>NC_065447.1:35801916-36401916 GCF_917563875.1 Diabrotica virgifera virgifera | reverse complement strand
CAAAATTAGCTCAGCTACATTTATTGTTTGAAATATTTACGGTATACAGATTCTTGGTAAATCGATGTCCTTGTCAAACTTTTTTGCATCCTTTTTGGAGTCTCGAAATTGCTATTCTCAGCAAAATGCAGCTTGTTCGTATGATTTTTAGAGGTTCAGTGTCATTTTGGTCTCTGACGACTGAACTAAAAACTAAGTACGAAACAACACAGATAGTCCATGATTAACTATTTAGATGGGAAATAAGCCACAATTAAATTGAAAAAATAATTTTATTAACGTTTCGAAGCCCAAATCGTATTTTGTATTTTGACAACGAAACCCGATTTGCGCGTCGAAACGTTAATAAAATTATTTTTTCAATTTAATTGTGGCTTATTTCCCATCTACATAGTTAATCATAAAAATGCCACAAGGAAATAGCTTCAGAACAACAGATAGTCCAGTCGTTTTAGACGAATAACAGGCATAACCTTGCATTAGGAGCTGCCCCAAATTTTATTTTTCTAATCTTTACGGGGGGTCAATAGTGTAATTTAAAATCTAGAATGAATTCCGCCGTTGCGTTAGCCGCCATTTGATTTTAAACGAGAACCATTTTTGCTCAATATCTCCGCCATTTTCAACTTTTCGACAAAAAGTAAAACAAACAAAATTGTTGAAAATGTGATTTTTTATCATTTCTATTGTTACAATTTTTTCGTGCCGTCGATATTTTCCGAGTTATGGCGGAAAATAGTGACAGTTGGATCATAATTATTGAATTATCTCGTTTATTATTAGTTTTACGACAAAAATGTTCCTATATACAAAAATAGAGAGAATTAAATTCTACACAATTTTAATCTGTTTCATTTTTTTTTGCTAAAGTTAATATTTAAAGTAGTACGTATGCGATAATGGCGCGAGCGTAAGACCTGATTGATTTTGTAGGAATTGTTTTTATTTAATATTTACGCCATTTTCAACTAAAATTGTTCCAAATATGATTTTCTACAATTTCTTTTTAACAATTTTTTTCATGCGGTTGATATTTTCCGAGTTAAGTGGGAAAATAGTAAAAAGTGGAGGGGGAAGAATAATTACTGAATTGAATCTTATTTCCGAGCTGCCCCAAATTTTACAATTATATCCTTTAGGGGAGATCAATAGTAGTGTAAATTTAAAATCTCGACTGAATTCCGCGGTTGCATTAGCCGCCATATTGATTTTAAAGGAGAACCGTTGTTGCTTAATATCTTCGCCATTTTCAACTTTTCGACGTAATTTCCTACAATTTCCTTTCAACAATTTTTTTATGCGATCAATATTCACCGAGTCAAGGGGGAAAATAGTGAAAGCGGAGAGGAAGCATAATTATTAAATTGTCTCATTTATTATTAACTGTACGACATAATTGTAGATAAACAAGAATAAAGAGAATTATATTTTATACAATTTTTAAAACTTCCAACGAAACACCAACCAAACTAAGCACATAAAAGACAAAAAAATAACTTATATGCATTAAGTTCACTTAATTTTATTGACTAGTGGCTTTTATTGGTTGAATTTGTCTGTCGATAATTAAGTTTTATGTCAGCTAACATATTTTAATATTTTAACAATTTTTTTTTTAATTTTGGACCCTGTTGGGGGGAATCTTTCCACCCCCTCCCCAGACCTGCCACTGGTTCTCTCGAAAAATTGTAGTAATTCGTAATTGCAACAATTTCAGTCCTAACACTTTTTGTCGAAAAGTTGAAAATGGCGGAGATATTGAACAAAAACAATTGCTATAAAATCAATCAGGTCTTATGCTCTCGGCTTTGCCGCATACGTACTACCTTAAAAATTGATTTTATCAAAAAAAGATGAAAGAAATCAAAATTGTACAAAATTTAATTCTCTTCATTTTTGTATAGGTTCAAATTTGTTGTAAAACTCATAATAAACGAGATAATTCAATAAATCAATAATTATGCTCTTACTGTCACTATTTTTCCCCATAACTCGGAAAATATCCACCGCACGAAAAAAACTTTTAATAAACGAAATGATAGAAAATTACATTTTCAACAATTTCAGTTTTTACACTTTTTGTCGAAAAGTTGAAAATGGCGGAGATATTGAACAAAAACGGTTATCCTTTAAAATCCATCCATTTAAGATGGCGGCTTACGCAACGGTCAAATTCAGTCGAGATTTTAAATTTTTACCACTATTGATCCCCCCCCCCCTCTAAATATTCGAAAAATAAAATTTGGGACAGCTCGTAATAGAAGGTCAAATGCTATCCCGACTGGGCTAAAAATAAGTTTAAAATTATTAGTATTAAAAAAAGCTAAAGAAATATGCGACACTCTACTTGCTGTGTTGTGGTATTGTGAATACATAACAAGTAACATTTTAAATTTGTTTTTATGGAGTTTCAGTCCAATTCAAATATTTTTACGCAGTGCTCCATATAAATCAAGGAACACTATTTTCATTCTTCTTCCTCAAGTTCCGTCTCAATTACTGGAGGTTGGCAGCAAAACAGTAATGTGTAGTAAAAAGAAGGTTTATAGTATAAATAAATTAATATTAGTATAAATAAAGGTTTTACATGAAGCAGATGTAGCGACCGTTTTACAATTTTTGACACTCACCAATGACCAACACGTTTTACGCGTTCCTGATCCCAATTTCATTTTCTTCACGTGATCCATTACTTTTTGTTGATTTCTTTCTAATGCCTCCACTACACATCGGCAGATGCGTCTGCGGATGTACGAGTATGTATATCACGTCGGCAGACGCAGCTGCAGCACATCCGATACTTGTCGGTTTCTCCAGCACAGATCAAAGGATTTCAATGACAAAACTGAACGACCCTTCAGATGTGTGGTCAGCGTGTTATGATACATCCGCGGACGCATCTGCCGATGTGTAGAGGAGGCATAAGATCGTGTATAGTAGCACGCCCAACTCCTTATTTAGCCCAGTAAATGACCGTTTCGGAGTGTAATTTCCAGGGGCAACTCCGAATTGCATCAAAATTTGGATTTAGGTTCTACTTATCCCCCACTTCAAAATTGAATTTGTGCCGTTGGTTGCTTTTACTTGGGGGTGACATTTACCCCTTCTCGGGGGGTGAAAAACGCGTGTTTAAAATAAGGCCGGAAATGGATAAATTGACTTATTTTAAGCACCTTTTGTATTATAAAGTTTTTTACGTAAGTCAATACTTTTTGAGTTTTTCGCGATTTAAAATGTTGATTTTTCGACAAAAAAACTACGTTTCAGACCGTTTCTCCCAAATAACTCAAAAAGTAAACATTTTATCGAAAAAAATATTTTTAGCAAAAATGTAGCCTATAAAAAAACGAAAAAAAAATGGTGTACCAGTAAAGTCTACAAATTGAGTAGAAGCAAAGTTGTAGCTCATGAAAAATACGAATCGAATCGAATAATTCAACGCGAAATCAACGAAGAAAGAAGCTTTTTTCGGGAAAACCTTATTAACATTTTTAAAAGTATCGAAAAAAGCTTATTACTTGTTTTTTACAAAAGTTTACAGCATCAAAAATAAACGAGTTACACTGAAAAAAAAGTTGGCCCCTTTTTTTGCTAAAAAAAATCGTGAAAACCTCCCTCTATTTAGCACCCTAAATGAAATTAATCGTTTGGCTTTACCATCTATTTTAACTGTAAGTGTATTATTTATAAGATCTGTAAGTTTGATTGGTTTGAAGTGCTTATTTTTAAAACATTTGGTTTCATAGTAAAAAAAAATTTTCTAAAAATTTTTAAAAAATTTCATTTTTTCAAAATAACTTAAAAAGTATTAGTGCTAAGAAAAATCTTAAAGAGTAAAAAATGTAGGTTTTGCTATTATAAATATGCTAGTTTCATTTTGTTTCTCCGTAAGAGAAAAATTGGTTAAGATATGGCTGTTCAAAATTTGCATACACTCGTGATTAGTGACCCATTCAAGCTTTCTCAATTATAACCCTTTCAAAAATAAATACTTTTAACCGGTGAGACTGACAGATCATATAAAAAATAGATAGGTAAGTAAATTTTTTGTGAAGCGGTAGTGATTAATTTCATTTGGGGAGCTAAACACGGCGAGAAATTTCATTTTTTACAAAAAAAAAAAGAGGGCCAACTTTATTTTGAGCGTAACTGGCTTATTTTTAATGCTAAAATTTTTGTTAACAATTAAAACAAAGCTTTTTATAAACACTTTAAAAAATATTAAATGGGTTTTTCTCGAAAAGTGCTTAATTTTTCAGTGATTTCACCTTGAAATATTCGATTTGGAATTAAACGAATAAGAATGTATTTTTCATGAGCTACAACTTTGTCTTTATTTGATTGATAGACTTTACTGATACACCATTTTTTTGGGTTATTTATAAGCTACACTTTTGCTAAGGATATTTTTTTCGATAAAATATTTACTTTGCGAAAAACCGTCTGAAAACGTAGTTTTTTGTCGAAAAATCAACATTTTCAATGGCAAATAACTCGAAAAGTATTGACTTACGTAAAAAAACTCTATAGAACAAAAGTTGCTTAAAATCAGTCAATTTATTCATTTCCGGTCTTATCTTGAACGTATATTTTTTCACCCCCGAGAAGGGGTGACTGTCCCCCCCAAGTAAAAGCAACCAACGGCACAATTTCAACTTTGAAGTGGAGGGTAAGTAGAACCTAAATCCAAATTTTCATATAATTCGGAGTTGCCCCTGAAAATTACACGGTATCGCCGAATTTCCCGTTCATTTACTGGGTTAATTATTTTGGCAATTAGCACATGTTTTCTACACTATCCAACTTCTTTGAAATTTCCATTTTATCTTTCAAAGCTGAAGTCTTGTGAGGTACAATTTTCCAAATTTGATTTAGTAACCATTCTACAGTTAGACCAACAGTAGTCCTCCCTCAGCACATGACACATGTCCGGAACACTGCCTAAGTGCAACATTTATTTATTTTTATGCCTTTAATCGAATCAGTCATTTTGAAAGGGGCCACCTCAACTTTTTTAAATTTTACAGGAGAGTTAAAAAACTTTTATCTTTAGGACTATTAGGAAAATAACTGTTTTTAGTATTTTTTGTTTTTAATATTTACTATGCAAGCTGATTATTTTAAAATTGTTTTTTAAATCTGAAATGACCTAGAAACAGCAATCTTTTGAAAAAGAGATGACCCGTTTTCAAAATGAACTGATATTAAAAAAAATAGTCATTATAGTGTGAATATTGTTTATTACACCCATTACACTACTTTATATACAAGCTGATCAAGATTTTAAAAATGTTTTTAAATTTTAAAAAACTTAGAAACCAAAGGTAGGCTCTCTTACCGCTAAGCCAGCGAGGGAGTTTGTTAACCTGGGTTAGATTATTTGCAGGGTTAAGAAATTAACAAATTCTAACATGCATGTAAAAATGCCGTCATGTATCATCCTCTATACGAGTATACACGCCTTCATCTGCATACTTCTCGTACTATGTTAGTCATCACCAACATATCTACAATTTCCCCGAAGTCCTTGTCTTACGTTTATAAATTATGTAGTATTGGGTAGGTCTAAAATTTTCATAAAGATGTAAAGGCATGAGTATAAGTTAAAATTATACCTATAGAAATGTTTTAAAGATGTACCTACCTATGACAAGAATTTTAATAATATGTTGAAACTTATTATATTAATATATTAGGTATAGAAAAACCAAAATGTTGGAACCGATTCCAAATAACAGATATAGAGCTAGGAATGCCGAGCAAACCTTCAGCATAGAACCACTATAATTTTAAAGTAGTAAATAAGTTTACTTATCTTCTAGGTTTCTTCATAACAAGCGATAATGACACATCTAAATGTGTCAGCGTAATAATGCGTAAAGCGAATAATGTTGATACCGAACAAATGCTATTTTGGGCTAAACAATCAGCTAAAAATCATAAATGTAAACGAAAAAACCAAACTAACAATACATAGAACACTCATCCTACCAATGCTGACATATTGTGGATCATGAGAAACACGGATCATCTCCAAAACAGACGCAAATCATCTGGTTGTCTTCGAAAGGAAGATAATAGAATAAAGAAGAAAATAATAATAATGAGCACAATCTGTGAGAATGGTATTTGCAGAAGGCAATATAATTTTGAACTTTACGAGTATAAAGAAATAGTAAATGATAGATATGTAGTAGCTTTTATAAAAATAGGTAGGATTAGATGAGCTGGACATACGTGTCAAGATCAAATAATGAAAAATAATACCAAGACGAACCATATTAGCGGTACTAGTAGGAAATGGGACTAGAAGTAGACCAAGACTGTAAGGTTCAACTAGGGCTCTTGCACCACTGATGATGATAGTGTTATCCGTTTGATTCATTTATCGGTGGCGATTTCTCCTCTATACAAGATAACGTTTGACATTGCTACAGTGCGACATGAATTACTTTCCTGAACTAAACATTCCAGGTTATATAGTGACCACGGAAGAGCATTCGATCTGAATGATAGAAAATTTGTGAGATGCAGATGCTCTATGACAACAAAGCTGTTCCTACAACCATTAGGGAAATTGAAGAAACTGTGTTTGCTCTTGTAAGTCAGTTTAATTCATTAGTTATCATTCACTTCTTGAGTAGTAGTGTGTATAGACGAACTGACAGTTATAAGAGCAAGTGGAGGCAACCTCTTCTTCTTCAGACTGTTTGTATCCACTTCTGGACAAAGGCTTCCCCATGAGTTTTCCACTCTTCTATGTTTTGTGCTCTTTGGTGCCAGTTTCTCCTTATAGTGTAGGAAACAAAGGTTGAACCTTGCAAAATGGACACAAGTCCGGTTTTATTTTTTTTCTGGTATATCAAGGGGTGCTTATTACAAGACTAACTTTTTCTGAAAAAATTGCGCCCCGGAACCCCCATTTTCACCCCTTTAAAGGGGGTAATTTGTGGTTTTTGCGGAACGTAGCCCTTCCTGTACCTTTTACAAAAAAATTTTTTTATAGAAATATTAAGAGGACTATTTTTCTAGGATTTATTTCCCGACAGCATCTGTCTATCATCCACCGTTTAGCGGGGGTGGCGCCCCAAATTTGACAAGTTTTTAAAAAAGATGTTTTAAAAAAATATATTTTTCCCTAATTGTAACGGAAATTAAGAAGAAATCCTGCGGCAATTATTCACATATAATTGATTGATTTTTTAGTAAAGGTTTCACTTAAGGGTAATAGCTCTTTTTTTAATTACAGGGTGTTACATTTTAAAAAACCTCTTTTTATACCATCTGAACCGTTTATGCTAGAGTAAAAAAACTTTCAGCGATTACCCATGTACTGGTGCTATTTACAAATTTGTATAATGCACCTCCATTTTTCCCGGAACCACCCAAAAAAAAAGAAGAATTAATAAATAAAGTGGTTTTCCTGGAATCCTTCACACACAATGCCCTTTATTAATATTCTTCATATATCATTTTGTGCACGTTATTATTACCTAGGCATGGACACCAAAAGCGATTTCCTAGTGCAACCCCTGTAGCCAAAAAAAAATAAATAAAATGGGGGGTTGAAATTTTTTTTTGTTTTTTGCTTTTTGATCCATATGGGCATATGCTTCATCAATAGTGCTTTTCAAAAATATATATCGTTATTGCAACATCCCTGCGGAAACCACCCCTATCCTTGAAAATATACTGCAGAAACTACCCCTAGCCCTTGGCGAGCATGTTTTTACGATTTTCTCATTACCTATGCATTCTTTTTAAACAAAACTTATACAAGGTTAAAGAACATTATTTACTCTAAAAATTAGGTTCTATTCATTTTTTTCGTATAAGCAACCGTTACGGCACAGTGGCGCCGTAAACCTCATATATGCTTTGGCGGGCTCCAGTTTTTGTTTTTTATTTCGTCATCTGTTCGTTTTATTGATAAAGTACTTATGCAAAATAAAACAACACAGTGTAACCTACAAATTATGACCTATGCACATTTTACATTCTTTGCGCCCCAAAGCCACAGTGGTGGCCCAAAATCAATTTTTGCATATTTTCGCCACCTACACGCATTTTATTGCATTAATGCTACTTTAATAGCACAATATTCACCCTTAAGTGGTCACTAAGCAGTGTCGGATCCAGAGAGGGGTGATGGGGGCGATCACCCCCCCCCTCTTAAACCAGGTGATATTATATTTAAAGATTATAAAAATATTCATTTATTTTTATAAAAATTTATCCAATTGGCACCTCCCTCTTAACGATGCTGGATCCGCCACTGTCGCTAAAGCATAAAAAGTACGCCATTCTTATAAAAATAATAATATAATATAAGTAGGTATTTCTATAAAAATAAATGAATATTTTTATAATCTTTAAATAGAATATCACTTGGTTTGAGAGGGGGGGTGGTGATCGCCCTGATTACCCCTCCCTGGATCTGCCACTGCTTAGCGACCACTTAAGAGTGAATATTGTGCTATTACGGTAGCATTAATGCAATAAAATGCGTGTAGGTGGCGAAAATATGCAAAAATTGATTTTGGGCCACCACTGTGGCTTTGGGGCGCAAAGAATGTAAAATGTGCATAGGTCATAATTTGTAGGTTACACAGTGTTGTTTTATTTTACATAAGTCCTTTATTAATAAAACGAATAGGTGATGAAAAAAAAAACAAAAACTGGAGCCCGCCAAAGCATATCTTAAGTTTACGGCGCCACTGTGCCGTAACGGTTGCTTATACGAAAAAAACGAATAGGACCTAATTTTAGAGTAAATAGTGGTCTTTAACCCTGTATAAGTTTTGTTTAAAAAGAATGCATAGGTAATGAGAAAATCGTAAAAATATGCTCGCCAAGGGATAGGGGTAGTTTCTGCAGTATATTTTCAAGGATAGGGGTGGTTTCCGCAGGGATGTTGCAATAACCATATATATTTTTGAAAAGCACTATTGATGAAGCATATGCCCATATGAATCAAAAAGCAAAAAACAAAAAAAAATTTCAACCCCCCATTTTATTTATTTTTTTTTTTGGCTACAAGGTTTGCACTAGGAAATCGCTTTTGGTGTCCATGCATGGGTAATAATAACGTGCATAAAATGAGATATAAAGTATATTAATAAAGGGCATTGTGTTTGAAGGATTCCAAGAAACTCACTTTATTTATTACTTCTTCTTTTTTTTTGGGGTGGTTCCGGGGAAAAAATGGGGGTACATTATACAAATTTGTAAATAGCACCAGTACATGGGTAATCGCTGAAAGTCTTTTTACTCTAGCGTAAACGGTTCAGATGGTATAAAAAGGGGTTTTTTAAAATGTAACACCCTGTAATTAAAAATAGAGCTATTACCCTTAAGTCAAACCTATGCCAAAAAATCAGTCACTTATTTGTGAATAATCGTCGCAGGATTTCTTCTTAATTTCCGTTACAGTTAGGGAAAACATATATTTTTTTAAAACATCTTTTTTAAAAACTTGTCAAATTTGGGGAGCCACCCCCGCTAAACGGTGGATGATAGACACATGCTGTCGGGAAATAAATCGTAGAAAATATAGTCCTCTTCATATTTCTATAAAAAAAATTTTTTGTAAAAGGTACAGGAAGAGCTACGTTCCGCAAAAACCACAAATTACCCCCATTAAAGGGGTGAAAAGGGGGGTGCCGGGGCGAAAGTTTTTCAGAAAAAGTTAGTCTTATAATAAGCACCCCTTGATATAATAGAAAAAAAATAAAACCGGACTTGTGTCCATTTTGCAAGGTTCAACCTCTGTTTCCTACACTATTACTTTGGCTTTGATATAGTCTAGCCATCGTTTTTGTGGTCTTCCTCTACTATGACTTTGGTCGCGTGGTTTCCAATGTACAACGATTCGCGTTTTGCCGTGCCACGTGTCGTACCCAGTTCCATTTCATTTGCGTAATTCTTGCAATTACATCTTCCACCTCCGTCCTGCTTCGCACGTCCTCGTTTCGTATATGTTCTCTCAGAGATACTCCTAAGATAGCTCGTTCGATGGCCCTCTGTGTTGTCCTTAATCTATTGGCTGACAACTCTGTAAGTGTCACGGTCTCCATTCCATAAGTCATAACTGGTCGAATACAGCTGTTGAATACCCTTTTCTTTAGATGTATTGGTATATTTTTGTTTTTTTATCACACCCCTTAGTCTTCCTACTGCTGTCCAAGGATTCTTCCAGTTATCTCTGCCGTTTGATTATGTTTGCCTATTTTGGTCGTGTGACCTAGGTATATATTCTCTTCGACATTTTCGATTTCAGTTCCATCTAATTCGATTGTGATATTTTAATTTGTCATCATCATCATCATGCAACCTCTTCTGTCTACTGTTGGACATAGGTCTCTCCCATTCTTCGCCACTCTTCACGGTTCTGTGCTTCTTGTTGCCATTTCTTGGATATTCGGTTAATGTCGTCCATCCAGCGTGTTGGTGGTCGTCCTCTGCTGCGTTTTTCTTCTCTTGGGCGCCAGTCAATTAGTTTTCTGGTCCATCTTGAGTCTTTCAGTCGCGCTATGCGACCTGCCCAATTCCATTTCAGCTTGGCTATACGTTCAACTACATCAGTGATACCTGTTCTTTTCCTTAAGTCTTGGTTCCTTATTTTGTCTTTTTTTGTCACGCCGAGAATCGATCTTTCGATGCGCCTTTGTGCCACTCGCATTTTTAGTGCTGTTGTTTTTGTGAGCGTGAGAGTTTCTGCTCCGTATGTCATAATAGGAAGAACGCATTGGTCAAATGTCTTCCGTTTCATAGCTGTCGGGATGTTGCTCTTAAAGATGTCTCTTAATGAACCATACGCCGCCCAAGCAAGTGTTATTCGTCGTTGAAATTCGCAAGTCTGATTGTTCTGATTTGTCATCACTTTTGTTTTATTTAAATATATTTTTAAACCGATTTTCTCAGATTCTCTTTTAAGCTTATTCAGCATGCAGTTCACTTCCTCTGTATTGTTGCTTATGAGTGCTGTGTCACCGGCAAATCTTAGGTGACTTAAAAATTTTCCATCGATTTTAATTCCGCGTTGTTCCCAATTTAACTTCTTGAACACATCTTATAATGCAAGGGTAAATAAATTTGGAGATACCGTGTCTCCCTGTCTAACAACTCTTTTCTTTCTTATTTTGCTTGTTGTTAGGTCTTCTGCTACATTTATTTGCATAGTTGCACTGTCGTAAATGTATTTTAGGAGTAATACTTGCGTTATTCTTCCGTCTAATACGGCCCAGAGTTCTATGGAATCGATTGCCTTATTGTAATCCACAAATGCCAAATCAAGAGGTCCATTGTATTCCTTACACTTTCCGATAAGTGCCCTTACTGTATGTAGGTTTTCTATGGTACTGTAACCTTTGCGGAATCCTGTTGCTTGTTGAACAGGTTGGTAACTATCGAATTTATTTGATAGTCTGTTGGCAATTATTTTGGTAAGCAGTTTGTGTGGATGATGATGGGCAACACGCTTATTGGTCTGTAATTTTCGAGTTTGTGTTTGTCTCCTTTCTTGTGTAGTAAAAGTATCTGCTCATTTTGCCAAGAGGTTGGAATAGCACCCCCAAAGGGGCATTTGCTCGTTAGGATTTTAACTGCCTCCAAAGTAGTTTGTATGGAGGTAAGTGGAGGTAGTACTAAAGTGGAGTTGTAGTGGAGGTAATACCAAATATTAATTGTATATTCTTCGGTTCAGTTTAATTTACTATAATTTTCGAAGGACGAAAGCTATTTTTTAAATTTTCAGAATACTTATCTTCAAATAACTGCAATATTTTTGTTAAATTAATATGATATTACGTTATAAAATTTACTAAAAACTAGTTAAAATGTTAGAATTGACATAGAGAAATAACGAAACCTGAGTTGAAAATGTCGTATCGTTATTTTATTCGTATTGTGTGAAATATTGCTTGGTTTATCCATAAAACAATGTTACTTCTATTCTCAAACTATTGACGACTGAATTGAAATCCATCCAATTTGACTAATAGCTTTTTCTGAGTTTTATGTAACCGTGATTCTACTAACATAAATAAGGTTTTCTTCTATTAGTAATCCCTAAATAGGATTTGAAGAGATTTTTGCGACGTAGAAAAGGGATCGAAATAAAATTTATAGAAAACTCAACGGCAAATTTTATAGTAAAACAAGTTTTTGTTTGGAAAAAAATACTTTTAATATTTTTAAATTTATAAAAATAATATATTTTCTTGTGCTTGTTTAGGTTAAATAGTATTTTGTTTATCAGGGTAAGCCACGATTTATTGTAATTAAAATTAGGAACGAATGATTTTAAGAGCGTAAGCGCAAAATTTCTGGCCAATGCTTTTTAAATGCATTTTGTTCGAGTCCTGAAAAAACTTATAAGTAAGTATTTTTAAAAAAATTAAACGCAGAATAAAAGATTACATTATTACCGAGGGCCGAAAATCCCTTAGAATAAACAAAAATTTCAAATTTTTTTTTAATAAGATATTTAAAATTTAAAATCATACTCAATTTTCTCTTTTTTTTTTCACCCGTGTAACTTATGAAAATAAACATTACAGAAGTTTTCGAGGACTTTCGGCCCTCGGTAATATAATCTTTTATTCTGCGTTTAAATTTTTCAAAAATACTACAAATTAGTTTTCTCAGGATTCGAAAAACATGGGCATTTTTGAAAACGATTTTCAGAGTGAAAGTCGAAAGTCCTGGTTTCTACTACAGAGTTGCCCATTGTCATTTTCACTAATCAAATCAGTTTTGCTGGTATCTTAATATTTTACATTTCGAGTAAGAGGTGGTCTCTAGTTACAGAGTCAAAGGCTTGCTGTAAACAGTAAGTAAGTATAAAATAATGTCGCATTCGTAGCACTTTTCAGTCAGTTATGTTAGTAAGTTAGTTAGTAAGACCATGGTGTCTATGGTCGAATTTCCTTTTCTGAAGCCTATTTATCTATTATGTTTCTCAAGATCATCATCATTCTCTTTGCCTTATCCCTATGCGGGGTCGGCTTCCCTAATTGCATTTCTCCACACAATTCTATCTTGGGTCATATCAAGGTCAATCCCCTTTACCAACATGTCCTGCCTTATCGTCTCCACCCAGGTCTTCTTTGGCCTTCCTCTCCTACTCCTTCCAGGAATCTGCACTTAAGCTATTCTTCGTATTGGGTGATTAACGTCTCGACGTTGAACATGACCAAACCATCTTAACCTATGCTCTCTCATTTTGGCATCAATTGGTGCCACACCTAGACTTCCCCTAATATACTCATTTCTAATTTTATCCTTCTTTGTCACCCCACTCATCCATCTAAGCATTCTCATTTCCACCACATGCATTCGTTGTTCCTCTTTCTTCTTCACTGCCCAACATTCAGTTCCGTACATCATAGCCGGTCTTATGGCTGTTTTATAGAATTTTCCCTTCAGCTTCATTGGAACTTTTCTGTACACAACACACCACTCGCTTCTTTCCACTTCATCCATCCAGCCCTAATTCTACTGAATGCATCTCCATCTATTTCTCCATTACTCTGTAATACCGATCCCAGGTACTGAAAACTATTGCTTTTTAAAATCAGTTCACCATCCAAAGATACCATTTTATTTGTAGTAACTCCACCTTTAAGTGAACATTCCAAATACTTTGTTTTTGTTCTACTAAGTTTTAAACCTTTTTCCTCCAGAGCTTGCCTCCACTGTTCCAGTTTTTCTTCTAAGTCTCTTTCACTATTTCCTACTAACACGACATCATCAGCATACATTAAGCACCATGGAATGTTACCCTGTAGTTTTGCTGTTATCTGCTCCAAAACTAATGAGAATAAATACGGACTAAGCACAGAGCCTTGGTGCAATCCTACTTTCACATGAAATTTATCAGCCTCTCCCACACCTGTCCTAACACTAGTCGTTACTCCATCATACATATCCCTCACAATCTTTACATATTCACCAGGGACTCCTTTTTTATTGAGTGCCCACCACAGAATCTCTCGAGGAACTCTATCATATGCTTTCTCAAGATCAATGAATACCATATGAGCGTTTGTTTCTTTACTCCTGTATTTTTCCATCAACTGCCTTATAATGAAAATTGCATCTGTTGTTGATCTGCCCCGCATAAAGCCAAATTGATTCTCGGATATTTCGGTCTCTTCACGTATCCGTCTATTAATTACTCTTTCCCATATTTTCATGGTGTGGCTAAGTAATTTTATAGCCCTGTAGTTTGTACATTGTTGTATATCTCCCTTGTTTTTGTAAACAGGCACCAGTATACTGCTTTTCCATTCGTCTGGCATTTGTCCAACTTCCATAATTATATTAAATAGACCTGCTAGCCACCTTGTTCCTGTCTCTCCCAATGCTCTCCATACTTCCCCAGGAATATCATCTGGTCCTACCGCTTTTCCTTTCTTTATTTTTTGAAGCGCTTGAGCCACTTCCTCGTTTGTTATTTTGGTGACCATTGCTGCTACTGTCTCCGTTGACTCTACAGGCCGTCTGTCAAATTCTTCATTTAATAAGCTGTCAAAGTACTTTCTCCATCTCTTTTTGACATCCCTTTCGTGAACTAGTATTTTATTATTTTCATCTCGGATACATCTAATCTGATTAAAATATTTTGCTTTCTTTGCTCTCTGTTTGGCTATTTTATATATCTTCATTTCGCCTTCCCTGGTATCAAGTTGATCGTATAGGTTTGAATACGCTTCTGCTTTGGCTTTTGCTACTGCTACTTTCGCTTCCTTTTTCGCCACCATATAGTATTCTACCACCATAAGATCTGTGTCGGATCTGGTTTCTTGCCACTTTTTATATAATTTTCTCTTCTCTTTTATTTTTCCTTGTACTTCGTTTGACCACCACCAAGTCTCTTTATCCTTAAACTTTTTTCCTGACGTTTTCCCAAGTATTTCAATAGCAGTCTCTCTAATACTACTGGCCATTTTTCTCCAAATTGAATTAGGGCTTCCTTTCATGTTCCAACATATTTTTTCTACTATTCTTCTCCTGAATATACCTTCTTTCTCATCTTTTAGCAGCCACCACTTGATTTTTTGTGGTCCTCTCCGATATTTTTGTTTATTTTCGCTTTTTACTTCGATGTCCAGAACAAGCAGCTTATGTTGTTGGCTTACTGTCTCACTAACTATTACCTTGCAGTCCTTGCATTTACGTATGTCTCCTTTCCTTATCATGAAGTAGTCTATTTGGGATTGATGTTGTTCACTTTTGTTGGTAATAAGTTGAGTTTCTCTCTTTTTAAAGAATGTGTTAACAATCGCCATATCCAATGCTGTTGCTTATTTAAGCATGTCATCTCCAGCTTCATTTCTAGTTTCAAAGCCTAATCCCCCATGTATTGCTTCGTATCCTGCCTTAACTTGGTCTACATGTGCATTGAAATCACCTCCTATTTTAACTTTCTCCTCTGACGGAATATCACTCAGGACGTCTCCTAATTGGTAATAGAAAGCTCTTCTTTCATTCTCACCTAGACCTGTTTAAGGAGCATACACACACACAACATTCAATACCTCTTTATCAATTACAAATTTCACTGACATCATTATATCACTCGTTCTTACAACTTCCACTACGTTATCTTTCATTTCACTATCAGCAATTATACCAACTCCATTTCTAGTGTTACTACTCCCTGCGTACCACAATTTGTAACCTTCACCTAGTTCTTTCGCCCTTTGACCTTTCCACCTAGTTTCTTGAATGCAAGCAATTTGAACTCTCCTTCGTTTGAGCTCATCCATTAACTCCAGACTCTTACCTGTAAGACTACCAAGATTTCACGACCCTATCCTGATTTTTCTAACCTGCAATGGTGTTTCCCCTGAGATAGTCGTCACCCGGAAATCCGAACGGAGGCTCATTTTACTTCCGGCACATTTTACCTCAGGAGATGCCATCATTTCAGTATGTTTTTATATCTATGGAGAAGGTCTTTTCATTTTTACGGCCTGAAAAGATTTTGTTTGGATATTTGATGCCTGAATGCCTTTTATATCAGCACCATACCCTGCCCTGCACGTTTAGCCAATACACCACCAATGCAACCAAAGTGCAGTATTAGCCCACACCCGCCTGCATTTTTCTGTATATGCCAGGATCCCTACTGTAAGGACTGCCCTATAAGCCAATGTATTGTTACCCGTATCCCGCCACTAGGAGGCACGTACTTTATTCGGGATACTATTATGTTTCTCAAGATGCTTATCAATATTTTGTATGTGGTATTCAGTAGTATGATTTCCTCTATAGTTACTGTTACTGGAATCCCTTAAATCTTCTTTATTATTATGTGACCCATTCTCCACACCAAGGGCATATTTTCCGAGTTCCACATTATATTTTATTTTAGTTCAATTCTTCTAATCCAATTTTTATTAATTTATTGTTGATTTCATCCGATCCTGCTGATTTTTTCCTGATTTCAACCTTTTTGCTGTTTCAGTAAGTTCCTTGAATGTAAGAGCATTTTCGGCTTCGTCTCTTTCATCCCTTATTTCAACCTACTTCCCAAATATTCCTGCTTTATTGTTTTTACCAATTTTGAAAAAATCTTAAAACTTTGAATTATTCACGTCCGTCTGTCCATCTGTTCGTAAACACAACTCCTCCGTCATTATACCAGGTAGAATGACAAATGAGGCGTCGAATGACAGCTTATAACTCAAGGATCGTAATAAAGGTGAGAAATTTGACCTAGGACTTTCGGCTTTACAAATGCAACCGGAAGTACCGTTCTAAAATCAGCGGAATAGTACAAGCGATATATTATCCGACGCGCCTTAGCAAGACGAGAACAAATATATACTTCCAGTTTCATGACTGTCTGTCATCTATTAAGGATGTTATTAAAGGTGAGAAATTTGACCTCGGACTTACGGTTTTAAAGCTGCAACCGGAAGTACCGTTTCAATGTCACCAAAACAGTATAAGCATTATATTATTCGACGTGCCTTACCAAGATGAGAACAAATGTATACTTCTCGTTTTATATCATTTCCGGTAAAAAGTTCTAACCGAAGCGTTTTGAAAAGTCAAGCTTGAATCTTTAGTTCCGGTTTTGAAGTCGTTTCTATTTAAACAATTATGACGGAAAGTTTAGTAAAAATGACTCAAAATTAGTGAAATCGTATATCAATCGACGCAAAGTTACTCGAAGAATTCAAATATTAACTTCCGGTTTTACTTTCGATCACTTTGGGTTAAAACCTAGGACTTACGAAGTTCAATTAGTAGTTTGATTTTGTACAAGTACGAATGTTTTTATCAATTTTTTTTGATAAATTCTAAAATAACTTCAACTTCTTGTTTTGTATATTACATGTAGCAAATTTTCTAACCTTAAAATATTTTGGCTGTCGATTTTGCTTTTACAAAAAATTATGCAAAATTTTTATAAAAATAGCAGTTATTTGTGCAAAGTAAATATTATAAAAGAATATCGATTTCTATTTATCGATTGATAAGGTGACAGTGATGACAGATGACAGTTAACACTTTACAAAATGCCAACTGAATCAATGACGTCAAATAACAAGATAATAAACATCTTCTTTTAAAATTAATTAAATATTGTTCTGCCAGATTTGAAATACATTATTTTTGTTGTGCGTGTAGTGTATGTATTTAATAGAACATTTATGGAATGCAATACCACCATAGAATTAAACTGAAAATTCCACACCTGTAATTTTGAACCAATCAAAATACGTTATTTTGACAGATCACCATGGCAACGGAGGTATTTTATCGGAAATTTTTTGCTCGTGGGGTACCCAACAGCGAATTATAGTGGAAATTTTTTGACGTTTACAATAACAGAACATTTTTGACAGACTGGTTTTTATTTGTTTACATAATTTAGTTTTGATTCATTTTAGTTACAAAGCTAAGATGTAAAATTGAAGAATATACTATTTTCTATCTTGAAATGGTATTCCCATGCAACTACAATGAGTAGAAATTACGAATTTGAAAGCCTAAATAATTGCTGACAAAGCTATGGCGCGCTATTAATCTGTTCATGCAGCTTTGGATTTTCAAATGCAAATTTGGTGTGGAATTTTCTTACCGAATACCACGCGAGGTCAAATTAATATCCGGAATTTTTTTTTGATCATGAATATTTTTAGAAAATTTCCCTCGTCTGCGACTCGGGAAATTTTCAAAATATTCATGATCTCAAAAAAATTTCCGGAAATAATTTGACCTCTAGTGGTATTACTAGTGAAAATAGAATCTAAATTTGAATCCTTAAATGTCATTTGGAAGTAAACCCAGTTATGGTAATTACATTTATGAATGAAAATGCCATACCTATTGCAGATATCCCGTATATATCTGCAATAAGTAAAAAAGTTTCTCATTATTACACAAATACGTTATGCAAGACGCAATTTATATTACAATACCATAATTTACGTAATTGTTGCATTTCTCGAACACACTCATTAATAGAAATTAATACAAAGAATAAAATCAAAATTGCGATGTTTTTTAATGTCAACACGTAAGCCTTACGTTTACTTTTTTAAAGAGGTATAAAACTTTTAATAAGTTGATACTTTTTTGTTTTTCAAACCTCTGATAAGGTTTGCATAATATGCTCTTTATTGATTTTAAACAGGCCTACGACTTCACCTCACGAAACGGACTATACGAAGCAATGAGGTCACTAGGAATACCAGAAATACTGACACGATTACTTAAAGTGACGATAACTAATACTTAACTAATACAGTCAATAAAGTCATGATGGAAGAAAGTCTTTCAAATCAGTTTAACGTCAATTGAGAATTAAAATAGGGAGACAACAGCACTGGCGAAGCGTCCATGTAACCACTGTTGCCATTGGTAACAGTTAAAAATCTTGCAAATAAATATTTTATGACTACTATGAAATAATTCCATTTATATTTTTTACCAACAGAAATATTTGTTAATAGTACCTAATACGTTATTATACGTTGTTACCACTTTTGGTTCTGGTAACGCAGGAGGATCCTTGCTATCGCTTGGGACTAGCTCGTTTCTGAAAATTTTGAAGGAGCGACGGCTCTAGAGACGGCGCGTGGGCACGCTGCGCTGTGTATATCAGTATTGTTACCATTTTTTGGTTTGGTAACGTTAGTTTAGTACTTATTACAGATTACAGTGTGCGTTCATTTAAACATGGAAGAGTGTTGCTGCGTATTGCGTAATCGATCAACTACTTGAAAAATCATTCTCCTTGCATATTTTTTTATATATAATTTTGAAGAAAAAAAAATGAAATTATTGAAAATGGTTACTTAAAATATAAACAATGGTTTTCAAAATATGTATGTCCTTTTTCCTACTTGTTCATTTTTTATGATAATTTTATGGTAGAATACTCTGTTTAGTTTGTTTATTATTTATTGTTATACCTATTACATATACATAATTACATACATATAATTTGGGCATAGTGATTTGTTTAATTTTATCCCACAGGATTGAAAACAAAAACTTATATTTGGGAGGTTCAAAATAATTTTTTTTAAATAATGATTTTTTTACATCTGGTTTTGGTAACACTTTAGAAAAAGTCACGCGTCGCCACTGGACAACAGACTTATTTAATCTAGTACTAGAAAATATAATTAGAGAAGCCAGGAGCCCAACAGATTTTGAACAAAAGAAGAAAGAATAGAATTTTGAAAAATATTCACAAAATTTGAAAAACCTAGAAAATATGGCCTAACTATAAATCAAGGAAAAACCAAGTCTTCTTCTTTAAGCGCCATCTCCGCGGCGGAGGTGTGCAATCATCATAGCTATTCGGACTTTGGAGACGGCAACTCTGAAAACTTCATTTGATGTACATCTGTACAATTCTCTCAGATTGCGCAGCCACGATATTCTGCGTCTCCCTATACTTCTTTTTCCTTGAATCTTTTCCTGCATAATCAATTGGAGCAAGCTGCATCTCTCTCTACGTTTAATATGTCCGAGGTATTCTAAATTTCCTGTTTTACACTCACAGCTTGAATGATTCTAGTTTTTTCATTGATGCCGCATTCAAGTAGAGATGCATCAAGTCAAACTAGTTTGATTTTACTCAACAAACTTGACTTGACTTGAAAATCAAACTTTTGTATAAAAAGTTTGACTTGACTTGATTTCGATATCTTTAGGTTTGACTTGAATTCAAACATCTTCAAACAGTTTGAAAAGTTTGAATATTACGCAACGTGTTTCTTTTCAATTTTAAATGAGACCGCCTACGCCTTTATTTGTTCACTGGCGGATCAACAGGCGGGTGGGGGGAGGGGTAGGGGAAATCCCCCCGACAAGGTCCAAAAATTTTTTTTGACAAATTTCAATAAACATAGAAATGTATTGGCTGATACGATATTTAAACCGCAGACAGACAAATAAAACCCAATAAACGCGCCAGTTAGGATAATTATTAAGAAAGCTTAATGCATATTTATACATTAATTTTTTTTAATTTAAACCCAACATTTGTAGCCTGTTTCCGAAAAAAATTAAATTGTAGATATAAAACCATATAGACCTGGATCCCGCGTACCAAAAAAAAAGTTGATTAATAGCAAGCTGAAAATTCGTTAATAGCTTAACGGTGTCCAATCAGACAAACTTTGATGTATGGGAACACTGGAACAGAAGAAGTTTTAATTGTGGAAAAGGTTAAAAATTTGGAACGTCAGACTACGTAAACGTTCCACGTATTTTGTCGGACAGAACTTCTAATTGATTTGTTACCATTTCATTAAACTCTCATGCAAAAATCAGACTGGTGTTTATCACCAACTGGGCATTTTAATGAGTGGAACACGAAGAATATATCAAATGACAGGAATCATGTTGGTAAGTAATCGCAGTCTGATTTTTGCATGAGAGTTTAATGAAAGGGTAACAAATCTATTGGATGTTCTGAGCGACAAAATACATGGGACGTGTTCGTAATCTGACGTTCCAAATTTTTAAACCGTTCCACAATTAAAACTTTTCCTGTTCCAGTATTCCCGTAAATCAAAGTTTGTCCGACTAGACACCGTTAAGCTATTAACAAATTTTCAGCAATTAACAAACTCTGTTTGAAATTACACAATTAGGAGTAAATGTAACAATTGCTTGGATTAAGGGTCATTCGGGAATAAAAGGCAATGAAATAGTTGACAATTTTGCTAAATCAGCTTTTGTGATCGGAGAAAAAATAAACAAAAATTTAATTCCAGCTTCAGATATTGATACTTTAAGGGCCGGTATTTCCAACCTCACTTAAGCCAAAGCTTACTTTAAGCCTTTGCTTAAGCTTAGATGCCTGTATTTCCACTTCAATTTGAGGCTTAAGCCTAGGCTTAAACCAAATAATTTTAAGCTCGCGCAGAAGTTGGTTTAAGCCTTTGCTTAAAATTTGTTTTCTGTTTCTTGAGGATATTTCTATAGATTATTAATTAGAGAGTTGTTTTGAAAACCAACTTTTGAGTAATAACGTTATTATTAGATTATTAAATAATCTATTAATCTGTTAATTTCTTAATCGTAATAACGATTATTAAAATTCTTACTACTTTTGGAAGGTGTAGGCACATGAAAATTATTTATTTCTACAATGGGTCTATTGAATAAAACGAAGTACTTGCTTTTACTTGAAAATATTTAAGTATTTACTTAATATTAATTGAATAAAGTCATTTCTTTAATGCTTTATTTAATTACTATTAAGTAAATACTTAAACACAAGGAAGTAAAAGCAAATACTTCTTTTTGTTCAATAGACCCAATGCTTGGTAGGTATATTTATTTTACAAAAATAAACTTACATTCGAATTTGACATTTTAAGGAATATATCCAATAAACAAAATTACAAAGACGGATCTATTGCTTATGCAAAATAACAATAACAATATAACCAGAGAAAATATCGGCAATAAAATAAACTAACAACACATGCACCATGTACACAAAATTAAGTGAAGTAAATGACATTGATACCGATGACAAGATAAAATTAAACGTCAACAGTAGTGGTTTTTACCTCAGAACAGTTAGTTTTGGTATTTTGACGTATTCAGAGGTACCAAACCAATTAACGTTATAGTTGAGCATGAGTTTAGTTAAGGAAATGATGGAAATACGGCACCCGGCTTAAGCTTCTCCTTAACTTTTGACACAGGCTTAGCTAAGCAAAAGCTTAAGTAGCTATTGAAATACCGGCCCTTAGCAGACAAAAACTTAAAAATAATTGGCAATTGCATTACAGAGAATGTAATACTGGCTCAAATTTTGCTCGTTGTAACCCTAGGATATTCTCAAAAAGATGGTTTTACACAGAATATATCAGACATTTTATAAAGACCATTAATCGGCTGAGAGCCAATCATGCTCTTACGCCATATTACATGCATAGAATCGGCTTGTCAGATACTCCCAATTGTACTTGTGGCAAAATCGGAGATCTAACACATGTCATATTAGAATGTCATTTAAACATAAATAACATAAACGACCTTTATAAGGAATTAAAAGATTTAAAATGTTTTTTCCCAATAAACCTTAATACTTTAATATTTACAAATGATATGGAAATTCTTCATCTCATTTATAAACATCTTAAATTATGTAAATACAAGTTGTAAACGTAATATAATAGGCATAATTTGTTAATGTGGTTTGAAAAAATTAAAAAAAAAAAATAATATATAAAAAACACGTAATAAAATAATAACAAAAAAAATAATAAATAAAAAAAAGAAAAAAAAATAGAAACAAAAATAAAAAACAATAGAAAAAAAAGAAGTAAAAAAAGTGTTTCGCACAAATTAAAATATATATTAAAAAAACAGTAAAATAATTAAAAAAAAACAAAATAAAAAAAGCTACACAATGTATCTATAAAAATAATATTGTAGAATGTACTTATGTTTATAAGAAATTTATGACTATGAATCTGCAATCAATCACAAACAAGTCTGGCTAATTGGCTCTGCCAAAGCCATTTTTCAAAAAAAAAATTCAGCTTGCTATTAAACAACTTTTTTTTAGTACGCGGGATCCAGGTCTAATAACCCTATGGTTAGTTTTGAATTTTAAAGAAATACCAACGAATATACAGCAATACTAACTTTTGTGTTATGGTACATATTTTCGAGTGAACTAGCAGCATGGTACCACATGTTTTTTCGAACTGGCCCTAAGATAAATAAATGCCTTTTTTAATAAAAGAAAGTCATAAAAATTCCAAATAATTTTATTATGAGCTGTCCATTGAAAAACCAAATAGTCTTATGTTATTGTAACCCTTAAGGACATAGGCGTAACATGTCGCTTATCAAAATGTTCAATGTGTTTTAAATGTATTAATTTTTTTCAAATCCTGAGAAAACTAATAAGAATTAAAAAAAATTTAAATGAAGCATGAGAGATTACATTATGTCTGTGGGACGAACATCGAACATCCCTGAAAACTTCTATAATGTTTATTTTAATACGTTACATTGGTGAACATAAAAAGGAAAATTTAGTGTTGTTATTAATTGCAAATATTTCATTCAAAACAAACTTTTTATTTATTCTAAGAGACTTTCGGCCCTCGGTAATAACGCAATCTTTCATTCTGCGTTTCAATTTTTCAAAAATACTTATTAGTTTTCTCAGAATTAAAAAAAATAAATATCTACATTTAAAAGTTTTAAATTAAAACACATTGAAAATTTTGACTTTTATGTGGCACTCATTGTATTATTAATTTTCTTATCTTAATGGGCAACTAATATGTCTATCTTGACAAAAAAGTATATCTACTATATAAATTATTTTTCAAACTCTTTAAAACTAGTTTGACAAACAGTTTGAATTTTCAAACCTGTACGATTGACCAGTTTGACTTGACTTGAAATATTTGTCGGAAGGATTGACTTGAGTTTGACTTGAAATTAAGTCTAACTCAAGTCAAGTTCAAACATTCAAGTCAAACTTGTGCAACTCTACCTTCAAGGTCCAAGCTTCCATTCCATAAAACAAAGTCAAGAAAACGTAGCACCTATCCAACCTAACTCTCAGCTCTAACTTCAAATCTCTTGTGCAGAGCACTTCTCTCATTTTGTTAAAATTTGCTCCAGCCTTTTCTATTATGATTTTGATTTCCTGGAAGTAATTACCTGTGGAGTTGCTCATTGTTTCAAGATATACATATTGCTCGACTCGTTCGACATTGGATCCGTTTATGAAGAGATTCTCGTTATTTCTTTGACTTTTCGATATTCTCATAAACAGTGCCGGCGGTAGGGTATGAGGTGGCCACCTGCAAAACTAGAACAGGCGCAGCCCCCCCCCCACACATACTTGTATAACACTACTTATCTGACCCCCAAGCTGTACCCAGATTAGGGTAATAGGGATGGATTTTAAACAACATTTAAAAAATTTATTATTCTATTTTAGTATTTTTTATATAACACCAGCAGAAAAAGCTCATTTTGGCGCCCCCATGGAGAGGCGCCCGCCTGCAGTGCATCCCTTGCAGGCCCGTTATCGCCGGCCCTGCTCATAAACTTTGTTTTCTAGACGTTCATTGTTAGAACGTATTCTTGTCCAAACTCCGCGATTCTGGTCACTAGCCTAGTACCTATATGGAAATGAGAGAGGAAAATGGAGAAGAAAGTAAATGAATCCTTTGACCCACTTACAACGTGTGGGAGTCATATGTTATCCTAGGGCCGTATCCTTAGGAATTATATCCATCCTTTGGAATTTGCTATGTTAGCATTTTGATGTGACTTTTAGTCCATTTTTGAAAGGCTTTGACCTTCGTATTTTTTGGTTGGCTCACCATGTTCTTGCAACACTGATGATGCTCTTTTTAGAGCGAAAACGTTTTGTTCGATGTTTGTAGCCCTATAGGGCTTTTTAAAATAATATACCTTTTACCAAGACCAAAATTTTTTATTAAATTTTACTTTAAATGAATCACTCTAAGGACGAATGAGAGAGAATATAAATTTGAGAACATAACAGAATTTAAGTAGGTACTTTGGAATAATAGTTACAGACAGAGGAAGCGAAGAGAGAGAAATAGGTAAACGGTTGTTAAGGGGTAGCAAATTAGTAGGATCCAGTGGCGGCTCGTGAGTTTTACAATAGGGGAGGCTCTAACTATAAAAAATCTAGACAAATTTGCACTAGCAAAAAAATGCACCAAAAAAAGTAATTTAAGGCTCCATTTGTTTTTGACCATTTTTATTTACATTTCACCGGGGCCCCTTCCTCTTTTACCGCATGCTTGCATTGATAACTGAGATGTAGAATAGCTTTTGTAACTAATAATAATATTATTGTTACTAAAAGAACTTTATAAAAACAGGATTAAATCTAAAATTAACGAAATTTTTCGAATTTTGAGTCATAATTACCCCACAACGATAGAAGTTCCTTGTAATTGCCGCGAATAATGGAATAATCATCACTATCATCGTGTCTGCGAAAAGCTAATTCTTGCGAAGCCAAATATAGTGTTATATCGATAAGCCTTTTTAAATGCATCCTATTCTCCAAAACCTGATTATTGTAAGTAATTATGGCCTCTTTTTGAGCTGTATCTAAAGCAGTTACTATATTTTGTTTAGCAAAAAGTTTTAATTTACACAAAAAACTTTTTTCCTCTTAATAGACCTGGTTAACCAGTCCCATTTATTATACCAGTTAATATTAAATGCACGATTTTGACGATTACCTGAGGATTTAATAATAGTTAAATTTGGCTGTGGTCTTTCTAAGGTTTTAATATAATATAAGCTTTAGTATAATATACTTAAAGTATTAAAATTATTCATTTATATACATTTTATATAAACAAACAACGGTACGTAAATTGTAAAAATAACCTTACCAAGCCAATAACAACACAAATAAAAATATATGAAATACAAAAATTCACCAAACACTAATTAAAAGAAATAAAATGATAAAATCACACCAAGAAACACCCTGACTATTAACTTCCTTATAAAATATAAGTAAAACCACAAGTGAGCCTAATTCTGGTTTTGCCTCCCTTGGCATATATTTCTGGGTAGTTTGACGTGAAGCGATATAATATTACGTTTCTCTATCGAGTATTATTGTACGCATAGGAAACTATATCGCTGGTTTCGAGACGTTTGTCGTAACTTAGAACACAACGGAGTCGAGTCTGGCTTCTACCTCCTTTGGTAGGGATATGAGGAGCTGCTCACAGCATACAGGTGGGCATATTGATGCATTCCAGATGCGTTAAGTTACAAAAGTGTGCAATAATTTACACTTTCTATTAGTACGAGTGCTTGTTGTTTCTCGTGATTCAAAATAAACAAAACAGTGACATTTCATCAATAATTCTAGAAATATTATGTCCCAGATATGACATAAAATGTGTAAAAAAATTATGGGGAGGCTAAGCCTCCGTTGCCTCCTCTGACGAGCCGCCACTGGTAGGATCATTCAACACATTGTTAAAACAAAAAACGTGTCCAGGGTACCCAAGATTCGAACTTATGGAACAATAGGTCAATAGTGAGACCAACGGTGTTGTGAAACTTGTGCATGTGAAACTTTGATAATGAATTAGAAAGAAGAAAAACAAGCTGGAGATTTGGGAGAGGAAAATCTTGAGAAAAGTTTTTGGTGGTATGTAGACCAAGAGGAAAGGCACAGAAGAACAAGCAAGGAGCTTAGTGGTGATGTATACAAAATATTACAGAAAATCACAAGTTAGTTGGCTGGGCGTGCTTTACGGATGTTAATGTGTTAGATGTCGAATTTTTAAACAATTTGTCGTGCGCAGTGTTTCAAATTGTAAGAGTACTAAAAAATGTAAACTTCCAAAAGCTATTCCAAAAACCCTGGATCTTTTTGAGATAACCTCGTACATTACACTATTTATAAGATCCTTACTTATACACACACACCAAAAAATATTTCGTTATAATATTAATGTTGCTCAGACATGTCTTCGGATTCCCTTCTGACACTTCCCAAAAACACTGGTTAATTTTGAGATAACCTCTTACATTACACTATTTATAAGATCCTTACTTATAGACACACACCAGAACATCTTTCGTTTTAATATTAATGTTGCTCAGACATGTCTTCTGATTCCCTTCTGACTAGAGTTCTTACTGCAGACTTCCATTCTTCTTGCAAATCTCTAGTGTATCCGTTTTACATTTCCTTGATTACTATATTTGTAAACGGAAATGATAAAATACATTTTAGAAATAGCATATTTAGACCAGTAAGGATCTGTTTTTAGGTGGATGTGAGAGGTGGCATTCAGATTTTTGCGGATGAAGTTAGGTGATAACTTCGTTAATAATAATTGATTTATGCTCCTTCTCAAATATGCCCGGAACATTAATAAAAAAAATAAAATATTTAAAAATTTCAAAAAAATTCGTTTTTTTTTCTACTTTTTTTGCTTATAACTTTAAAACGATTCATTTTGGAACAAAGTCATGTAGGAATAAAACAAAGATAATTAAATTTTCTATCAGATGCGATTGGTTAAAAATGTCTTAATTGATCACCCTTGCTGCAGAATAGCAATAAATATAAAATAAGGGGGCAAAACAAGTCTGTCCTTTTTCAATGGTTTTCCATCACTTAGGTTACACTTGGAACCTTCCTAATTCGTTTGGAAAAAATTTGTAATGTGCTAAAACCGTACACCAAATTTCATTAAAATTGACTTACTAGATTTTGAATAAATATTTTGCAATCTAAACTTTTTTTAAAAAATTACAATTTTTTAAAATCTTGCACAACAAAAACTAGAACATACAAAGATTTGTCAATTTTTTTGCATATAAAGAAGCACTCCACCTATCTAATACACTTCACAGAATTGAAATCGGATTATTTAAGCAGTCTCAGCAATGTTTTAAAGTTATAAACAATTTTTTGGAAAAAAAAAAAAAACAATTTTTTGGCTTATAAACAAATAAGGAAGAAAAAAAAACAATTTTTTGGCTTATAAACAAATAAGTGCTGTGGTCAGGAGGGTGTGCTACGGGCTCCTTTATTTAGATGGACTTACCCAAGATTTTTATGTATTTTTTCACCGGTAGAACACGATTTTTTTGGATAACAGTTGATCCCGATGTCGATAAGATTGTTATAAACAAAGAACTTGAGGAATTACATAACATCGATTGTTCGCAAAATAATATATTTTTTTGTATTTCTTGGGTAATTCTAAGCAAAAAATATTCTTACAAGTTTTTTCGTAGGATGCATATTTTTCGAGATAAACGCAGTGGAACTTTTAAAAAATCGAAAAATTGCAATTTTTGAACTCGAATAACTTTTGATTAAAAAATAAAATAGCAATTTTGCTAACAGCATTTGAAAGTTTAAGTCAAATTATACCGGTTTTAATTATTTGCATTGCTAAAAATTAATTTTTTTATTATTAAACAAAGCTATTTGTTTATAAGCCAAAAAATTGTTTATAAGTTTAAAACATTGCTGAGGCCCCTTAAATAATCCGATTTTAATTCTGTAAAGTGTATTAGATAGGTAAAGCACCTCTATATATGTAAAAAAATTAACCAACTTCTAAATCTAAATGGTCTACTTTTTGTTAAGAAAGATTTTAAAAAATTTGAACTTTTTTAAAAACATTTAGATTGCAAATTTATTATGCAAAATCTATTAGGTCGATTTTAATGAAATTTGGTATACGGTTTAAGGCTATGGGTACATAATTCGCAAATATTTTACGTGTATCCCTACTTTTTCTGTCTTTACACGTCAAATTACGTGTAGTAAAATTCACACCGGTATGGATATGTAAATATTATTAGAATGTCATTCTACTTGAAAATGTCATCATTAATTTAGAGATGGGTTTTGAATGTTCTTGGGTAACTGTTATTTTTATAATTGCAAATTATTAATTCAGTTAATAAATGTGATAATTTTTTCACTAACTATGTATTCAGCGATTGTAATAATTTATTTGTACAACAAAGACTAATACTCAATCGAAAAAAGAGGAAAAGTGTTGAAGTGATTTTTTAATAATATATTGTTATGGAACGCTTACAATTTTGAACATCTTTAACAACAAAATACTTGGATCACAGAATATATTATCCTGATGTATTATGTATTCTCTGCTAGGATCTTCCACAAATAATACACAATAAATAACTTTTTATTAAGTTCACGTCTTAAATCAATTATTTATCAAATACACTATATATCAATAATATTTAATCAATAACTCAACATATTCCCGATGCAATGTCAAATATTTAAAATTGTCACTGATTGTCAGTGTCTGACTGACAATATATGCTGACAATATTATATTCAGCTGAGTGCGTTGTAAGACAAAGATAGATTTGGAAAATATTACCACGGTATTGTGTTCATTTTTTTCGAATCCTGAAAAAACCAATAAATATTTTTGAAAAATTTAAACGCAGAATGAAAGACTAAATTATTACCGAGGGCTGAAAGTCCCTTAGAATAAATAAAAAGTTTATTTTGAATGATATATTTGAAATTAAAAATCACACTAAATTTTCTCTTAGTGTTTCACCCCTGTAACTTATTAAAATAAACATTATAGAAGTTCTCAGGGACTTTCGGCCCTCGCTAATAACGTAATCTTTCATTCTGCGTTTAAATTTTTCAAAAATACTTATTAGTTTTCTCAGGATTCGAAAAAAATGAATCCCCATTTGAATAGCATTGCAGCCGAAAATACGTACCGATCCTCTTAAGTATATTACAAATAATTTCCTAAGAGAATTACTAAGGTTCTAAGTGCCACCGAAGTGGTTAAAAACATTGAATAACAACAGGCGTATTATGCCCCCTTATATTGTATTTATTGTTATATTGCAGAAAAGGTAATACGTTAAGATATTTTTGACCAGTCGTATATCATACAAAATTCAATTATCTTTATTTTATTTCTGTACGACTTTGTTCCAAAACGAATCGTTTTAAAGTTATAAGCAAAGAAAGCAGAAAAAAATCGACGTTTTTCGAAATTTTTAAATATTTGAACTTTTTTATTAATGTTCCGGGCATATTTGAGAAGGAGCATAAGTCAATTATTATTACTGAAGGTGTCACCTAATTTTATCTGCAAAAATCCGAATGCCACCTCTCACATCCAAAAATAGACGTTTTTTCACAGATCCTTACTGGTCTAATTGAAATCTTTAGAATATTATGTAGGTACTATAAAGTGCATTAAAATGATAAAAAATAATAGCAGATTTTTGCACATTTATATGTGCATAGAGTAAATATGAAAACAAACATAATTTACATATTTAATTAAATTGTATATTTTATATTGTAAAATTGTATTTGTAAAATTAATATAAAAGTGTCACACGGTACCCATTAATATAAAAATTTCTCATTTATTGCTTTCTCTGACCGTATCTCAATGATGTTTTGGCAGTGGCAGCTGACACAGTTCTATTGCTCCCAGAAAGTTCAGTATACAGTATGATTGGACGAAAACGAAACAGATGTATTATCACGAACGACGACATTTTTGAAAAACTCAGCGATCGATCAATAAATTATTGTTGATTAAAGGGGGACACATTTTCCGGTATGCTCTATTATTTTACTTTCACCCCAAAGCCATAGTAAGAATCAACACAACATTTTAATAGAAATGGATATATAATAGAAAATTTTTAATTCAAATAAGATCTCGTTTGAAAGTTCTTGCATTTCCCTATACATTAATCTCTAAATTTTTAAATTTGGTCCCATATCTCTACCTATTTGATTTGTTAAAAACTTTTTTAAAAATACGAGATCCCTATAAATACCTGTAAAAGGTATATTTAAAATTCCCTAAATAAGGGTTACATTAAATCGCAGAAGGTTTTTGGATGAAAAAATCCATCATCAGTGTTATTAAAAGCCAAAAAAATAGCATACCTGAGCCACCAAAAAATGGTATAGGTAAAAACCCTTTAAATGTTGAAAGTTGTTGTGTTATTATAACACAAAATACTATAATAGTACATATTAATAAAAATACTTAATTATGTTGCAAATATTCTTGGATATTACCCAGGGCAACACAGGACTCTTCCCACGTGGTTGGAATTTGAACTTCAATATGTGAAGTTTTAATCCTCAAATTCCAACCACGTGGGAAGAGTCCTGTGTTGCCCTGGGTAATATTCAGGAATATTTGCAACATAATTAAGGCCATCGGTACATAATTCGCAAATATTTTACGGCTATCCCTACTTTTTCTACCTTTACACGGCAAATTACGTGTAGTAAAATTCACACTGGTATGGATATGTAAACGTTGCTATTAGAATGTCATTCTACTTGACAATGTCATCATTAACTTTAAAGAGATGGCTTTTGAATGTTCTTGGATATGGATAACTGTTATTTGGATAATTGTAAATTATTAATTCAATTAATAAATATGATAATTTTTTCACTAACTATGTATTCAGTGATTGTAATAATTTATATGTACAACAAAAACTAATACTCAATCGAGAAAAGAGGAAATGTGTTAAAGTGTTTTTTAATAATATATTGTTACTATGGAACGCTTACAATTTTGAACATCTTTAACAACAAAATACTTGGATCACAGAATATATCCTGTTGTATTCTCTGCTTGGATCTTCCACAAATAATAAACAATAAATAACTAACTATCAATTTATTTAATCAACAACTCAAAATATTCCCGATGTAATGTCAAATATTTAAAACTGTCAGTGTCTTGCCATCATATTCTATTTGACTCAGTGCGTTGTATGACAAAGATAGCGAATGTTCGATTTGGAAAATATCACCACGGACATGGTGTCCATTTTTTTCGAATCCTGAAAAAACTAATAAATATTTTTAAAAAATTTAAACGCAGAATGAAAGACTAAAGTCCCTTAGAATAAAAAGTTTCTTTTGAATGAGATATTTCAAATTAAAAATCACACTACATTTTCTCTTAGTTTTTCACCCCTGTAACTTATTAAAATAAACATTATAGAAGTTTTCAGGGACTTTCGGCCCTCGGTAAGAACGTAATCTTTTATTCTGCGTTTAAATTTTTCAAAAATACTTATTAGTTTTCTCAGGATTCGAAAAAAAAAATGAATCCCCATTTGAATAGCATTGCAGCAGAAAATACGTACCCATCCCCTTAAGTATTTTTATTAATATGTAGTATAACACAACAACTTTCAACATTTAAAGAGTTTTTACCCATAACATTTTGGTGGCTCAGGCATGCTATTTTTTTGGCTTTTAGTAACACTGATGATAGATTTTTTAATCCGAAAATGTCCTGTGATTTAATGCAACCCTTATTTAGGAAATTTTAAATATACCTTTTACAAAGGATCTCGTATTTTGTGATTTATATGGTATTTAGCCAGCTACAGGAATTTTGACCAATTGGTGAAACTGACAACCTCATGTGTCCATACAATGATAAGGGGTTATTCGAAACGTTCTTCCACGTTCCGAAGCATTTGTGGAGTGATTAGTAGGCCTTCGTTGACAATTAGTTGACTTTAATATTTTAAAGATGCGGGTTGTATTCTATAAATTTTATAACAAAAAAGAAATAGGGGAGATAGATCGGGTGACCGAGGAGGCTGTTCGATGCTGCCTCTCCTCCCAATCCAATGCAGTGGGAAATTTTTGTTTAAATATTGGCGAATAAGTAAACCATAATGCAAATGAGCACCGTTCTATTAAAAAATTAAATGATCTTTATCATATTGTTGATCATTTTCAATAATTTCAGTCAAGGCACGATTAGTCACTCATTAAAATCAGCATTAATCAGGCTTTCAGTGATGGTAAATACATTTAGGTGCTTTTTTCTTGACAAACTGTAAAAGGTACAAAATGACATATAAAAGGTGGTTCATTTAGAGGTACTTTTTTAAAAAAGAAAAAACAATGAAAAAAAATGAATTTTATTTGAAAATCTTTATTGTCGTAAAAAAATCATTCTTTACAATTACTTCTTAAAGATAATTTCTTTCAAATGTTGACCATGACTGCGATTAAGACGGTCCATTCTGAAGGTCTAATTCCCGATGACGCGTTCGAGCTTTTCGATTGGTATTGTAACAGTACAGTGACTCGAGTAATACTGGCCTCCAATGCCTCAATCGTAGCCGGTTTATTCATGTAGACTTTGGACTTGAGGTAGCCCCAGAGGAAAACAACTAGACGTGTGATGTCACAGGATATAGGCGACCAAGTCACTGGTCCGAAGCGTGAAATAAATTGCTCACTGAACCGTTTTCTCAGTAAAGCCATGCTTTCACGGGATGTATGGCAGTTGGTGCCATATTTTTGGAACCAACTGTCACTTAAACTACGAATTTCAATTTCTGGTACCAAATAGTCCGTTACCATGGCGATATAATGGTCTGCATTCACAGTAATATTCTGGCCGGTCCAAGACATGGACCGACGATGACACCGGCCCATAAACCACACCAAACAGTGGTTTTTTCTGAATGTATTGGCAACTCTTGGACCTCTTTGGGTAGCTCATCAACCCAAATATGGGCATTTTGTTTATTTAAGTCCTCATTAAGCCAAAAACGGGCCTCATTCATGCACGATCTCCCAACAAATCCTCACCAAAAAAAGTACCTCTAAATGAATCACCCTTTAGGATCAAAAATCTAGCTAAAAATAATATGCGTGGACTTTTTTTTTTTAATTGGCTTTGGCATGAACCAATTAGCCAGACTTATTTTTTATTTATGAAATATAAAGGGAGCATTTTTTTTTGATCCAATATAAATAAATTGATTTTTCAAATTCTCACACCCTAGGATAAATGTTATTATGTTAGTAAAATGTGTGTGTTTCTGTTTAGTGCATTTTTTTATATGTATATTTTTTTTATTTTTTTTAAATTAAATTTTTGTTTTTTTAATGCTTTATTTATGTAGTCTTTTGTTTAGTTTTATTTCCTTTTTTTTCATTGTTTTTTTTTGTTTTTTTTTATTTGTTTATCATTATTTTACTTTTTTTTAACTTTTTTTTTAATTATTTTTTTTATGTTAATTTTTTCGTGAACACACTTACAATAATATTTTGTATCGCAGAATTGCTTACAATGGTGTTAGTTTTTTACAATTTCATTTTGCAACGAATTAAATGATTATACAAACATTGATATAAGTTAATATTATTACTAAAAATTATACAATTTAGACTGGTTGGCAAACAGTATTTGAGATTTACCATTTCTTCGAAAAATGATTCAATGCTCTTCTTATTTCTTGAACATTCTAGGATTACATGGTTCATATCACCAACTTCTCCGCATGGACAATATGGGTTTTCATCCAGTCCTATTTTATATTTGTACAAAGGAGTCATAGCATGATTAGATCTTATTCTGTTTATTGTAACAATGTATGCGTGGACTTATTCATCACTAATACAATTGTTTTTGTTAGTATATGTACCACATTGATTAATATGACTAACAAAATAATTTTTGTTACAGGTAAGAGTAAAACCAACACCTCCAGGTGTAAGTATTTAAATTTGGCCGTATCTCACTTAACTCTTTAAATTTAACAGAGAAAAATTTGTTATTGTAGCTACTAGTTTTTAGGAAGGTGTCTATAGTTAATTCGATTAATTTTAATGATCATTTATACCAGCCATATATGGATTTTAAAATGACATATGACATAGATTTGTAGATGCGCTAAAGACATTCGGTATACCAAATAAACTCATAAGGTGGATTAGCATAAGCCTTGCGGATCCAAAAGTGTTTCCTTTCTCGTGACACTATGCTATAACAAACCAAGGTTAGAGTACAGCCGAGGTGATTCTTTATGTCACACTTTTTAACCGTAATGGTATATTTTTCAAAAGACTTGTCCAATTCCTCATTTATGTTGAAGATATTATACGAGTAGATGTAGGAAGTACTAAGTACTGCTGAGAGTGTGGTACATCTCTTTTAATTTCTTAAGATATTTTTCTTAATAATAGGATTATTATTACAATAAAATTGTTTAACTCTTAAACCTCTTTAACCGTTTCAAATTTTATTCTGTTATGAGATGTGAGCACTATTAATCGAGTACAAATAAAATGCATGCATCTTTGTTGGATGTTTTTAAAAGGAAATATGCTTTATAGCGCGACTAATTGCAGACACACTCAGTTGGTTTTTTATTCTATTCATTTTCAAGTGCATATTCCGTCTACAGGTACCATAAAATGTGGCCTTGGCCTTCTAATACCTCCAATAATGTGGTCGATGGGAGAGAAATTTAAAATTAGATAAGGTATTGAATGAATTCAAATTTATTGGTGTTGATGTTTGTTATGCGTTTAATAAAAAAATGTCATGGTTTGGTTTTTATCGATTAATATTAAATGTTATAATGGAAGTCACGAAACTCATCGTATTATTGTTATTGGAGATATAATATTAAGATTAATTACTTTGTGGTTACGTTACATTTATTTCATAGTGGTCTCCCTCTTAATCATCTAACAGCGTTTCCCAACCGGTGGGTCGTGACCCACTAGTGGGTCGCGGGCGGATTTCAGATGGGTCGCGGCGCGGCGTGGCTCTTACAGTAGCTGAGTAGCATATAGTGACCGTGTTCTTTATTTTATTCTATCATCATGGGTGAGGGATGGGTCGCGAATATGAAAAAACATCAGAAGGTGGGTCGCCAAATATAAAAGGTTGGGAACCACTGATCTAACTGATAGCATACCGATAGATCGATACCTATATTCAATAGCCCCGTCTCCACTGGGCGAACACGCTCTCGAGCCAGCCTCGACCGAGGCTGGCTGGCTCACGAGCCAACTTCTTAGATTTTCGGAAACATCGAGGCGGTGCTCGCGAGGCAAGCCGAGCTATGAGTTTCCTCAAATAATTCAAGATGGACAGTCGTGTTATTGCTGTAGCAGCTGCCTTCCTAACGATTTGTTGTTTAAATAAAAGAAAACAGACATAAAAAAATACGCAAGTGGATCAAAAGACTATATAAGCGCCGCAAAAAATACGGAAATAAATTACCAAAGGACATTTATTGTGATAATTCTGTGTATAATTTTACACAGTTGAACAAACCAGAAATTGAAAATCTGTGTTCATTATTATCTGAGAAAATTAGAAAGCGCAACACAAATTATAGAGAAGGCATTATTGTAACAAAACTATTTGTTCTAATTACTCCAAGATTTTTAGCAACCGGAGATTCTTACACTAGCTTGCAATACCGGCTTTTTTCTCTCGCCGATATGAACCTAGCAAGGATTCCATCTTCAAATCACCAATAGGATACTTCATTTCCACCGCAATTAGCCTCCACACATCTTCCCGCTAACTTTTATTTAAGTATTTGTGATACTTACGATCCGATAGCAACAACGTATCTGAACCATAAATATAATTTAAGAGGAAAGGCGCAAAATGTCGCCCGTCAAAATGTTCAATGTGTTTTAAATGTATTAATTTTTTTCGAATCCTGAGAAAACTAAATAAGTATTTTTGTATTATTTAAACGCAGAATTAAAGATGACGTTATTACCGAGGGCCGAAAGTACCTTATAATAAATAAAAAGTTTCTTTTGAATGAAATATTTGCAATTAAAAATCACACTAAATTTTTTCTTTTATTTTCACCCCTGTAACGTATTAAAATAAACATTATAGAAGTTTTCAGGGACTTTTGGCCCTTAGTACTAATGTAATTATTCATTCTGCGTTTAAATTTTTCAAAGATATTTATTAGTTTTCTCAGGATTCAAAAAAATTAATACATTTAAAACACATTGAAAATTTTTACAAGCGACGTCAGACTAGTCCATTGAAATGTTACATTTAGTGTGCTTTTCTTAGAGGAGTCAATTTTATTTTTTTAATGTGTAGGGGGCTCAGTAGAAGCTTCAGTTCAAGTTTTTGGGGTTGAGGCCCTTGTCCCCCGGCCGCCATCTTGAAAAAAGAGGTGCAAAGGGCTTTCGCGCTGTATCTCGTAAACTAGCTACCCTACAGAAAATTTAATTTTACATCAAATGAAGCAAATTAAATTTTATACAATTTTATATCTATTACTTTTTATCGCAAAGTGACCAACAAAAAAGTTATAAACAAAAATAAGAGAAAATTTTGTAAGAAATTTCCTTTTGGAAGTTATAACTTTTTTTACGTTCATTTCACAATAAAATAACATCATAGCGATTTTATAGAGAATTTTTCAATAAACAATTTTCACTATAAAGTTGTTTAATTTTATTTATTATCTAGGTTTTACAGCGTTCCAAACTTGACCAGATTCTCGAATTCTCGTAGAAAAATAATGCTTTTGTATCTACGAGCGGCATTCCGTTATGCCAACCACGAAAATCAAATTTAAGGTGAATGATCAATTTTGGTCTATTTTTATGTTTTAAAGGTCGCTGAATCCGAATATGAAGTTTATTTTTGTCTAGAGTTGGTGTAACATGTTAAAAAAATAAATTTTATACAAAAATGCCAAAAATCAATTTTGATGATTTTTCAAATTTACCTCGCTGTATCTTTGGTCGCTGTAAATATTTCCTTTTAAAAATTTTACTGTGTTATCTTTGAAGTACGTAGATAACAATTAAATTTGTCCAAAATGTTTAAAAAGTTTAAAAAAGGAGTTGTTAATTTATTAACATTTTGTCATCATATTTCGTTAGTTTCATGTTTACTTAAAAAAGTTGAGTGACAAACTTTTTAGTTTATAATTTTAACCAACACAACAATAAAATATAGTTCATGAAGAAGTTTTTTGGAAAATATTAAGTCAAAATATATAATACGAAAAAAGTTATGTTACTTCATATACAAGCGGCACACCACAAAAAACGCTTTTATTTCGAGATCCTTACCACGGTGTGGTGAATGGCTAATTTTTATCATACTTTATGATTTTGATATCAAAAATCGTTTTTTTTTGCTCTGCTTAAGAATTTTGCATTTTGCGGTTGTGTCATTCTTCTTCTGAAGCGGCGAATTTGTCCTCAAACAACTTCTTGGGCCTTTTCTATATATGTTTAGAGTTATAAGTTTTATAGTAGGAAGAAAAGACAAAAACAGATTAATAATAGCATAGGAATGTTAAAATCATAATAAATTGTATGAATAAAAAATATATATAGATAGAAAAGTAAGCCTAACTTTTGTTTTTATTGTATCCCTATGAGCATTCGAGAATCTGGTCAAGTTTGGAGCGCTGTAAAACCTATATAAATAAATAGAATTAAACAACTTTATAGTGGAAATTGTTCGCTGAAAAACCCTCTATAAAATTGCTAAAATCTTATTTTATTTTAAAATGAACTGAAAAAAAGTTATAGGATATATCTTTTTGGTTATATCTTTTTTGTTGGTCACTTAACGATAAAAAGTAATAGAAACAAAATTGTGGAAAATTTAATTTGCTACATTTTATATTTAATTAGATTTTCCGTAGGGTTGATAATTTACGAGATATAGCGCGAAACCCCTTTGCACCCCATTTCCAAGATGGCGACCGGGGGACAAGGATGGCGACCCCAAAAACTTGAACTTAAGCTTCTACTGATCCCCCCTACACATTAAAGAAATAAAATTGACTCCTCTAAGAAATGCAAGGTACGGCCTAAAAAATGTAACATTTTAATGGACTAGACTGCGAAAACGTCCCATGTATTTTGTCGGAAAGAACTTCCAGTGCCGGATTAACCAGTAGGCAGTTGCCTAGGAGCCTCGGCCGCAAAGAGGGCGTCGTAGGGCCCAAAACGAAAAAATAATAATTAGAATTAAATAAAAACTATAAATCATATATATTTTGAAAAATTCCAATATCGCGCAATACCATAAACTTGGTTTCACACGGAAATCCACAGCTAATGAAGATACATTCAATGAAAATGTAGGTGTTGAAATAGAAATAGGGAAACATAGCTTCCGTAACTGAAGAAGATGAAAAAACATACAATAACAGTTATATTTCAGTTCAAAAAAAGAGCCAGAAACCGAAACTAAGTTTAGAGAAACCAGAAAATGAAGTTAAACGTAAATTCGGAAACAACATAGGATTATGGAATACCATAACTCAGCGTTTCCCAACCGGTGGGTCGCGACCCACTAGTGGGTCGCGGGCGGATTTGAGATGGGTCGCGCCGTGGCTCTTACAGTAGCTGAGTAGCGTACAATGACCGTGTTCTTTATTTTCATGGGTGAGAGATAGGTCGTGAATATGAAAAAACATCAGAATGTGGGTCGCCAGACATAAAAGGTTGGAAACCACTGCCATAACTGAAGAAATATGGAAATTTTGGATTGGGAAAGGTTCTTCAGAATGTAAAAATATTGATGAAAGCGTCTCAGCATCAAAAAAAATTTTGAGGGCATTATTACAAGATTTTTACACAATCTATGACTTTTCGAAAATATATCAGAGTAACAAAAATTAAAAGAGATTGCCTAACATACTTTTCTTCAAATGGAAATGTTTACTGCTCTCCATGTATACTTTTTGGTGAACATGTCGAACGTTTGACGAACACTCATCGACAGGCAGTGCCTTTATGGTCGAATTGACAGCTCTTTCGAAATTGAGTTTAATCAAGAACGAGATTACTGGATTCAAGTTCTGAAAAGAGTAGTATCTGTGGTTAAGTTTCTATCTTCTCGCGGATTAGCGTTTAGAAGTGATACAGACATCCTTCGTTTACAAAATTATGAGAACTACTTAGGCATTTTAGAGCTATGTACTTGCAGAATACGATCCTCTTTAAGCTCTCATTTAGCTAAGTATGGCAATAACGGTACTGGAAAGCCTTCTTACTTATCTCCAAAGATCGGGGAAGAAATAATAGAGGTAATGGGAAAACACGGTTTGAATACCAGTGTTAAAGAAATTAAGGAAGCCAAATACTACTCCCAAGTGTTGATTCAATGTCAAATTTGTCTCATATTGACCAGTTGACTATTTATTAAGATATGTAAATCCAACTGATGGTAAAGTGTATGAGGGTTTTCTCATAGACATACCCATAAGTAGCCATACTTGAGAAAATCTTTATTTTGCTGTTTTAATCGTTTAAAACGACTGTTGCATTGATGTAAACGACATGAGGGGACAATCATTCAACAAAACATGTCAGGGGTTTGTTGAAGTTTGTTCAGTCCGTGTACAACTTTTTCCAGCCTCTACCCACCTTTCGAAAGTTATAATCAAATGTTTAAATAAAACTCCACTAAGCGATCCCATTCGCCACGATCTAGTTATTAAAAAAACAAGCAGCATTAGATGGAGTGCAAAGGCTGACGTAACAAGAGCTTTGTCTAAAGGTTACAACGTCTTTAAATCTGATGTGCATTCTCTTGCTGAACATTTTTCATCCCTCCCTTTATTTTTTTTAACGAATGTTTCATCACTGGGCAGGGGGCCAGCTACAGGGAGAGGAGTGGATGAGGGAGGCAGGGCGGTAAAAACAGCTGGGCCTGGGGCGCTAGTAGGGGTAAACCCGGGCTGCTGAAAACACTAATCAAAAGGATGAAATAATTCAATAGACTAAATGTTTGTTGAAAGAAATTTCAAAAAAGAAACATTCGTAATGAATGAATTTTGGCATTTTGGGCAACATTTTAGAACGCATCAACGCTGTCAGTAAATCATTACAGAGAAAAGAGATTGCACTTAAAACTGCAGATGGAGGATGTAGATGGAGGGGTTAATCGAGGTGGTTTTGGTGGGAGAAGGCATAGAGGCCTTAAGGGGCCTCATAGCTTGGGTTGCCTAGGGGCCTCAAGATTCTTAATCTGGGACTGAGAACTTCCAAATGATTTGTTACTCTTTCATTAAACTCTCATGAAAAAATCAGACTGCTATTTACCACCAACATAATTCGTGTCATTTCACATGTTCTACGTGTCGGACTTATTAAAATACCCAACATACCTGTCGGGCAAAATTTTTTTCATGTAATATAAAGTTTACTATTGAATAAACTAAAGAACAACCTGCTAGTTTTCACAATCATAAACTTGTCAGGATGACACGTTACAAAATTAAAATCACGTTCCACAATTAAAATTTAAAACTTGCCCTACTAGTCATCGTTAAGCTATTAACTAATTTTCAGCTTGCTATTAATAAACTTTTTTTTTTGGTAGGTACGCGGGATCCAGACCTAAAATGTACCTACTCAAATTTGATCATTTTTGTTGTCTATTGTCGACCACAAACAGTTTTCAATAATTTTTAATTTAGCGAATGATTTTCGGAGCCCTAACATTAAATGGAAAAGTCTCATAAATTCCTAAGACCAGTGCTCTGTTTGGAAAGGAACGTAATAAATCATTCTCAAAAAGAAATTGAATCCTCTCAAATGGCTATAACGATAGCAATCAAAATCTCGTAGCTTTTCATTTTGAATTAGGTTCTACACACTCTTTATGTTACGTTCGCCTTTACTTTTATGTATAAGCTTAAAACGTAATTAAATATAATCTGTCTGGGCAGATTATCGAAAAAAGGACATTTTTGGGAAAAGTTATTTACCTCCAATTTTGTTGCTGCAAACGAATCTTAAGATTGCATATACAATATACAGGGTGTCCAGAAACTCTACCGACAAACGAAGACAGGAGATTCTTCAGATAATTTTAAGATAATTTAACCCAATTCACTTAGTCCGAAAATGCTTCCTAAGGGAGCTAGAGCTCTTTGAAGATGGCGTATTGTAACTAGTTTTTCTTAAATACCGCCAGAACGCTTCTATTTAGAAAAACAAAAGTTGGTACGCGTATTTATCTTCAAGATATATAGCCCAATAAATGACCGTTTTGGAGTGTAATTTCCAGGGGCAACTCCGAATTGCATGAAAATTTGGATTTAGGTTCTACTTACCCTCCACTTCAAAGCTGAATTTGTGCCGTTGGGTGCTTTTACTTGGGGGGGGGGTGACATTTACCCCTTCTCGAGGGGTGAAAAACGCGTGTTTAAAATACGGCCGGAAATGGATAAATTGACTTATTTTAAGCACCTTTTGTTCTATAAAGTTTTTTACGTAAGTCAATACTTTTCGAGTTATTCGCGATTTAAAATGTTGATTTTTCGACAAAAAAACCACGTTTTCAGACAGTTTTTCCCAAATAACTCAAAAACTAAATATTTTATCGAAAAAAATATTTCTAGCAAAAGTGTAGCCTATAAAAAATCGAAAAAAATGGTGTACAAAATGAGTAGAAGCAAAGTTGTAGCTCATGAAAAATATGTTCTTATTCGTCTAATTGCAAATCGAATAATTCAACGCAAAATCACCGAAGACATAAGGGTTTTTTGGGAAAACCTTATTAACATTTTTAAAGTATCGAACAAAAGCTTATTATTTGTTTTTTAAAAAAGTTTACAGCATCAAAAATAAACGAGTTACACTGAAAAAAAAGTTGGCCCTTTTTTTTGGTAAAAAAAATCGTGAAAACCTCCCTCTATTTAGCACCCTAAATGAAATTAATCGTTTGGCTTTACCATGTATTTTAACTGTATGTGTATTGTTTATATGATCTGTAAGTTTTAGTGGTTTGAAGTGCTTATTTTTGAAAACAATTGGTTTTATAGTAAAAAAATTTTTCTAAAAATTTTTTAAAAAATTTATTTTTTCAAAATAACTTAAAACGTATTAGTGATAAGAAAAATCTTAAAGAGGAAAAAATGTAGGTTTTGCTATTATAAATATGCTAGTTTATTTTGTTTCTCCGTAAGATAAAAATTGGTTAAGATATGGCTGTTCAAAATTTGCATACACTCGTGATTAGTGACCCATTCAAGCTTTCTCAATTATAATCTTTTCAAAAATAAACACTTTAAACCGGTGAAACAGACAGATCATATAAAAAATAGATAGGTAAGTAAATTTTTTATGAAGCGGTCGCGATTAATTTCATTTGGGGACTTTAACACGGCGAGATTTTCATGATTTTTTACAAAAAAAAAGAGGTCCAACTTTATTTTGAGCGTAACTCGCTTATTTTGAATGCTAAAGCTTTTGTTAACAATTAAATCAAAGCTTTTTATAAACACTTTAAAAAAGTTTAAATGGGTTTTTCCCGAAAAGTGCTTAATTTTTCAGTGATTTCATCTTGAAATATTTGATTTGGAATTAGACGAATAAGAACGTATTTTTCATGAGCTACAACTTTGTTTTTGTTTGATTGATAGACTTTACTGATACACCATTTTTTTGGGTTTTTTATAAGCTACACTTTTGCTAAGAATATTTTTTTCGATAAAATATTTACTTTTTGAGTTATTTGCGAAAAACCGTCTGAAAACGGAGTTTTTTTTGTCGAAAAATCAACATTTTCAATGGCAAATAACTCGAAAAGTGTTGACTTACGTAAAAAACTATATAGAACAAAAATTGCTTAAAATCAGTCAATTTATCCATTTCCGGTCTTACCTTGAATGTATGTTTTTTCACCCTCAAGTAGGGGTGACTGTCACCCCCCAAGTAAAAGCAACCAACGGTACAATTTCAACTTTGAAGTGGAGGGTAAGTAGAACCTAAATCCAAATTGTCATGCAATTCGGAGTTGCCCCTGAAAATTACACGGTATCACCGAATTTCCCGTTCATTTACTGGGCTAATAAATCTAATCCATCCATTGCAAATTTCTAGTACCGATCATGGGCCGTCCGTTTTGGGTAGGGCAATGGGGTTATTTTATCGCATAACTTTTTTATCTTTAACTTTTATGCATTTCTGACACTGGATTATTAAATTGTGAAGTATTCTAGTACTAAAAGGTACTCTTGTGTTAAATCGGTAGGACACACCGTTTTCTAGAAAAATCGATTTGAAAATGTTTCGCTTTTTGAATAAAAAAAAAAATTTCAAAAAAAAATGTTTAGAAAGACGAAAACTGGTACGTTTATTTATATTCCAGAGATAAATCGATTTCATTAATTGCGAATTTCTAGTACTGGTCATAGACGTCCGTTTTGGGTAGGTCAACAGTTATTTTATAGCATAAATTTTTGTCTTGAATTTTTGAGCATTTTTGACACTAGATTATTAAATTATGAGGTATTCGAGTACTAAAAGTTACTCTTACTTTATGTTGGTAAAACACTTCGTTTTTTGTTGAAAAGTTCTTTCAATTTTTTTTCAAATTCCAAAAACGAAAAATTTTCAAATCGATTTTTCTAGAAAACGGTGTGTCCTACCGATTTAAAACAAGAGTCTCTTTTAGTACTAGAATACCTCACAATTTAATAATCCGGTGTCAAAAATGCAAAAAAAGTTAAGGACAAAAAGGTTATGGAATAAAATACCCGTTGCTCTACCCAAAACGGACGCCTATGACCGGTACTAGAAATTTGCAATGGACGGAATCGATTCATCTCTGAAAAGTAAATAAGCATACCAATTTTCGTTTTTCTAAATAGAAGCGTTCTGGAGGTATTTAAGAAAAACTAATTACATAACGCCATCTTCAAAGAGCTCTAGCTCCCTTAAGAAGCATTTTCGGACTAGGTGAATTGGGTTAAATTGTCTTAAAATTATCTGAGGAATCTCCTGTCTTCGTTTGTCGGTAGAGTTTCTGGACACCCTGTATAGTAGGGGAAGGAAGTATGCTAAATTTGCAGTTACTCGAGCATTATGGGGACCTATTGGGTTGTGAAGATTACGTCCTAAAACCAAAAAAGTTAAGTTTTCCATTTTAGTGGGAGCTTTACATTTTTTAATTTATTTTCCATTTCCAACAATTGTTTTTACCGATTATCGCGCCATCTATCCGTAATTCGAAAAAATGTCTCGAATAAAAGTTACTTACTTTTACGTAAGGAATCTAAATCTTCAATACAAAAAGGGGGGCTCCTATTTAAGATTTTTAGGTAACCCACCACCCCACCTCCGTGGGTGGTCGTGTTTGATGCCATTCGATAGATTTAAAAAAAAATATTAAACACCTATTTTTCAGTTTTTTGGTCTAATGTTCATTTCGCAAAATATCGCCGGGTTCCTATTTAAAATTTTAAAGTTACCTCTCCGTTGGGGGTCGTGTTTGGTTTGTTATCATTCGATATATTTTTGAAAAATATTGAATACATATTTTTCAGTTTTTCGATTTGACTTTCATTTCGCGAAATACAGTGGAACCCCGATAAGTCGGCCCCGATCTCCCGGAAGTCCGGCTAACCCGGACCGATTTTTATCAGACAAACATTTCAACAATAAAAATGTATGTAATATAATATTTGAGCGATAATGGGTATTTGTGTAATTTGAACTACATATACGATAGTAAAGATGACTCATGGCACACGACGTTCATTGTCGTGTTATCGGAAACAACAGGCACCTGGAGTATCCTTTATTCATTTCAAACTGTTTTCAGCTTTCTTCAGCATTGTTTAAAAAATACTAAAAGACTATTAAAAAATTATTTTTTAAACAATGGTCTTAGGCTTCACTGTTATTAAATAACATAACATGGTTGCGATTGAGACCGTATTGTGTGTAGTACAGGCGTATTGTTTGCTTCCGTTCTGTAATCGTTCGTATATCTATTCAGATTTTGTGTTTGCGTGTTTTGTTGTCTACGTAATGGCAACAAAACGTAAAAATGTTGTAGTGACAAAGAAACTAGTGGAAAAAGTGGAAAAGAAACTAGAAGCATTAGGTAGAATTCTGTACCATATGTGAATAAGTCGATAAATCAAAAATACAAACTTGTCAGTATGGCCATTTTAAACATTTTATTAGTTTTGAAGAATAAAAAATTTAAGTTCAGTTTCGTATTCGTAGAAATTGGTGGGTAATCATGCAACGAATGACCTTCATAATTATGAGCTTTCATCATGTCACTTACTTTTAAAAAAATCTAACTTACCCACTTATTCACGCCAAATTTGTGTGGTCTTATTGAGTTACCGACTTATTGTACTTAGTGTAAATTTCCAGGACAAAAAATTCAACATTTTTTTATACTTTATTTCTTTATAAAAAGTAACATCAAAGTTAATTGGAAAAGGAAACTAAAAATCTACTGATTATCTGCATCAAACTGTTCCAAATCAGGGTCCAAGTCTTGCATATCTTTAGTTTGCAAATTTCGGTAAAAGTTATGAAAAACTTCATCGATGAGCGGCAAAAGATCAACTAGGTCTTTCTTTTTCTCCTTACTAATTGGCAGAAGCTTATTTGTGATTTGAGGCAATGTGCTTGGTACAAACTGTAGAAGCAGGTCTTGTACAACGTTAATGAAACGGGTTTGTCTACTGTTTTTTTGTAACAGGTCATATATTTTAGCAATAGATAAGTCACTAGCAAGCACTTTTTAGATGTCCTATTTCTGCAATAGTGGCTCTCGTATTTAGGAAATGAAAAAATGTGATCTTTGTCATTTTGAATTTCTTCCGCAGAGCGTTTATACCTGATGGCGCAATTCCACATCTACCAGGAGAAATAATTCTAGAAAATGCATTTTTTTCTTTTCACCCACTATCTCAATAAATCCTTTAGTTTCGCCAAGGGTTGCAATGAGGCAAGTTTTACAAATTGGCTTTTGTATGCCAGCAATAATGATGCTATATTTATATGAACATTCTCTATATTTTTTCTTGGTCCTAGCTTTTCTGTTTTCTTTGGATTAATGTTAATTAGAGAAGCAATATAGTTAGCCCTACTATCTATCCCGACTTCCCAAGTTCCAATAATTTTGAAAACATTTACCCCGGTCTTCATCTGAAAACCTTTCATTACATTTCATACGACATACTTTTAATGGCCTCATATTTCTAGGTTTTACGACCTTTCTTTTTCAGTAGTGTAACTTTTACCAGCATTTCTGAGTTCTTTACTTTCTTGTCTTTGCTTTCGTGTCCTTCCCTGTTTCTTCTTTTTTCTGTACTGTTTGGCTCGTTGTTCACTGAATTGGGCTCTTTGTGATCTTTTTCCCTTGTCTTGTAGGAATCTTTTTCTGTCCTGACGGAGTAGTCTTGACTTGAATAACTAGTTACTTCCGATTCAAATATAAAACCCCTACTATTTTGTTATGTTGATAAACAGGTAATTGAATATACCGAGGAAAATAAAGCAAAATGCAACGTGCCCAAGTGGGTATTTCTACATACCTAGCTATTCACGCACTGAATATTATGTACCCGGATGGTCAAGTTAAGATACATTATTTCAAACAAATATTTAAAACTTCAATATTAGATAAGTCGATATACCGGTTCTGATACCTAATAAATCGTCAAATCCAAATATTCACTGGCTTCTACCAAGTAAGCTATTGCTTATTTGAATTACTCATTTATTCACCTGACGGAATTGAAAGAGAACTATTTCAAGATTGAGATATCTTGTTTTTACGAAAATTTGACTTATCCACTTATTCACGGATGGTACAGAATTGATAAAGGCGTAATTGTTACGTAATTTAGATGTGTACTTTGCAAATATATTTCATGTTATTTCAATTATAACGGAGTTTATCTGTAAGTATACCGTATTTTATTAATATTTACCATTTTCGCTTTTTCTGTTAAACTTTGTCACTCGCGCATTTCCTTACACCCCGCTCAAATCGTCAGATTTTTAAATATCCACTATTCTGCATGTACTTAACTTACCTTCTTAATTTGACGATTTCAAGTTTTTCTAAGAACAGATTTTTTTCGGACCCCTGCATTAATAGTTCATATATGGTAGGGGTACATTTGCAGGGTACAAGGTTTCTCCCCATATGATTTTCTGACGCTCTCGAGTAACTGCAAAAACCCCCGCTTAGGCTCCCCTACCATTAGTAATGCAAAGTCCGCAGCAAGTGTGCTACTTTGATTATAAACAAATTAACGCTCAAAATCTTTTTTTTTTTTAATTATTGCTCTATGACTCCGAAGATTTTAACATTATACCAAAAACACAATAATAAAAATTGACCGTAATTTAATTCTGCACACAGATTGTTTTTTGCGATTTCCTTCGACGAAAATTTTCCTCAGAAAATCCAGGTTTTCGCAACAAGATCTTTAATTTTCAACTAAAATTTTAGGGAAGTAATTATTTATTAATGATTAAATAACTTGGTCACATAAAAGCTTTTTTGAAGTAGATAAATTATTTTTTGGAAGTCGGCGAAGTAGTTTAGCAACAGATAAATTGTTAATTAAAAATTTACGGCGGCAATAATAACCAGAATAAAATTGTGATACACCAGAATAACTATAATTTTCGTATAAAAAGGCACTATACCTATCTAACTTACTTAACAGAATTGAAATTGGACTATTTGAGCCGCCTCAGGAATATTTTAAATTTATAAACAATTTTTAGCCTATAAACAAATATAATATCTTGGCGAATATTAGATTAAATTAAATTAAGGAAACGGTATTGGAAACGACGCGGCAGGACGCTTCTTTGAAAGGAAAAAAAGTTGAATTGCAAGGAGTGGTTCCTGAGATACAACCGGTCAAAGTTGACTGGGATTTGCGACGAAGTGATAAACAGTAGGATGGTACCTAGTATTTAATTAATGACAGGCGGTAGCTGGTTTGTTGTTTAACAAAAACAACCATAATACTAACGAAATATTAATAGTAGAGGGCCAACAGATCTAAAGAGTAAAAAAGTACACTTACCTAGGAACACTTATAACAGAAAATAATGACTACACTGCAGAAATCAAAGTCAGAATCGAAAAAACACGTTCTAATTTTATGAAAATGGAGAAGGTCCTATGTAGCAAAGATTTAACAGTAGCTCTTAAAGTACGCCTAACAAAATGTTACGTATACAGTATACTATACTATGGAGTGGAATCATGGACGTTAAATGTAGCGACAATGAGACGACTTAACGCCTTTGAAATGTGGACCTGTAGAAGAATTATTATGAGGGTTTCCTGGGTAGATAGAGTTACGAACAACGAAGTACTGAGAAGAATAGGTAAAGAGAAGGAAGTTGAACTTACAATTAAAGAAAGAAAACTACAGTATCTCGGACATGTGATGCGGGGCGAGAAGTATGGCATCCTGCGACTCATAATGCAAGGAAAGATAGATGGCAGAAGAAGCATTGGAAGAAGACGAATCTCATGGCTGAAGATCCTGAGAGGATCGTTTGGATGCAGCTCAAAACAACTATTTAGAGCTACTGCCTCAAAAATTAAAATAGCTATGATGATTGCCAACCTTTGTAGCGGAGATGGCACCTGAAGAAGAAGGTAGCTGGTTTGTCTTTAGTTTCATGCGTGGATGACAAATATGCTAGATAAAAAGTATTGTGTTTTATCTCGCCAGGTATTAATGACGCACGGGTAAAGAACCATGGACTCAACTGTAAGCAAGAAGCACGTAATCAGATAACGTCAATGGGTCACCCTGGTCATCTCCAATCTGGATGGTACCAAAGAAACCAGATGCCTCCCAGAAATTGGGAAAAAATTATCTTTACAACGACATCTTCCAGTTTTTCAACAACAATATAGATCAAAAAAAGAAATACGTTATTTTGCTCGAGAATGACGAACTCTACCAATCACTGTGCAATATTTTATGCAAAACTTTGCAAACTCAAAAACTCTGAACTCAATCTTGTCAAATGCAAAATATATAAATGCAAAATATATAAACAGCGCAAATAAACAGAAATAAATTATAGACTGATTTTTCTTGATTTTCATAGAACTTTGTAAGTTCAGTTGGTTACATAGGGAAACAACGGTGATGTGCGTATGATTTGCTTACGTCTTTCTTTTGGTAGACATAATTTATAACAAATTATTAAACAAAATATCAGATATATAACAAAAAAAGAAAAACTTAAAAGTTAAACTCTTGATTTGGTATTACCACCCTACTACTTATTACTACATCTTGTTATTACTACTCAATAATCGATAATATAAGCCTCCGTATTTGAGCTGTTCATTTTCCGATAAACTGAAACAGTCCTACAGTCAGATCTTAATCAAATATTAATAATTCTAATGGTACTTTCGTTGGCTAATAAAGATCTTACATTTAGTCTATTAAAGAAGCGTTCAATTTATTGGATTTTAATTGAAAATTAAGCGTTCGCCAGTGATTAAAGGGTGACCTTAATCCTTACAAATTGAATTTTATCAAGAAGGAGGGATTTAATCGGTAGATGCATCAAGGGCGTAGGTATACACCGATACGCTGTTAAACGAAATACTTTACCCGAAATTATTATGATGTCAATATTTTGGCCATTTAAATCGGTAATTTCAGAAACAACATGAGTTAGAAATTATAGTTTTGAGTAAATCACAAAAAACTGTTTTTAAAGCGCTTTAGGAAAAAATACTTTGAAATAATTTTTACAATAATATTTCACAATCCTCAAAGTCATATTATGATTTTTAGAAAAGTGACTTTCAGAAAAGAAATATTTATTTATTTATTTATTTATTTACAAAAAACCTGGTATTTTTGTGATATGTGGTATACAGCCAGCTGCAGGAAGTTTATTTTCCTCGTGGATTTTATTTTTTATTTATTTACGGTATCCATTTACAAAAGTTTTACAAAGCTACACCTTAACAACTATAACTGATTAAAATAACAAACAGTTCAGATTAATACAATCTCTTTAAGAAAATACAGAACTAGAACAAACTTATTGTAAGATACGTTTTAGTCGTTTTTTAAACAACCTAATTTTGGAGTCAGAAATATCCATTTGTCTTGGCAGGCTATTAGCACTCCGGACCAATGGTGTAGTCGGTTCATTAATACCATAATTGAATCGTTTATTTCAGAAAGGGGTCAAGTGACAAATCTTGACAAAATGAGTGCAAAAAATTAATTTTTTTTTCTTAAACAAATTAACAAGATACATTTTTAAAAAATACAACACTTTTTGACAAATACTCCAGGTTGTTAGGTAGAATTTTTATTTTATATAAAGTGATTGTTTGTTGAATGTAAACAGTGTGTAAACTTGATTTTCTCAAAAGCAGATACTTGTGACTTGACCCCTTTCTGAAATAAACGATTCAATTATAAGTGTGGTGAAATGGCACTGAAAAGATTTCTGATTGTCTGAATTAAACATTTTTTTTTTGGAAATTTTATTGTCTTTTTCAACAGTAAAAGCATTAATCATCATTAATTGCGTCAGTAGTAGGCCACTGTATAATCTCTTCAAAACATGATTTTTTTTCTCGTGTATGTATGTCCATTAGCTTGCTTATATTTACATTTTTTTATTAATTGGTGCTTTACCATTCAGATAGACCAGGACTGTTGGTAAAAATGGAATACTATCATTTATTTTAATTTTAAAGTTTTTAGTGACAAAACCATTCATATTTTCCGATACAATTACAGTCCCTGGATGGTTTGAAGAATAAAAAAATGTTAGTATGTAGTTTTAAATCTGGAAGTGATCTATTTATCCCTTTCTTGTTTTCTGTCCATTGAATCTGCAGAAAAATGTTTTTTTTTATAATGTTTAGGCCACCACTTTTAAATTCAAAAATATTCTTTAGACTTAATACTATATTCCATAAAAAATGAAACAACTTCATTGGGACCCTTTCGAACTTGACTCTCGTGGAAGGTGTAAAACATCCCCTTATTGTTTTTGCATATTATGAATATTAAAATTTTCTTAGATTAGTAATAGGCCTTGGGCCCGCATATACAATTATTATTTATGACCACACCGTTGAAACTTTTTGTACTTGTTATTTGGGTGGAGTCGGACAAATTTTGAGCTTGGCGCATTATGGTAGTGGGGCGTTTGTCTGTCAAGCGGTGACGAAGTTGTCAATTTTATGCAAGAAAAAAATTTATCACCACATTGGTCATTCTATTTTAATCAATGGATTTTATCATATAAACAACGAAAACAATTTTGTCGGACAAAAATATTGGGGCATATGACGCGTCGGACACGCTAAATATGTCAAATTTATGAAAATAATAAATTTATTACCACATGGATAATTTTAACGGTATCTACCATAAAACATTTTTACAATAATGTGGTAACCTTGTCGGACAATTTTCACGGGGCATATGCGCAGTCGGACGCGCCGAAGATGTCAATTTCCTGAAATTTTTTTATTTACAACCATTTTTCCGACAACATTAGTAGGTTATAAGTAATAATATTCTTAATCAAAAAATCAAAGTGTCGGACAAAAATATTGGGGCAACTCGACAGTCGGACAAAAAATTTAATTTTTATTAGTAAAGTATACTTTCAAATTATGCTGGGTTCGTGCATCCCTTATCTTTACAACCATTTTTCCGACAAAAGTAGTAGGTTACAAGTAATTATATTCTTAAACAAAAAATGTAATTGTCTGACAAAACTGTTGGGGCAAACGAACAGAAAACTTAATTCTTTTAGGCTATCGACGAGGAGGTATTATCAAAAAAAAAATTTAAAACAGTGTTTCTCGGTTACTTTTGAATCGATTTAGCTGAAAATTGGTACACACACTAAGTAAAGCATTTAAAAGGGTATGACGTAGATCGGAACCCAAAATTTTCTTAAAAAATTTTCCGACAAGAGGGAAAATTTTAGAAAAATTGTGATCTGATAATTTGTGTACATACTCCTTGAACAACGACAAACATCGTTCCGTATTTTTTTCTCGAATTAAAAAAAAAAAATTATCAGCACATGTATCAGACTATAAGTAGTTATATTCCAAATCAAAAAATCTAAGTGCCCGACATAAATAGTGGGGCACATCCAAAGTCGGACAAAAAATTTAATTTTTATTAATAAACTATACTTTTAAGCTATTCTGGGTTCGTGCATCCCTTATCTTTACAACCATTTTTCCGACAAAAGTAGTAGGATACAAGTAATTATACTCTTAAACAAAAAATGTAATTGTCTGACAAAAATGTTGGGGCAAACGAACAGGAAACTTAATTCTTTTAGGCTATGGACGAGGAGGTACTATCCAAAAATATTTTAAAACAGTTTTTCTCGGTTATTTTTGAATCGATTTAGCTGAAAATTGGTACACACACTAAGTAAAACATTTAAAAGGGTATGACGTAGAGCTGTACCCAAAATTTTCCCAAAAAAATTTCGGACAAGAGGGAAAATTTTAGAAAAATTGTGATCTGATATTTGCGTACATACCCCTTGAACAACGACAAACATCGTTCTGTAGTTTTTTTTCTCGAAATAAAAAAAAATTTCCGACACAAGTGTCAGGTTATAAGTAGTTATATTCCAAACCAAAAAATCTAAGTGTCCGACAAAAACATTGGGGCAAATCCAAAGTCGGACAAAAAATTTAATTTTTATTGATAAACTATACTTTTAAATTATGCTGGGTTCGTGTATCCCTTATCTTTACAACCATTTTTCCGACAAAGGTAGTAAGTTACAAGTAATTATATTCTTAAACAAAAAATGTAATTGTCTGACAAAACTGTTGGGACAAACGAACCGAAAAATTCATTATTTATGAAGGTAGGCTATCGACGAGGAGGTATTATCAAAAAATTTTTTAAAACAGTTTGTCACCGTTATTTTTGAGTCAATTTAGCTGAAAATTTAAATACATTAAGTAAAATATTTAAAAGGGTATGACTTAGAGCTGTACCCAAAATTTTCTTAAAAAATTTTCCGACAAGAGGAAAAATTTTAGAAAAATTGTGATCTGATAATTTGTGTACATACTCCTTGAACAACGACAAACATCGTTCTGTATTTTTTCTGGAATTAAAAAAAATTTCAGCACATGTATCAGGTTTTAAGTAGTTATATTAAAAAATCAAAAAATCTAAGTGTCCGACATAAATAGTGGGGCAAATCCAAAATCGGGCAAGAAATTTAATTTTTATTAATAAACTATACTTTTAAACTATTCTGGGTTCGTGCATCCCTTATCTTTACAACCATTTTTCCGACAAAAGTAGTAAGTTACAAGTAATTATACTCTTAAACAAAAAATGTAATTGTCTGACAAAAATGTTGGGGCAAACGAACAGGAAACTTAATTCTTTTAGGCTATGGACGAGGAGGTATTATTAAAAAATATTTTAAAACCGTTTTCTCGGTAATTTTTGAATCGATTTAGCTGAAAATTGGTACACACACTAAGTAAAACATTTAAAAGGGTATGACGTAGATCTGTACCCAAAATTTTTGCCAAAAAAATTTCCGACAGGAGGGAAAATTTTAGAAAAATTTTGATCTGATACTAGCGTACATACTCCTTGAAAAACGACAAATATCGTTCTGTAGTTTTTTTTCTCGAAATAAAAAAAATTTCCGACACAAGTATCAGGTTATAAGTAGTTATATTCCAAATTAAAAAATCTAAGTGTCCGACAAAAATATTGGGGAAAATCCAAAGTCGGACAAAAAATTTAATTTTTATTGATAAACTATACTTTAAAACTATGCTGGGTTCGTGTATCCCTTATCTTTACAACCATTTTTCCGACAAAGGTAGTAAGTTACAAGTAATTATACTCTTAAACAAAAAATGTAATTGTCTGACAAAAATATTGGGGCAAACGAACAGGAAACTTAATTCTTTTAGGCTATGGGCGAGGAGGTATTATCCAAAAATATTTTAAAACAGGTTTTCTCGGTTATTTTTGAATAGATTTAGGTGAAAATTGGTACACACACTAAGTAAAACATTTAAAAGGGTATGGCGATAAGCTGTACACAAAATTTTTCCAAAAAAATTTCCGACAAGAGGGAAAATTTTAGAAAAATTGTGATCTGATATTTGCGTACATACTCCTTGAAAAACGACAAACATCGTTCTGTAGTTTTTTTTTCTCGAAATAAAAAAAAATTTCCGACACAAGTATCAGCTTATAATTAGTTATATTCCAAAACAAAAAAATGTAAGTGTCCGACAAAAATATTGGGGCAAATCCAAAGTCGGACAAAAAATTTAATTTTTATTGATAAACTATACTTTTAAATTATGCTGGGTTCGTGTATCCCTTATCTTTACAGCCATTTTTCCGACAAAGGTAGTAAGTTACAAGTAATTATACTCTTAAACAAAAAATGTAATTGTCTGACAAAAATGTTGGGGCAAACGAACAGGAAACTTAATTCTTTTAGGCTATGGACGAGGAGGTATTATCCAAAAATATTTTAAAACATTTTTCTCGGTTATTTTTGAATCGATTTAGTTGAAAATTGGTACACACACTAAGTAAAACATTTAGAAGGGTATGGCGAAGAGCTGTACCCAAAATTTTCCCAAAAAAATTTCCAAGAGGGAAAATTTTAGAAAAATTGTGATCTGATATTTGCGTACATACTCCTTGAAAAACGACAAACATCGTTCTGTAATTTTTTTCTCGAAAAAAAAAAATTTCCGACACAAGTATCAGGTTATAAGTAGTTATATTCCAAATCAAAAAATCTAAGTGTACGACAAAAATATTGGGGCAAATCCAAAGTCGGACAAAAAATTTAATTTTTATTGATAAAATATACTTTTAAACTATGCTGGGTTCGTGTATCCCTTATCTTTACAACCATTTTTCCGACAAAGGTAGTAAGTTACAAGTAATTATACTCTTAAACAAAAAATGTAATTGTCTGACAAAAATGTTGGGGCAAACGAACAGGAAACTTAATTCTTTTAGGCTATGGACGAGGAGGTATTATCCAAAAATATTTTAAAACAGTTTTTCTCGATTATTTTTGAATCGATTTACCTGAAAATTGGTACACACACTAAGTAAAACATTTAAAAAGGTATGACGTAGAGCTGTACCCAAAATTTTCCCAAAAAAATTTCCGACACGAGGGAAAATTTTAGAAAAATTGTGATATGATATTTGCGTACATACTCTTTGAACAACGACAAACATGGTTCTGTAGTTTTTTTCTCGAAATAAAAAAATTTCCGACACAAGTATCAGGTTATAAGTAGTTATATTTCCAAATAAAAAAATCTAAGTGTCCGACAAAAATATTGGGGCAAATCCAAATTCGGACAAAAAATTTAATTTTTATTGATAAACTATACTTTTAAACTATGCTGGGTTCGTGTATCCCTTATCTTTACCACCATTTTTCCGACAAAAGTAGTAAGTTACAAGTAATTATATTCTTAAACAAAAAATGTAATTGCCTGACAAAAATATTGGGGCAAACGAACAGAAAACTTAATTCTTTTAGGCTATCGACGAGAAGGTATTATCAAAAAAATTTTTAAAACAGTTTTCGCGGTTATTAAGAATCGGTTTAGCTCAAAATTGGTACACACACTAAGTAAAACATTTAAAATGGTAGACGCAGAGCTGTACTCAAAATTTTTCCAAAAAAATTTCCGACAAGAGGGAAAATTTTAGAAAAATTGTGATCCGATATTTGCGTACATACTCCTTGAAAAACGACAAACATCGTTCTGTAGTTTTTTTTTCTCGAAATAAAAAAAAATTTCCGACACAAGTATCAGGTTATAATTAGTTATATTCCAAAACAAAAAAATGTAAGTGTCCGACAAAAATATTGGGGCAAATCCAAAGTCGGACAAAAAATTTAATTTTTATTGATAAACTATACTTTTAAATTATGCTGGGTTCGTGTATCCCTTATCTTTACAGCCATTTTTCCGACAAAGGTAGTAAGTTACAAGTAATTATACTCTTAAACAAAAAATGTAATTGTCTGACAAAAATGTTGGGGCAAACGAACAGGAAACTTAATTCTTTTAGGCTATGGACGAGGAGGTATTATCCAAAAATATTTTAAAACATTTTTCTCGGTTATTTTTGAATCGATTTAGTTGAAAATTGGTACACACACTAAGTAAAACATTTAGAAGGGTATGGCGAAGAGCTGTACCCAAAATTTTCCCAAAAAAATTTCCGACAAGAGGGAAAATTTTAGAAAAATTGTGATCTGATATTTGCGTACATACTCCTTGAAAAACGACAAACATCGTTCTGTAATTTTTTTTCTCGAAATAAAAAAAAATTTCCGACACAAGTATCAGGTTATAAGTAGTTATATTCCAAATCAAAAAATCTAAGTGTACGACAAAAATATTGGGGCAAATCCAAAGTCGGACAAAAAATTTAATTTTTATTGATAAAAAATACTTTTAAACTATGCTGGGTTCGTGTATCCCTTATCTTTACAACCATTTTTCCGACAAAGGTAGTAAGTTACAAGTAATTATACTCTTAAACAAAAAATGTAATTGTCTGACAAAAATGTTGGGGCAAACGAACAGGAAACTTAATTCTTTTAGGCTATGGACGAGGAGGTATTATCCAAAAATATTTTAAAACAGTTTTTCTCGATTATTTTTGAATCGATTTACCTGAAAATTGGTACACACACTAAGTAAAACATTTAAAAGGGTATGACGTAGAGCTGTACCCAAAATTTTCCCAAAAAAATTTCCGACAAGAGGGAAAATTTTAGAAAAATTGTGATATGATATTTGCGTACATACTCTTTGAACAACGACAAACATGGTTCTGTAGTTTTTTTTTCTCGAAATAAAAAAATTTCCGACACAAGTATCAGGTTATAAGTAGTTATATTTCCAAATAAAAAAATCTAAGTGTCCGACAAAAATATTGGGGCAAATCCAAATTCGGACAAAAAATTTAATTTTTATTGATAAACTATACTTTTAAACTATGCTGGGTTCGTGTATCCCTTATCTTTACCACCATTTTTCCGACAAAAGTAGTAAGTTACAAGTAATTATATTCTTAAACAAAAAATGTAATTGTCTGACAAAAATATTGGGGCAAACGAACAGAAAACTTAATTCTTTTAGGCTATCGACGAGAAGGTATAATCAAAAAAAATTTTAAAACAGTTTTCGCGGTTATTTAGAATCGATTTAGCTCAAAATTGGTACACACAGTAAGTAAAACATTTAAAATGGTAGACGCAGAGCTGTACTCAAAATTTTTCCAAAAAAATTTCCGACAAGAGGGAAAATTTTAGAAAAATTGTGATCCGATATTTGCGTACATACTCCTTGAACAACGACAAACGTCGTTCTGTAGTTTTTTTTTCTCGAAATAAAAAAAAATTTCCGACACAAGTGTCAGGTTATAAGTAGTTATATTCCAAATCAAAAAATCTAGGTGTCCGACAAAAATATTGGGGCAAATCCAAAGTAGGACAAAAAATTTATTGTTTATTAATAAACTATACTTTTAAATTATGCTTGGTTCGTGCATCCCTTATATTTACAACCATTTGTCCGACAAAGTAGTAAGTTACAACTAATTATATTCTTAAACAAAACATGTAATTGTCTGACAAAAATGTTGGGGCAAACGAACAGAAAACTTCATTATTTTGTCCGACAAGTGATCCAATATGCATTACACATGTAAAAAAACAGTACAAAATAAAAATATCATCTGTGGTAATAAAAAAAAATTTTCAGGAAATTGACATTTTCGGCGCGTCCGACTGCGCATATGCCCCGTGAAAATTGTCCGACAAGGTTACCACATTATTGTAAAAAGGTTTTATGGTAGATACCGTTAAAATTATCCATGTGGTAATAAATTTATTATTTTCATAAATTTTAAGTTATTTTTCGGGTGTAACTACAATGATATTTTGCTAAAAATGATGGTGTATCGCATATTTAAAATGCGTTTATCTCGAAAACGGTTGAGTTTAGGAAGATGAAAGAAGTATACCTTTTTTAAGTAAAACTAATAGGAAAATAAAAATTTTAATGTCAAAATTATACAGAGTGAGGGATAAAAAAAATTGAACGTAATAAATGAGTGCTGAAAGGCATATGTGGCGCCCTCTGGGCAATGCATAATTTTTGGTACGGAATTTAGATTTCTCGACCCAAGAAACCCCCAGATATAAAATTTCATGTTGCTATCTCATACCTATCAGGAAATATTCAATAATAAATAAAAAAAAAGTTTAACTTTGACACCCTGTATCTCGGCTATTATAAACTTTGTACTAAGGTAAGTTAGCTTAAATCGGCCTATTTTAACCTCAGGAACCTGAGGTTAAGCTATGGCCCATTCTTTACCAAACACCCTGTATGCATAAAAATTACTTTTTCTTTTAATTGTACCAAAACGCCCCATTATTTTTGTCCGACAAGTGATCCAATATGCATTACACATGTAAAAGAACAGTACAAAATAAAAATGACATCTGTGGTAATAAATAAAAAATTTTCAGGAAATTGACATCTTCGGCGCGTCCGACTGCGCATATGCCCCGTGAAAATTGTCCGACAAGGTTACCACATTATTGTAAAAAGGTTTTATGATAGATACCGTTAAAATTATCGATGTGGTAATAAATTTATTATTTTCATAAATTTGACATATTTAGCGTGTCCGACGCGTCATATGCCCCAATATTTTTGTCCGACAAAATTGTTTTCGTTGTTTATATGATAAAATCCATTGATTAAAATAGAATGAGCAATGTGGTAATAAATTTTTTTCTTGCATAAAATTGACAACTTCGTCACCGCTTGACAGACAAACGCCCCACTACCATAATGCGCCAAGCTCAAAATTTGTCCGACTCCACCCAAATAACAAGTACAAAAAGTTTCAACGGTGTGGTCATAAATAATAATTGTATATGCGGGCCCAAGGCCTATAAAGTTAATGTAAATAAAAAGTCTCCTGCGCAGTAATAAGTGGAAGTTGAAGATTTTGCATGTAGTCAAACGTCAGGCCTGACATCCGCCCAGAAGCAACATCAGAGCTATTCCAGGTCAAATCAACACACTTTGAAATAATTTTTTTCCTGACCTATTTAGATTTTGTTAAAATTTAGAGTACTCATAGTGGATGATTAGCTGAAGAAAAAAACAAAAATTTTAAATTTGTATCTCAAGCCGTTTCCGAAATATGGTTATGTAAATTTTTCCAAAAAAAATCCAAAACACCGCGACCCTACTCTTTTGGAATGGTTGTAGAAGCTGTCCAAATTGAGCTAGAATGCTGTGAGAGGTGTCATTTTGCAGCATTTTTAAAACTCTTTTCATTGATATATACAACATGATGTTACGGTAAACAAGTTTTTTTCAAACAAAAAAAAATATTTCAATTTAGTTTTTTTCCAAAAAGTACATAATTTATAATTTTCATAATATTCATACAAATACATATTACTGTTGTTAATAACATATAAAAATTTTATCATGGGATGGTGATGGGTTCAACATAAAAAAATTAATTTCACACATACAATATGGTGCAAATGAAAGGAATAAATTCGTAATTTCACAAGCTACCGACTTTAAGGAAGACAAATTTAGACTTTATTTGACAAATAAAGAAGAATGTATGGAATTTATTTGATTTAAAATAGATTTATAAATATATAAATATATTTTAATCTAAATAAATTACATAGGTACATTCTTCTTTTTTTGTCAATTAATTTAATTAATATAACTTTTTTTGTCACCCTGTATAAACAATTATATGAATGTGTATATTACTGAATAGAGAATTGAATAACTTTTCAAATTAGCTAGCACACGACCCATAGTCTCATAAAAAACCATCGATTACGTCATCACGCCCAGATGGATAACGTCACTAGCATGACATATATGTCAAAATATTAAAGTTTAAAAATAAAAATTGACCTGTTTGGGATTTTTCCTTAAAGTTGGCAGCTTCTGAAATTACGAATTTATTCCTTTCATTTGCACCATACTGTGTGTGAAATTAATTTTTTTTATGTTGAACCCATCACCACCCCATGATAAAATTTTTATATTAACAACAGTACTATGTATTTGTAGGAATATTATGAAAATTTTAAATTGTGTACTTTTTGGAAAAAAACTTAATCAAAATATAATAATAAAGGCAGTTTTTGTTTTTATTCGATTCAGAGTTGGACCACCATCTCCATATAGCTATTTCAGCATCCCATGCATCTTCAGTGAAGCTATGCAGTCACAATTCTGAAGCGAATATTAACAACCCTGCCTATTTAAGGAGAACCATCGCTATACAATGATTCCACCTTTTGAGACGCAATCTAGCGACATCTCTCTATATTTTTCTTGTTTGAAAAAAATGTGTTTATCATAACATCATGTTGTATTTATCACTGTAAAGAGCTTTAAAAATGCTGAAAAATGACACCTCTCCCAGCATTCTAGCTCAATTAGGACAGCTTCTACAACCATTCCAAAAAAGTATGGTCGCGGTGTTTTAGAATTTTTTGGAAAACTTTACATAACCACATTTCGGAAACGATTTGAGATAAAAATTTAAAATTTTGTATTTTTGGTTACCTTATTAGCCACTATGAGTATTCCAAATTATAACCAAATCTGAAGAGGGGTGGAAATTAGGTGTGTCGAATTGTGTGTTGTCGAATAGGTATTTGATATATGTATAAGCTGCAGTTTATTACAGCAACTCGAGATTGATGTTGTTTCTGCTTGGAGTGGTGAGTTGACATAATGAAGAACAGGTATAAAGATAATTCAATATTGTCAAATATTGACTCATGTTGTTTCTGAAATGACCAATTCATTTATTGTGTGCTCTGTAAGTTGCACTTCAACTTTTTTTACTCTTTAGTAAAAAAATGTTTCCTTTTTAATTCTTTTTATTTAAAATTTCATCTGAAGAAGCTGTTGACAATATTCTGTAGGAAATTAAAAAAACATTATTGTGGTTTTATGTTTTTTTTTCAGTAGAGGCCTGGACTTTCCGAAGCTTCTTTAAGAAAACTCGAGACATTCAAGATGCGGTGTTATAGACGCATGTTGAGAATATCGTGAGTGGATCGCGTGACTAATGTTGAGGTCCAACGTAGAATAGGCAAGTAATGCGAGATTATTAACACCATCAAAGAGCGCAAACTAGAATATCTTGGCCCTGTTATAAGGAATGAATAGAGATATGGCTTGTTGCAACTCATTCTTCAGGGCAAGGTGTTTAATCTCAAATTAATCCCTTAATTTGTAATCTCACATTTTTTCTTAACTTCCTAAACTTTTATAGTTTCACCGTGTATAATTGAAAAATTGGGAAACATCGAGTAATATTTTAATAACTAGAGTCCATTCAACCTGCAAACTTAATAAATTGCCAAATAATATATTTTCCAATTGAACTTTATAAGTTTTGCAATAGCTTCCGTTAAACTGTAGTTGCAATCTTTAAACATGCAAAGTCCGTAGTTCGGTTGTCATGCAACTTATTGATGAATTGTATATTTTGACGAGATTATAAATTAACCAAAGGGACTATTGGGTTGCAGTCTATCATAGAAAGTTACCTGAACAACATCTTTAGTGTAATTATACGTAGCTGTCAATAAAACCATATTTTTACTCCACACTCAAACATTTATTTACCATCGTCGATCGAGAAGAAGCGGACAAAGGGGCATTACAAAGCAATTCGATCCTAAGATCTACGTGGAATTGTCAATTGATCCGGCTCGAAGGACCAATGGACAATTCGACGTAGATCTCAGGATCGAATTGCTTTGTAATGCCCCTTTGTCCGCTTCTTCTCGATCGACGATGGTAAATAAATGTTTGAGTGTGAGTAAAAATATGGTTTTATTGACAGTTACGTATAATTACACTAAAGATGTTGTTCAGGTAACTTTCTATGATAGACTGCAACCCAAAATAGTCCCTTTGGTTAATTTATAATCTCGTCAAAATATACAATTCATCAATAAGTTGCATGACAACCGAACTACGGACTTTGCATGTTGAAAGATTGCAACTACAGTTTAACGGAAGCTATTTCAAAACTTATAAAGTTCAATTGAAAAATGTATTATTTGGCAATTTATTAAGTTTGCAGGTTGAATGGACTCTAATTATTAAAATATTACTCGATGTTTCCCAATGTTTCAATTATACACGGTGAAACTATAAAAGTTTAGGATTATTAAGGGATTAATTTGAGATTGAACACAAGGTATTTGGAAAGAGAGTACCAGGGAGAAGAGCCTATTTATAAAGTAAGAAGAAGAGGAAAGTGTTTTCACCCATATATTTTGCTGGCTCAGGCATGTACACCTGTTAGCAGCACTGAAGATGAAATTTTTATTCCTAAAAAGTTCTGTGATGTAGCCTTAAAGTGTTTTTTTTAATCCAGAGTGTTCCAACGAAAATTTTACCCCCTTCCAGTAACTCAGAAACCAAGAGTTTCTTCAGAATTAAAAAAAAACACGTCAATTTGTAGTATCGAAAGTGGGACGAATTTTCATGCAAAATTCGTCCCCTTTTCCCTGCCCCGCATCAACCCCAGTTTTGTTTTAATAGCAAGTGTAGTCGAGTGGCACATCATTTGAAAGGTATTTTTTTTTCTCTACAGGACCATCTAATTTTTTTGAAGATATTCTTCTTTAGCGGCGAATCGATTGAGGGTAAAATTTGATTGATCCGCACGCATGCGCACACCGACAGTATGGTATTAATCGTTATACGGGCTCTGATTGGGTGTTGAAATTTTGAAATGATCTGTCAATAATTGTTCAATATGGAGGTTATCGGTAAACAAAAATATTGTATAATATTAGTTTTTATTGATGTGTGGACAGAAATAAAATCAAATTTATAATTATAGTGACTTTTAAAATAGTTTTGAAAAGCCGCAGGTACGTAATTCTAAATGTTTCAGTTGGAAATACCTAATAGTTTCAATACCTATCTATTTGGAAAATGTAAACAAAATAATGTAGTTACCTATTAGTAGGCAATGCTTTAATTTACATAATCTGATTACGAACAAACTTTCTACAAATCTTCATCTCATATATCGTTTTCTTACTCTATATTTTGTTGTATTTTATTTCGACAAAAATCAAACTAATAATTTTATTAAATTCATATAAATTTATGGTGTAAACGTTTAGTTTGTGTATATTCCCACATGACGTATATGCGAATGTGGTGCAGTTTGAAATACCGTCAACTTTCGTACGGCGCGGTAGACGTGAAGTGGGTTCAAGCCGCAAGCAAGTTATTATTTTTTTATTTTTTTTTATAGATTTTACGATTGTAAGTATATTATTATATAATTTTTGAAGATATTCTTCTTTTTTGAAAGTGGTAGATAAGAAAGTTAGTTTGATTTTTAAATAAAATAAGTACAAATAACCTTTTAAGTATATTTACTTCGTTTAAATTGCCTATTATATAATAGAAGAATATCTTCTTACGTGCGTACAAAGTACACACACATTCTTTTTTTTTTAATTTGCGGAATAACTTTAAAGATAATTTTGGATATAACTAATTTATAATTTTGTTAAGTCCAAAGTTATCTTTAAACTTATTACGTAAATTAAAAAAAATAGAGCGTCGTTTAGAGAAAAAAATTACCTTTCAAATGATGTGCCACTTGACCACACTTGCTATTTAAAAAAAAAGTGGGGCTCAGTAGGGCGTTACATTTGAGGGCATGAATTTTGCAAGAAAATTCGTCCCCCTCCCATTAAAAATTGACGTGTTTTTTTAAATTTTGAAGAAGCTCTTGGTTTCTGAGTTTCTGGGGGGGGGGGTCAAATTTTCGTTGGAACAGATTGTATAAATATATTATGTAATAAATAATGAAATCAAAATAAAATGTTTTACAGCGCCAGTTTCGTTATTTAATAGCTCACAAAGTAATTTAATTGGTAGACGACAAAAAACAATTTAAAAATGCGAGGAGGAAATAATTATGAAATTTGTTTTAAATTCATAATTAGTACAGGTTAAAAATACCTACTATTATTGCAACTGATTGAAAATTTATTTCAAGGTTAAACGCGTTTAAAATAATAAAAACATTGTTTATAACAAACTAATACATAAATACAGTTAAAGCATTTATCACGATTTCTTTTAGTCCGGGAGGTAGTGTCAAATTTGACCGGGGCATTTTGTCATGGCTGTTTTTTTATTTAGTTAGTTGTTCCAAAGCTTATTAACAAATGATCTGTCAGCTGGCCTAAAACCGGGGCATAAAATGAAAAAAGACCAGGAAAATTAGCATAAAAATAATTACACTTTTATAAAAAAGAACTTTTTATAATAGGGTCTAGGACGTTTCATCGCCGCCGTTTCGATGCCGCCAGTTCGATGCCGATGCGGGCCGATTCATCGCCAGTCAATTAGTCGCTGTCTGATATATTTCCGAATTTTCGACAGTTACAATTATTAGTTATTTTTAGTATTAATTAGGAATTCTAGCAAATGCGAGATATGACGGCGATGAAATGGACTGGCGATGAACCGGCGGCATCGAAACGGCCGGCGATGAACCGGCGGCATCGAAACGTCCCATTCCGTTATAATAGCACCTTTCTATTATTAATTTATTGGCCACTAGACTAGACTAACTAGACCATAGGGATGTGAGGCACGGAGATAAATATTTGACATATAAGTTCTAGGGTTTTTTTCCATCTACTTTATAGCGAATAGTCGCGCCAGCTGATAGACATTTTCTTTGTCAAACGAGTACTCACTAAAAAAATAAATTCATAAAATCCGTCCCAAAATCATCCTAATTGACATTACCTCCCAGACTATTTAGACATCCAAGGTTTTATTTTAAAACTAGACCTCGTAATATTACTGTTGTCGATTTTATTAAATAAAACATTGGGTGTTTTATTTAATGAAATAAAAAAAATTAATTTTAGTTAGTTATCATTCTTTTCATATTCATTAGTTATTTTTTTTATTAGTAATTGTTAATTTTATTGTTAGTTATAGAAAAAAAATGTTGATTTATATTTTGGCCAACCCCCCAGACGACCAATGGTCATGGGGGAAAATGTTTTATTAGGTGAGCTATTATGTTACTTTAAGCATTACTGTAGTTAAAAGCAATAAAAATTTCTGAATCTGAATCTGAAATCTGAATCTATATTCATTTATTTCAAATTCTAAGAAAACTAATAAGTATTTTTGAAAAATCTTACGTTATTACCGAGGGCCGAAAGTCCCTGAAAACTTCTATATTTATCTGAATAAGTTACAGGGGTGAAAAAAAGGAGAAAATTTAGTGTGACTTTTACTTTCAAATATGTCATTCAAAAGAAACTTTTTGGTTATTCTAAGGGACTTTCGGCCCTCGTTAATAAAGCAATCTTTCATTCTACGTTAAATTTTTTTAATAATACTTCTTTGTTTACTCAGGATTCGAAAAAAATGAATACATTTAATACACATTGAACATTTTGACAGGAGACATTTTGCGCCTATGCCCTTAAAGGTAGGTAACTATTCCAGTTGTCGATTGTAAAGTTAACGATTTCATGCATTTTCTCTTCACCCCCTACCGAAAATTTTCCGTATTAGAAAAGTTGTTCGACTTAACATGAATAGCTGAATAAACAAAGTCTCATGAGGGAGGTAACCATGTTTTTTAAGTGTGGGCCCAAGGTCAATTAACAATTGTAGATATTTAGAAAAACTTATACTAAATTTACAATCAAGATGCAGTAGAAATAAACAAACCAAGACACGTTAAATGCTACTAGGAGCACTCCGGAATCATAATTTACCATGTATAAACTTTGGAAATTTTGGGATTTACAATATAGTACATTGTAGTAGATTATGATTCGGGAGTGTTCCTAGTAGCATTTAACGTGTCTTGTTTTGTTTATTTCTACTGCATCTTGATTGTAAATTTAGTATAAGTTTTTTTAACTTTCTTGTACTACATATAGCCTAATAAAATAAAAAAAAGACAAAATGTAAATTCGTACAGGTTAAAACAAATTTTATATCAAAGTTTAGGTGGGTACAAAAGATATTTTCAAGAAAGTATCCAAATCATACAAGGGGATCATTGTTTAAATAATTAAAAAGGGGTCATTTTTGCAAAAAAAAAATACTTTTTTAACTGCTGAGGTAATCCACTTATCGATGAAGGTCTATGGGATTTTTTCTATAAAGTTGAAGAGAAAATCTTTCACATAAGACTTACTAAATTAAATTTGACCCCCTATTTATTTAAATAATTGTATATAAAACTTAAAAACAAATTTGCAAAAAAATATTTTTAGCGTTTTAAATAAGCACTATAGAATATCTTTTTTTACAGACTAAGTTGCTTTATGTTACCAGTATTAAACAAAAAAAAATGGTCAAAAAATATTTAATATTTTTTGAGATATTGAATTTGTTTATTAAATGTTACTATATTTTCAATTACAAAAACGCGGTTGTTGCCAAAGAAATATTCACCTGCTTAAGATCTCATTATTTCTATTTTTATGTATATTTTCGATAAATGTATTGATAAATTCAAATTTCAATTAAACTCCCCCCTAAAATGGCATTTGAAAATTATTCAAATTTGTTTATAATTTGTTTTTTTAATCACGTCGCGGGGATTAAGTATTTTGAAATGCCGTTTCGATAATTGGATTCCTGGGAATTTTTTACTAATTAACAAAATTTTTTTGTCGTTTTTTCTTCTTCTTTTTTTTCTTGGAGTTTACGGGCCCTTTTAGGGTTAAATTTTATTAAGAATGTCGAATCTCTGAGTTGTAGATTCTAGACCTAAAAATATTAAGATTTAACTAAAATCTCTTAAATAAAATGTGGCTATGGGCCATTCCACGAACATACGCCTGTTTTGGATTACTTCGACAACGAATATTTTACTGTGCAACATAAGAAGTACGAAAGTAAATGGTGCTAATAATTATTCCAATAAACAACAATGTAATTTGCAATTTACTTTCGTACTTCTTATTTTGCACAGTAAAATATTCGTTGTCGAAGTAATTCAAAACAGGCGTATGTTCGTGGAATAGGGTATACTTACTGAGTTACAGGGTCTTTTATTTAAAAATTTAAAAATTATTTTTACCAAGTACATACTTTAAAACTATTTGACGTATCCTTATCATACTTGGCAGAAAGTGTAGCTATTATACACCCTACTAAATTGTGATTAATAAACATTTCTAGCTAGTGCCAGAGGCGTACGACAGGGGATAGTGAATGATTGACCCTTCCCAAATTCTACGCCACTGCGTGAATTACTATTTTAGCGAAATTTTTTGATTCTCCAATACTTTGTATGTAAATAACTTTATTGGTATCGATAAAGTCATCAGTTTGAGAGATATTGGAAGTTTAAAATGAATGAATGAATGAATCAAAATAACTATGCCGTTTCATTTTTAACGTCCAATATCTCGAAAACTAATGACTTAATCGTTACCAGTAGAGAGTATATTATTTACATAGAAAGTATTAGAGAATCGAAAAATTTCGCTAAAATAGTAATTCCCTCAGTGGCGTAGAATTTGGGAAGGGTCAACCATTAACTATCCCCTGTCGTATGCTTCTGGTAGTAGCTGGAAACTTCTGTTTATCACAATTTAGTAGACTGTATAGTACCCACACTTTCTGCCAAGTATGATAAGGATACGTCAAAGAGTTTGAAAGTACTTGGTAAAAATAATTTTTAAATTTTTAAATAAAACACCCTGTAACTCAGTAAGTAGCCACATTTTATTTAAGTGATTTTAGACCAATCTTAATATTTTTAGGTCTAGAATCTACAACTTAGAGATTCGCCATTCTTAATGAAACTTAACCCTAAAAGGGCCCGTAGTAATTTAACTCCAAGAAAAAAAAGAAGAGGAAAAAAAGACAAAAAAATTTTTTAATTAGTGAAAAATTCCCAGGTTTCCAATTATCGAAACGGTATTTCAAAATGTTTAATCCCCGCGACGTTATTAAAAAAATAAATTATAAACAAATTTGAATAATTTTCAAATGCCATTTCATGGGGAAGTTTAATTGAAATTTGAATTTATCAATACATTTATCGAAAATATACAAAAAAATAAAAATAATAAGATTTAATACAGGTGAATACTTCTTTGGCAACAACCGCGTTTTTGCAATTGAAAATAAAGTAACATTAAATAAACAAATTCAATATCTCAGAAAATATTAAATATTTTTGGACCAGTTTTTTTTTTATTAATACTGATAACATGGTGCAACTTCTCCTGTAAAATAAGATATTTTATAGTGCTTATTTAAAACGCTAAAAATAATTTTTTGCAAATTTGTTTTTAAAGTTTTATGTATAATTATTTAAATAAATAGGGGGTCAAATTTAATTTTGTAAGTCTTATGTGAAAAATTTACCCTTCAACTTTGCAGAAAACAATCGTATACACCTTCATTAGTAATTGAATGACCTCAGCAGTTAAAAAAGTAAGTTTTTTGCAAAAATGACCCCTTTTTAATTATTTAAACAATGATCCCCTTGTATGATTTGGATACTTTCTTGAAAATATCTTTTGTACCCACCTAAATTTTGATATAAAATTTGTTTCAACCTGTACGAATTTACATTTTGATTTACATGTAGTGTAATTTTATTTTACTAGACTAAAACACTACTCCAAGAAATTAACGCACCACCTTAAAAATGGGTCATTTTTGATGTCTCGAATTTCCTAAACCTGTTGTCAGAAGTGATTTTTTTTTCAAAGTTCACCACACCCTGTAAAATATTCTAGCACTTATAAAATACTGAAATTAAAACCCAACCTATAGCCTCAGGTTTTCTTAACATTTTGTTTTTTGATTCATCCGCTTATGTTAAATAATAAAGAAGTTAGGTACTTTAACGACTAGCCATGTTCTTGAGTTTATAAATAAGTGCGGTTTATGAAAGAATGATAGTTTATTTGATAAACATATGTCCGCAAATGCTTCGTTTCCGAGATACGGGATGTTGAAATTCTTCTTACAAACTGATGATTTATTTATTGCTCTAAAACCGGTTAAGATATGCAAATGAAATTTGGTGGGTTGAGGTAGTTATTACGCATGTTTTTATATATAATTAAGAATTTTATATTCTCCATTGGCGTGCATACGGGTCATGTTACCTGTAAATAAGTTTCTAAAGCAAACTGTCATTTCTTTTTCATGTAGAATTTCCCTTTAACGTTTGTCGAACACCCTGTCATCATCCAGCCTCAAAAGTCCACTACTGAACATAGGCCTCCTCTCCTCGTTTCCAACCCCATCTATCCTGCGCCGCTCTCATCCAGTTTTTATTTACCTTTCTTAAGTCGTCAGTCCAACTTGTAGGCGGTCGACCGACGCTTCTCTTGTCTTTTCTTGGCCTCCATTGGCTATGTATCCTGCCCAACTCCACTTCAACCTGGCTATCCTTTCGATGACGTCAGTCCCCTTTGTTCTTGTCCTGATTTCTTCGTTTTTGATTTTGTCTCGCAGAGTTATTCCTAACATTGACCGCTCCATTCTTCTCTGCGTGACCCTTAGTGTTGTAGCTAAGGCTTTAGTTAAGGTAAGTGTTTCTGATCCGTACGTCAAGACTGGAAGGACACACTGATCAAATACCTTTCTCTTTGGGCATGTGGGCAACTCACTTTTAAAAGTTTCTTTCAGTTTTCCAAATGCTGCCCACCCAAGACCGATTCTTCTCTTCAGTTCATGAGTCTGGTTATCCCTGCCAATCGTATTTTTATGTTTCAGATATTTATATCTATCTGCTAGTTCTACTTCGTTCCCACCAATACTGACGTTCTGGTTGGGAACACCCTGTATTGATGAAAAACATGGCTAGTTGTTAAAGTACCGGATCCCGGTGAATTCGTAACTATTTTAATCCCCATCCTAATTACAGGGCAACTGGCAACTCTGGCGCGCAGTTAAATTTTTCGATAACCCACTAACTGCCGGTGAATTTGTAACTTTCATTTTTTAAGTAATTTTGATAATCTACTACCGGTATTCCAGGTATGTACTTGTATAAATTACCCTCTTTGAAGGTGGTGTAAAAGGTAGTCATCATTTATGTCAGTCAGTCAGTAGCCATGGCAGGAGAAGCACGTTCAAATAACACCGCCGATATCAGTAGTAATATAGTTTGCAGAAAATGTAAATCTAAAGTTGTTTCACCGGTAAAGTGTATAATATGTGATAGCTGTTATCATCCCAGTTGTGCCAAAAAACTGGAGTTACAAATTTTTGACAAAGTTTTTACTAAATGTTGTGAAAAAACCGAAGATAAAGCAAACGGCGACTGTGATGACAAATTTTTCGATGCCATCGAAAACTTAGCTGCGTCGACAGAAAATAAGGTAGATATACACATCTTTAAATATATTATCAAACAAAAAGATCTCTTAATATCAGAACTAAAGGAAAAAATATTCCTATTAAATACACAAATTAACTCATTGAAACAATTAGAAACAAAACAAGTTCCGGAAAAAACTGACTATTCTTTATTTAAAAAATCTAAACACAAAACTGATAACAATAAACAAGTCTTCAATTCACCAGAGTCAACAATAGGCCAGGAGAAATATAAGGAAAACAATTCAATTAGCGCTAAAGATGTCAGCGAAGCCATAAACCGAGCGCAAAATATAATACCTGCATCTAGTCGAACCGAAAAGACTGGAGATGCCAACATGCAAATAAGCAGTAACATTCCTACGGATTGGCAGAAAGTGACTTACAAAAAAAGAACACCCAAAAAAAACTTATTAGTGGGTAACTATTCTGGAAATTCTAATGTAGAAGGAGTTGATCAAACAGTTGCTTTACACGTATTTAATCTGAAACCGCAAACATCTGCAGAAGACCTTCAATCATTTTTATCAAAAAACCTGCCAGAAGCCAGCTGCTCAGCTCTTCCATCTCGTCGTCCTGATATATATTCTTCTTTCAAAGTGGAAATCTCGAAAGCAAACTACAATAAGGCGTTGGATGCCTCGATTTGGCCAAACAAATCGTAAACAAAGCCTGTATACGAAATTTTTTTCAATTGAGGAAAAAGAAAGAGCAAATCGAGTAGAAGTATCTATCGACAATGAAACAAAACATACAGCAATTTTTAAAATTATTCAATTAAATACAGCGTCCATTAGAAACAAACTTGAAAGGTTGGAAATTGTGCTTGACCAAGAAAATCCCATTGTCGTCAGTATTGCGGAGCACTGGTGTAAGCAGGATGAAATATCTCTAATGGTAACTCCGGGTTACGATCTTGTAACCAGTTATTGTCGACCTATCCATGAGCATGGCGGATCGGTTTTGTATGTGAAATGTGGGTATGAATATCAGATCATCAATGTGTGCCAGTTAGCTGTGGAGATGCATTATGAGTGCAGTGCGGTAAAAATAATGTTTTGTGAAAGATAAGTTGCAGTCATCAGTATCTACAGGCCTCCCAGTGGAGACTTTTATTTGTTTTTGAAGCAGTTTTCCTATACGATTGAACTCTGTAATAGGTATGTTGACGATATTTTTATATGTGGTGACTTAAACATTGATTATTTAGAAAATAGTTTATTTAAAATTCTTTTTAACGATGTTCTAATGAGCTACAATCTTAGCATAACCTCTATGGTTCCCATAAGGGTAGCGACAAATTGTTTGAACCAAACTTCTATCAGTAAGATTGATTATATTATAACCAATACAGCTAATATACTTCAATGCAATTCTAATGTTTTTGAAGCGCATTTAAGTGACCATAGAGCAATTAGTTTGGAATTTGTAGTAGACATAAATAGTAGCTGTACTAAATCGAATAACCAGCCTAATTATAAATATTTTAGAGACTTGTCTGACAACAACCTTAAACAAATTTCTTCTGTGCTATCTGTAACTGACTTTGACGATATTTATTTAACCGATAATGTTGATAAATCCTTTGAAAATTTTATAAGTAGTTTAATATATGTGTTAGATTATTGCTGTCCAGTAAAACGGTATAATATCAGTAAGCAGACTTGCAATAAAAAATGGATTACTCCGGAAGTTAAGCAGTCTAGTGTTCATTTAAAAAATGCTTACTGGCTTAATAAAGAACTAAAAGATGCCAATTCTCTTGCAAATTATAAAAAAATTAAGAACGACCACGCGGAACTATTACAAAAATCTAAATTAAAATTCCATGATAAATTGATAAATAATTCAAATAATAAAAATAAAACTGTATGGAATCTTGTTAACAAGGAAACTGGCAGGAAGTCTATCCAAAGAAACATAGCATTAAATATAGATGGTGAAAGTTGTACTAATTCTAAGCAGTTGTCTGAAGTTTTTTGTGATTATTTTGCTACAGTAACCGAAGAGAAACTGTCAAATCATTTTGGGAATTCTCGATCTAATAGTTGCACATCTTCTACTATTCTTAAAAACAGTTTTTTCTTTAGACCTGTTGTTGGTAATGAGGTAATGAATGTGATCAATAATTTAAAAAATAAAAAAAGCACTGGACCTGATTCTATCTCGATAAGAGTATTAAAGGCTATGTCATCTGATATAATAAACCACATTGCATATTTGATAAATTTATCAATAGGTAAAGGAGTCTTTCCAAGTATTCTAAAAAAAGCAATCGTTATTCCTATTTACAAAAAAGACGATCCGGAAGATATTTCAAATTATAGACCTATTTCCTTATTGTGTGTACTTTCCAAAGTATTTGAGAGAATTGTGTATAACCGTATGTCTGAGTTTTTGGGTAAATTTAAAATTGTAAGTGATTGTCAACATGGCTTCCGTACCGGTAGATCCACTCAGTCTGCTGCCTGCAGATTTTGTGAAAGGGTCTACAGATCTTTGGATGCAGGTGAATATGTGGCAGGTCTCTTTTTTGATCTAACCCGTGCCTTTGATTGTCTTGATAGCCGTTTTGTTAGCAATAAACTGTATAATATTGTTTTTAGAGGTATATTTCTAGATTGGCTAATCAATTATCTATCAGATAGGATAATTTGTGTTAAAATCACTGAATCTATTTCGGAGGAACGTTTTATTAATCTGGGAGTTCCACAGGGCTCTGTATTAGGACCCCTAATTTTTTTGTTGTTTATTAACGATGCATCTAACCAGTTTGATGCTTTGGACCTGACGTTATTTGCGGATGATACTTCTCTTGTGGTCTCAGCACAGACCTATGAGAAACTGGCATCTACTTGCAATAGTTTTTTAGCTCGATTTAATGACTGGTGTCGATCTAATAACCTAAATTTAAATGTAGATAAAACAAACGTAATATATTTTAATAACTTAAATTCTGTAAATCCTGTACTACACCTAAGTTTTAACAATGTACTACTGGATTCCTCAAATCATACAAAATTTTTAGGTATCCATCTCGACTCAAAATTAAAATGGTCAGTTCACATAGACATGCTCAGTAAGTCCCTATATATTTTAATAACTTAAATTCTGTAAATCCTGTACTACACCTAAGTTTTAACAATGTACTACTGGATTCCTCAAATCATACAAAATTTTTAGGTATCCATCTCGACTCAAAATTAAAATGGTCAGTTCACATAGACATGCTCAGTAAGTCCCTTAATAAGTTGTACTATGCATTATCCCGTATTAAAAGTATTATGCCCATCTCTGCGCTGTTAAATGTATACTATAGCCTTGTTTATAGTAGACTTTGTTACAACATAGTTTTATGGGGGAATGCAGTCAACAGTGACAGAATATTTATAACACAAAAACGTATAATACGAAAAATGTTTGGAATTAGACCTCTTGAGAGTTGTAAGCCCATATTTATTAAGAATAATATTTTAAGTTTTCCATGTATTTATATCTTCAGAATGTTACTATATGCTGTTGATAATATTCATACGTATGACAGAAATTCTAGTTTCCACAATTATTCGACGCGAGTTGGCGATTTGCTGAGTGTACCTGGTCATAGATCGAGTAAATTTGAAATGTCAGTAAAGTATATGAGCATTAGATTGTTTAACGTTTTACCAAAAAAATATAGAAAAATGAATAAATATTTCTTTAACAAATCCATTAAAAGCTTATTGCTTACCAAATGTTATTATACTGTGGAAGAGTTTGTTTCGGACAGAAATATTACCTGAATGTTACTAATTCTATCTACCTTCAAATGTTTATAAAATTTATAAATGTATTAATTTTATTGTTTGTTTGTTTGTAAAACTAATGACATGTCCTATACATTGTATGTCTTAAAGGATGAATAAATATTATTATTATTATTATTATGTATTGCCTCTTGCTAATAATTTTAAATTTCACTCAAAGAAAGTGCTAAAAAGTGGAAAATAGTTATGATACTGTTCTGCATCTGGTTGCAAAGCAATCTGTTATACCGACGGTAATACTATATCGATACCGACGTATACATTCGCGATAGGCCCCGTGTTGGCTTAATCCGTTACTGTTCAAATTTATTTCTTACGTTTTAACCTAACTACCTGAGGTATTAGATTTAATCTATGGTTTCAAATTCACCTGTAGAAGGTTTCGAGTTGGCAGGTTCAGGTAGTAGAAAAGTTAGGAATTGGCCGGTGTAGATTTTAATTTGAAAATATTTGCCATTAAAAGTTGCGAGTTGGCGCGTTCCAAAGTACCTAACTTTTTGTTTATCCAACATAATCCATAGTTGGGTATTCATTTCAGTATTTTATAAATGTTAAAATATTCCACAGGGTGTGGTTAACTGAGAAAAATACACAGTTTGATTGGTACACATGGTATACAATGGCAATTTATCTGTGTAGTGAGAGTGACAATATTATTACAGCGATATTGTTAATTAATAAGGCTAGGACATATTGAAAAAACACTTTAATCGGACGATAGGTTTAGGAAATTCGAGACATAAAAAATGACCCGTTTTTAAGGTGGTGCGTTAATTTCTTGGGGTAGTGTATATTTAATACACTAGCATTACTTTTACAGTTGTTGTGTTCTGTATAAGTTAATTTTAAAAGATTTAATGGAAGGACATATTCAACGAAATAGCTCTAAAAATATAGACGCATAATTGAATATCAGGTAATTTCAATTGTTATTGTTTTGCCCAACATGTTGCTACACATTTCGTATTATGCAAATAATATCTGTTATCAAAATAACAACTTAAAATGAGTCATGCCCGTTCCATTTCACAGTTAATGGAAATGAATGCGTTTTCGAACTAATCGAATATCATTAAAACGAGGTCACGTTATGCTTATGCAGTGCCAATATGCAGGATTGTACTAAGTTTAGAAAGAAGATAAATTACCATTAGTGTTTAGAGTTAGAATTATAAGATTAATATCTTCGCGTTCATTACCGGCACCCCCTTCTTAGGCCGCACCTACATTGGATCCGTATTTCTCCGATTCGATCCGATCCGACGTCTTTTTTTTTATGGCATAGACTTGGAAAGATGGAAAAACATTACATTTTATTAAATATTCGATTAAATTATAGCTGTGTGAAATATATTTTGTGCACTCAAAGAAAGTGTGATTCAAATCACCCACCTTCTGACATTCAGTACAAAGATTTGAATCAAAAACTTTAATTCTTGCTAGATGTAGAGGGAAACATGCATGTCCAAATTTCATTCTGATTAATGTTGTTATATATCTTCGAGGTACTACATAATTGTTAAACCAATATACAGGGTGTCTCGAAAAGATTGGTCAGAAATTATACCACAGATTCTGGGGTCAAAAATAGGTTGATTGAACCTCACTTACCTATACACAATAGTGCACACAAAAAAAGTTACAGACCTTTGAAGTTACAAAATGAAAATCGATTTTTTTTTCATATATCGAAAACTCTTGAAAGATTTTTTTATTGAAAATGGACATGTGGCATTTTTATGGCAGCAACATCTTAAAAAAAAATTAAAGTGAAATTTGTGCACCCCATAAAAATTTTATGGGGGTTTTGTTCCATTAAACCCGCCCAAACTTTTGTGTACGTTCGAATTAAATTAATATTCTATTACCATTAGTTAAAAACAATGTTTTTAAAACTTTTTTGCCTCTTAGTACTTTTTCGATAAGCTAGTATTTATCGAGATATTTTGAATATTTGTCGAATCCACCACATATTTGCATATGGTTAAGTACGATTATAGAGACCTGTTAATAATCTGAAAATTTATTTATAATTTACATTTTTATGTATATTTTGAAAAAGAAACCACATCTCGATAAAAGGTGACTTATCAAAAAAAGACTAAGGGACAAAAAAGTTTTAATAACACTGTGTTTACCTAATGGTACCACAATAATAGTTTAATTGGAACGTACACAAACATTTAGGGGTTTAAAGGAGCAAAACCCACAGAAAATGTTTATGTAAATATATTAAAAAAGAGGCCGCATCTCGATAAAAACTGGATTATCGAAAAAATACTAGGAGACAAAAAAAGTTTTAAAAACGTTGTGTTTAACTAATGGTACCACAATAATGAATTAATTAGCACGTACACAAAAGTTTGGGGGGGGTTTAAGGGAACAAAACCCCCATAAAAATTTTATGGGGTGGACAAATGTCACTATAATTTTGTTTTAAGATGTTTCTGACATAAGAATCATACATGTCCGTTTTCAATAAAAAATCTCTGATAGTTTTCGATATATTGAAAAAATCGATTTTCATTTTGTAACTTCGAAGGGCTGTAACTTTTTTATGAGCACATTTGTACTAAGGTAAGTTAGGTTCAATCGAACTATTTTTGACCCCAGAATGTGCGGTATAATTTGTGACCAATCTTTTCGGGACACCCTGTATATTTGGAACAGAAGATTGAATCAGTGAATACTGAGATTTGGATTGTTTACAAAGATCTGGCCATGATTGACTCCACTGATTTTTAACTCGATGTTTAATAGTGTTAACTAAATCAGATATGCAACACTTACGATTATTTGAAGTACCATACTCAATAGCTTTTTTAGCCAAACTATCAACATATTTATTATGCGTTAGTCCTATATGAGCCTTAACCCATAAAAAGTTCACTCTTCTTTTATTTTTATGAATTTCAAAAAGGATTTTCCTAATTAGTAGGATATAAATATTTCAATTGTTATTGGGAAAATCTATAGTTTGAATAGCAAGAAGAACAGAGAGTGAATCGGAAATAATTGTTGCAGATATATCTTCTGATTCTTTCAAATATTGCAGGGCCTCATAAATTGCTATGGCTTCAGCACTGAAGATAGAAAAATCATGACATAACTTAAACATTTTTTCTGTTTTAGTAGCAGGTATGTAAAAGGCACATCCAGTGCCAACTAACGTCTTAGATGCATCTGTATATATATTTACAGAGTCTGGCCAATTTTCTAAGAATGTTCTTAAGATGGTAGAGCTAATATCACTGTTTTCATGGTAACTTGGTTTTACTAATTTATTAATTTTTATTTTATTTATTTTTAATAATCCGACGTCGGATTAAAAAGTAAACCCTTAGTATTAAGATTAATGTGCCTACATTGGATCCGTTTTTCTCCTATCCGATCCGATATCTACCGACGTCGAACTGCTTCTCTGCTGTAGCTTCTCCTATCAATCGCCCGATACCGGGCGATTTACGGATCCAATGTAGGTGCGGCCATTTAATACCATGAGTTTGTTACCTTAAGAAGGCGTTTGACAGGGCAAATTAAAGGACGTTATCCATCTATTGTACGCAAGAGAGGTACTTCTAGGAATAATTAAAACGATCGAAAATATCTACCAGAACAACACAATAAAAGTAAAATAGTCCGTTCTTTAACGATAAAATATTGCAACATCTCTAAATTTTAAAGAACCGCTTGGATTGACATGAAATTTGGCATACACATAGCTAATGAGTCAAAGAAAAAAAGTGATATTGTGCCGAAATGTGCTTTTGCCCTGGGGGTGGCTTTCACCCCCTCTTGGGGGTGAAAAAATATTCGTCCAAAGAAAGTCAGGAAATGGATAAACTGGCTAATTTTAAGTAAGTTTTGTTCTATAGAGTTTTTTCACTAAGTCAATATTTTTCGAGTTATTTGGCAGTGAATATGTTCACTTTTTCAACAAAATAACCACGCTTTTAGACGGTTTTTCGCAAATAACTCAAATAGTAAGTATTTTGTCGAAAAAACTTTCTTAGCAAAAATATAGCCTGTAAAAAATTTCAAAAAATGGTGTATACATCACGTCTCTACACCTAGTAGAAGCAGAGTTATAGCTAATGAAAAATAGGTTCATATTCGTCAAATTCCAAATGGAATACTTTAACGTGAAATAACAAAAAATGAAGCACATTTCGGGGAAAACTCATTACAACTTATTTAAAGTGTTTAAAAAAAGCTTCATTTTTGTTTTGTAAAAAAAATTTCTAGCATCAAAATTAAACAAGTTACGCTCAAAATAAAGTTAATCCCTTTTGGTTTTGGTAAAAAAATCTAGAAAATCACCCCCTAATTAGTATCTTAAATGAACTTAATCGTTACGACTTCACAAGTTTCTTGACTCGTCTATATATTGTTTATATGATCTGTAAGTTTCATCGGTTCAAAGTCCTTATTATTGAAAGGGCTGTAGTTAAAAGGGGTTGAACGAGTCACTGATCACGAATGTATGCAAATTTAGAAACACCAAATCTTAATCAATTTTTGTCTAACAAAAAAACAAAAAAATACATGATATTCAGAAAAGCAAATCGGACTTTTTTTTGTTTCTCGAGATTTTTGGTATCTCTAACGATTCTTAAGTTATTTTGAAAAAAAGCATATTTTTCAAAATTTAAATTTTTAAAAATTTTACTTTGAAACCAAATTTTTTCAAAAATAAGCACTTTGAATCGATAAAGCTTACAGATCATATAAACACAACATAAGTAAAATAATTTGTGGAGCGGTAACGATTAATTTCATTTAAGTTGCTAATTAGGAGGTGATCTACCCGATTTTTTTTGCAAAAACAAAAGGGACCAACATTATTTTGAGCGTAACTTGCTTAAATTTAATGCTACAAACTTTTTGTAAAAACAGAAATAAAGCTTTTTTTAAACACTTTAAAAAAGTTATAATGGGTTTCCCCAAAAAAGTGCTTAATTTTTTGGATATTTCACGTCGAAATATTCTATTTGAAATTTGGTGAGTATGAATCTATTTTTCATTGGCTATAACTCTGGCTCTACGAGATCCAGAGACCTAACGCGTACACCATTTTTTTACTTTTTTATAAGCTATATTTTTGCTAAGAACGTTTTTTTCGACAAAATACTTACTTTTTGAGTTATTTGCGAAAAACCGTCTAAAAATGTGGTTATTTTGTTGAAAAATGAACATATTCACTCGCAAATAACTCGAAAAGTATTTTGTCGAAAAAACTTTCTTAGCAAAAATATAGCCTGTAAAAAATTTCAAAAAATGGTGTATACATCACGTCTCTACACCTAGTAGAAGCAGAGTTATAGCTAATGAAAAATAGGTTCATATTCGTCAAATTCATATTCGTCATATTAAAAAGCTCTATAGAACAAAAGTTACTTAAAATTAGTCAGTTAACCCATTTCCGGACTTATTTTGGACATATATTTTTTCACCCCCAAGAGGGGTTGAAAGTCACCCCCAGAGCAAAAGCACACATCGGCACAATATCACTTTTTTTCTTTGACATGTAAGCTATACGTATGCCAAATTTCATGTCAATTCAAGCGGTTCTTTAAAATTTAGAGCAAAAACCGTGAAAGAATGGACTAAAAGTAGATGAAGAAGTAATTGACCCAATTGAAGCTGGCAATGGAATAAGATAGGGAGATTCCCTGAGTCTTCTGTTGTTCAACCTGATCATGGACGAAATAATAAAAAAAGTAAGAACAAAAAAAGGATACCAAATGGGAGAAAAATAACTTAAAATAATCTGCTATACGGACGACGCAATACTAATCTCTCAAAGTGAAGATGATTTACAACGTCTGCTGCACGAATTTAATATAACCGCTAGAAAATTTAACATGTTAATTTCCCCAAAAAAGACTAAATGCATGGTTATAACAGCAGATCTAATAAGGTGTAAATTAGAGCTGGGCGGTCAAATAATAGAACAAGTCATGGAGTTTAAATATCTGGGCATCACACTATGCAGCTACGGAAAGCTCGAAACAGAAGTGGAAGATCAGGTGAATAAAGCAAACAGAGCCGCAGGTTGCCTGAATGAAACAATATGGAGAAATAAAAACATCGGAAAAGAAGTGAAAGGCAGAATTTACAAAACAGTCATCAGACCAATAATGACATACGCGGCAGAAACACGACCTGATACAGAAAGGACAAAAAGAATGCTAGAAACAGCAGAGATGAAAACATTGCTAAAAATCGATGGTAAGACGCTGTGGGATAGAGCTAGAAGTGCAGATATACGAAGGAGATGCAAGGTGGACAACATTAATAACTGGGTGAAAAGCAGAAGAGTAGAATGGAACGACCACATAAGCCGAATGACAACAAATAGAGTAGTAAGGACGGCGAGAGACGGTTCCCCAATAGGAAGACGATCAGTGGGAAAACCTCGAAAAAGATGGAATGACAACTTACTGGAGGCACATTGAAAAACAGACAGAGTAATGTCTATATAAAAAGAAGAAGAAGAAGAAGAAGAAGAAGAAGAAGAAGAAGAAGAAGAAGAAGAAGAAGAAGAAGAAAAAGAAGAAGAAGAAGAAGAAGAAGAAGAAGAAGAAGAAGAAGAAGAAGAAGAAGAAGAAGAAGAAGAAGAGTTTGTTTTCAAACCGACGTCGGATCGGATCGGAGAAATACGAATCTAGTGCAGGTGCGGTCTTACGAAAATGTAAAATGTATTTAATTTAGTACAGTTCCTGCTCCAATCACTACTCTATTATGTTAAAAATTTAGTGATACCTATATCAATCAACAGCCATTATCAGTACCAGCTCAAGGCGCAGAGGAAATTATTCTGGATCGGTTTGAAAAACTGGACCACCAACTAGCATGGTGGGAGCAGTTTAAATGGTGGTGCTGCGATGGGGAAGACAAAGGAAAACCACCCCATTATTATTTTCCAGTTCATTCATAATGGCACTGGCATATGATAAGAAAAGTTATACTGATCATGGTCGTCAGGCACCAAGATCCAGCAGTTGGAGACAAGAACACAGTGTTCATACATCTGTCATTTGTCAACCCCTTCCCTTCCGCTTCCCCCAGCCCTTATTTTTAAATAGGGAATAGGGGTCGTGTGCTAGCTCATTTGAAGGGTTATTCAATTCTCTATTCAGTGATATCAACATTAAGATAATTATTTATATAGGGTGTCCAAGAAAAAATATTTTAATTAAATTAATTGACACAAAAAGAAGAATGTATGTAATTTATTTAATTCAAAATGCATTCTACTGCTGTCACAAAACAGAAAAAAAAATTTTGATAAATAGACATTGCTTTTCGCTTAATTTCAATGTTCAAGTTGCCACCAATCTGCTTCTTGGTAGGTTGAATATTGAATTTAAGCAACAAACAATGTTTATTTATCAAATAAACATTTTTTTCTGTATTCTGTCCGCAGTAGAATGTATTCTGAGTTAAATAAATTACATACATTCTTCTTTTTTGTCAATTAATTTAATTCAAAATAATATTTCTTGGACACCCTGTGTAAATGATTATGTCAATGTTAATATTACTGAATAGAGAATTGAATAACCTTTCAAATGAGCTAGCACACGATCCCTATTTTCCATTTAAAAATAAGGGTAGGGGGAAGTGGAAGGGAGGGGGTTGACAAATGACAGATATATGTACCATAAATATGTGTCCCCCTTAGATCAAAAATTGACCTGTTTTTATATTTCCTTAAAATCTAATCATCATCATCATTATCATACAACCTCTTCTGTCCACTGCTGGACCTAGGTCTCTCCCATTCTTCGCCACTCTTCACGGTTCTGTGCTTCTTGTTGCCATTTCTTGGATATTCGGTTAATGTCGTCCATCCAGCGTGTTGCTTAAAATCTAATAAATACTGCCAAATATCGAGGTGGACTCTTTTCTTTGGCCCACTCTGTATATGTGCGGGATAACAGGCTAAATTTTTATGCAAATGATCTGTCGGGATTTTCGGATTTAAAAGAGTGTACCTTGTCGGAAGATTAAGACAGTATTCATTGCGTTGAAGTTTCTAGTTATCATGTAGCTTGGCTTTACTTATGGTTATGCATTCTTGAAGTCCAATATCGTTTAGTGCTTCCTCGCCACTGAAAATGCTGTCTTTTGCCAACTGATCTACTTTTACATTATGTTCAACAATAACTATCCAGCAAAAATATTTGCAATTAGAGTAGATATTGTACAAAACTTTCTGTAATTTTTTGGTATATTCCAAAAACACTGAGATTGTGACCAGTTATTCGATATTGGATTACAAAATTGGAATATATGTTACAAAATGCAATACAAAACCCACATTTTATTATCATGTAGTTTGGTAAATCTTCCGATGCAGCAGTTGTTTTAATTAAGGATATAACTTTCAGGTGAATCATCTCATATTTATGTCGCAGTGGATTAGTAGTCGGAAATGTCATTTACGAAGATATTCCAACAATTGTGGCACTGCCGCAACATGCAGGATCCTTTTGTGGTTTCGCTCTTTGTCTGCATTCATCGACAGTGTAAGCGCTCCAAAGACACAACGAATAGAACAGCAGTCATAGAAATTGTTTCTGTGTATTATACTTAGCTCACTAGCTTGTCGATTTTGCACAAAGTTCTGGACTGTATTTGTGTGTTTGTATATCCGCGAACAAAGTTTCGGATTAATATTATGCATTAGCTTGTTACAGGATAGTTATCGGATGTTCTTAGAAACACAAATGGAAATCAAACTCGGCCAATAAAGCGAGTTGAATAATAGACTGATCAAAGAAAATTTCATTGCATGTAAATCAAATTGAAATTCGTTTCAGTTTTGTATCTCGTTTTGAATTCACAAGAGCCAATACATTTTTTATACTTAATGCTGTGCTCTTCTTTTTTCTTTTTGACAAGAGCTCTCCAGCGCAGTGTATCTACCAATCTACTACAACAGACTAATAACAAAAATAAATTTAAAAAAATCTGCTTCTCATTCATATATTCCCAGCAATACATTAATTTTAACACATTTAATAACATTACCATTTTCATGGTAATTATCTAAGTAGGGACAGATAAAAAGGGACAAATGGGACCTGTGCGAATTGTTTTGTTTAGAATTTGAATGCACAAATGTTTCCACTTAAGGCATACTGATCCAATTCAAATTTCAAAAACAGGGATTCTGCCGTCCGATTTTATTTATGGGTTTTTAGTCTTTAAACTTATGATAGCTACTGCACGATTTAGTTATGTTTTTATTTTATGTAGTGCAGTGCTTAAGTAAACGTCTGTTGAAATAAGTTTTGATTTGTGAAATTACTTTTTTATAATGGATAAATGGTAAAATTAAAAAATGAAGCTAATATATATTTGTTTCCTAATTAAAAAGAAGTATTTGCATTGCTATTCCTTCTACCATTTTCAAACGCTAATGTCAACGGTGTAACCAGGAAGATCCTACAACTACATACTGGAGGGTCTCTAGGGGATATGGAATAGTAATGGTGTTAAGCGTATAGAGCTCAAAGTATATCCCAATGGGGGGTTACAACCCCCAAAACCTCCCTGGTTACGCCACTGGCTAGTGTAGAAAGGGTTTTCAGTAATGTATTTAATAAAAAAAACAGATAAAAGAAACCTCTTAAGTACATCTAAAATTAGGTCTTTATTGGCGACAAAAGATGGTGTCGGTAATACTAGCTGTGTAAAATTTACACCTTCAAAAAAATGTTACTAACGTATGGCAAAGTAAAAAATAAGAATTTTGTACTTATTGTGTTTTTGTGTGTTTTGCATTACGTACCTACATGTTAAAGCTTTTAATATTTTAAGACTGTCAGTTATGTTTCTACTGTTTTAGTTGTAATACATCTTTAGTTGCTAAAAGAGCGTACGGTCAAAATTTCGGACCAATAATTTTTAAATGCATTCATTTTTTTTTCGAATCCTGAGAAAACTAACAAATATTTTTGAAAAATTTAAACGCAGAATGAAATATTACATTATTACCGAGGGCCAAAAGTTCCTTAGAATAAACAAAAAGGTTTCTTTGTATGAGATATATGAAACTAAAAATCACACTAAATTTTCTCCTTTTTTTTCACCGCTGTAACCTATTACAATAAAAATTATAGAAGTCTTCAGGGACTTTCGGCCCTTGGTAATAATGTAATCTTTCATTCTGCGTTTAAATTTTTCAAAAATACTTATTAGTTTTCTCGGGACTCGAAAAACCATTGACCAGAAATTTTGCGCCTACGCTCTTAATGTAGTTGTAGTTTTTTGTATTGATTTATTTATTATTTATTTTTCTAGTGCCTAGTTTTAGATAGTTATTACGTTTTAATAAAATAATATTTAAAAGTGTTTCTTTTTACTCAAAAATAAATAAAAAGATCCAAATAATGAAATATTTAGATAATTTAACACTAACAACATTATAATAAAATATTATAATAAAAATATTATAATAAAAAATTAGCTTGCCGATTAATTTAAACTGTATAATTTTCAATAAAAATATTAATATACTGTATTGTTATACTAATATACTGATATTGATATACTGTATAATCACACCAAGAGGTGCAAAATGAAACTGTAAATTGCTAACAATGTCTTATCGTTAGCAATTCTGCAAATAATTCCATTTTATAACACAAAACAAAAAATTGCACACATTACTTTTTACCAAACTAATAATTTATCCAATTACTTTTTACCAAAAATTAATAATTTTACCAAATTGTATTAATATAATATATTAATATAATTTATAAATATAATCGTGAAGAAGGATGATTTTTTTTAATTAGAAAAATATGTATTTGTGTTTATATATATGTGTATATATATGTATACGTATGTGTGTGCATATATATCTAGGAGTAATATATTTTTATTATGTTAGTTAAATTAAGTATTTTATACTTGTATCATATACCTATTCTAGATATGTAATATTATACTTAGATGTAAAAATTGTCTGGCTAATTGGTCTTTACCAAAGCCATCAAATTAAATAAAAAAAACACTAACAATAATACAAAATACGTACAATATAATACCGGGTGTCCACTTATATTTTCCCCCATTTTAACTGCCTATAACTTATAAAGGGCTTAAGATAGAAATATGCGGTTTTCGCTGAAATGTTTTATTTTAGTAAAAGTTTTGTCTGAATATATTAAATTTTTTATATCGCTTTCAAATACGAAAAAAAAATGGCGAATATTTGAAAAAACGTTGTTGACTTTTTTTAATGGAACACCCAGTATATTTTTTTATAAATTGAAAGAATGGTCATTTACCTATCCAGCGATATAAAGTTTTTCAAAATCAGCGGTCAAATCACTGAGTAATTAATTTTTAAAATGAGAGGTGCAGTGTGGATATCACATACCTAAATAACATAACTAAGCAAAAAGGCTATGGGTACATAATTCGCAAATATTTTACGGCTATCCCTACCTTTTCTGTCTTTACATGGCAAATTACGTGTAGTAAAATTCACACTGGTATGGATATGTACATATTACTAGAATGTCATTCTACTTGACAATGTCATAACTAGATTAAAGACATTGCTTTTGAATGTTCTTGGATAACTGTTATTTTTTGTATAATTGCAAATTATTAATTCAGTTAATAAATGTGATAATTTTTTCACTAGCTATGTATTCAGTGGTTGTAATAATTTATATGTACCTACAACAAAAACTAATACTCAATCGAGAAAAGAAGAAAAGTGTTAAACTGATTTTTTAATAAAATATGGAACGCTTACAATTTTGAACATCTTTAACAACAAAATACTTGGATCACAGAATATATCTTGATGTATTCTCTGCTTCTATCTTCCATAAATAATACACAATAAATAACTTTTTATAAAGTTCACCTCTTAAATCAATTATTTATCACATACACTATATATCAATATTACTTAATCAACAACTAAAAATATTCCCGATTCATGTCAAATAATTATTTAAAATTGTCACTGATTGTCAACAATATTCTATTCGACTAATTGCGTTGTATGACAAAGATAGATTTGGAAAATATTACCACGGACATTGTGTTCATTTTTTTCGAATCCTGAAAAAACCAATAAATATTTTTGAAAAATCTAAACGCAGAATGAAAGACTAAATTATTACCGAGGGCCGAAAGTCCCTTAGAATAGATAAAAAGTTTATTTTGAATGAGATACTTGAAATTAAAAATAACACTAAATTTTCTCTTAGTTTTTCACCCCTGTAACTTATTAAAATAAACTTTATAGAAGTTCTCAGGGACTTTCGGCCCTCGCTAATAACGTAATCTTTCATTCTGCGTTTAAATTTTTTAAAAATACTTATTAGTGTTCTCAGGATTCGAAAAAAATGAATCCCCATTTGAATAGCATTGCAGCCGAAAAAACGTACCGATCCTCTTAAGTGATGTCCACATTGCATCTCTCATTTTAAAAATTAATTGCTCAGTCATTTCACAACCGATTTTAAAAAGTTTTATATCGCTGGATAGGTAAATGACCGTTTTTTCAAGTTACAAAAAAATATACTGGGTGTTTTAATAAAATATAGATACGGATATAGAAAACAGATATAGAAAATAGACATTTACCTAAAAATTTGAAAAAACGGTCATTTGCCTAACCAGCAATATAAAATTTTTTAAAATTGGTTATCAAATGACTGAGAAATTAATTTTTAAAATGAGAGATGCAATGTGAAAATCACATAACATAATATCAATTTGCTTAGTTATGTTATTTAAGTATGTGATATCCACGTTGCACCTCTCATTTTAAAAATTAATTACTGAGCTATTTGACAACCGATTTTGAAAAAATTTATATCGCTGGATAGGTGAATGACCTTTCTTTCAACTTACAAAAAATATACTGGGTGTTCCATTAAAAAAAGTCAACAACGTTTTTTTCAAAAATCCGCCATTTTTTTTCGTATTTGAAAGCGATATAAAGAATTCAATCCATTCAGACAAAACTTTTACTAAAATAAAACATTTCAGCGAAAACCGCATATTTCTATCTTTAGCCGTTTAGAAGTTATAGGCAGTTAAAATGGGGGAAAGTATAAGTGGACACCCGGTATATAGGGTGGGGCAGATAAAGGGCCTATTAGATAGAAATATCTCGAGAACTAAAGGCAACTAAATTATGAAAATTGGAATAAGGGGGTTTTGAAGAGTGATCTATTTAATGAAAATATTTTCATCTATTTGGTACTTCCGGTTATACCGGAAGTTACTTATAACTTCGTTTTTTAAATGGGACACCCTTTATATTTTTACATTTTTGAATTCTCCTCGATTTCCTCTTTCTTAAAATATAAGGTTTTGTAACATTATACAAGGTAGGTCGTAGCAATATTCACACCCTGTAGGATTGTAGTAGTTTGACATAATAAACTCTATTTATGTTCAAATGATTTTTAATATAGTCTACTATTGTTAACAACCATATTCAGACAATCATATAACAGACCATATTCTGATTACAAGAAGGAAGCAAACATCGGTAACAGACGTGAGGTCCTACAGAGGTGCACATGCAGACACAGACCATTTTATGGTGACTGCAAAAGTAAGACAAAAAGTCAAAAGAACACTAAAAAACACGACAACAAAAAATAAATGGCACGTAGAAAAACTGAATACTCCAGACATAAGGATTAAATATGCTGATGACATGAACAAAAAACTGAAGGAACAATCTAAACCTACAAAGGATATAGAAACAGAATGGAGAAATATAAAAAAATGTATAAATGAAACAGCGGAAGTACACGTAGGGATAAAAAGAAACAAAAAAAGACAAGAATGGTATAATGAAGAATGCCATAAAATGTTAAAAAAGAAGGTAGAAATGAGACAAATGTGGATAAGAACAAATAGACAGGATTATAGGGAAGAATACAATATAATAAGGCATGCATGTAAGAAAAAAATAAGGAAAATTAGACGTGAGTGGTTGGATGATAAGATAAAAGAAATAGAAAAAGAGAGTAAGAACAGAAACACAAAAGAATTCTATAAGAAAATTAGTGAGCAGAACAAAACGTTTAAAGGAAAGATAAAAAGCATAAAAGATAAAAATGGAAAAGTATCAGAAAACGATGAAGAGTATAAAGAAATTTGGACTAACTATTTTAAAGAATTATTAACAGAACAACAAGATCAAGACCTAAATGAAAACAGAGGAGAAGAGACAATGATGTTAGGAAACCAGCTACAAATACCAACAAAAGAGGAAGTTGAGGAAATTATTAATAGCAGCCGTAATGGTAAAGCCTCAGGATCGGACTGTATCAATATGGAGCTTATAAAATATGGTGGTGAAGAATTAAAAGATAGATTATACAATTTAATAAAAGACATATGGGACGAAGAAAAAATGCCGGAAGAATGGTACAAAGGACAAATTATCACGATTCATAAAAAAGGAGATCAACAGATGTGTAAAAACTACAGAGGACTGACGCTATTAAACACAGCATATAAAATCATGTCCGCCTTAATACAACGAAGACTGACCGAAGCTACCACGAATATCATAGGACACTATCAATGCGGATTTGTTAAGGGAAAGTCTACAACAGATGCCATACATACAGTTAAACAAATTATGGAAAAAGCTCATGGATATAAAATAGAAATTGAACTGCTTTTTATAGATTTTCGACAAGCATTTGATACAATAAATAGATCAAAACTAATGGTAGCTCTGAAAGAAATGGGAATACAACATAAATTAAGAAGATTAATACAAATGACAATGAGTAGAACTGTAGTTAGTATAAAAACTCAAGTAGGCGACACAGAAGAATTTGTCATCAATAAAGGGGTGAGACAAGGAGATTCATTATCAGCAACTCTGTTTAATCTTGCCCTAGAATACGTCGTCAGGAAGATCAACAAAGGCACCCTCCGAACGAGAGAAGGACAAATAATAGCATACGCTGATGATATTGTGCTAATAACAAAAAATAGAAAAACAATGGAACGAATGTTAAACGAAATGGTAACAGAAGGAAAAGTAATGGGATTAAAAATAAACCAAGAGAAAACCAAAATAATGAGATTTGACAAAAACTTTGAAAACAGAAAGGTTAGAGTAGGAGAATACACTTTTGAAGAAGTCGAAAAATTTAAATATTTAGGAATATTAATAACAAACAATGGAGAAAGAGAAACCGAAATCAAAGAAAGGATTATTACAGCAAATAAGAGCTTCCATGCAAATAAAAAATTACTTAAAAATAAGTTATTGAGTAAGAAATCAAAAATGAAAGTATACAAAACAATAATTCGACCGACGATGATGTATGCAGCCGAAACTCTTAGCATGACAAAAAAACAAGAGGAAAACCTTAGAATACAAGAAAGAAAAATACTAAGAGCAATATTAGGACCAATAAAAATAAATGACAATGAATTTAGACAAAGAACGAACCTTGAGTTACTGGAAGAAATTGAGGAGGATATAGTATGTAAAATAAAACAGCAAAGAGCAAAATGGCTAGGACACATATGGAGATCCGGATCAACTACGACGATATACTCAATATTGGAATGGACACCAGCTGGCAAAAGAAGACGTGGAAGACCAAGATCTACATGGTTACAAGAAGTAGTAAGTGATCTCAACAATGCGGGCATACGACATTGGAAAGGGAAAACCAGAGACAGGAAAGAGTGGAGAAAAATAACAGAGAAAATTAAATAACGAACATGAGGACTGATCTACCTCAAAACATAGATCTAGAGAGCGTAAGCGGCGTAACCCCTAAAGGGGTGTTTAGCCACTATATATATATATATATTGTTAACAATGATTAGTATAGATAAATTTTTAATTTTAGTATACAGGCTGGGTCGAAACTCGGAATGAGTATTTTCTGAGATTTCTTAAATGGAACACCCTATATTTTAGTATTGTAATGAAATGATATTTCATGGTACTTTTTTACTTCAAGCGGTTAAGCATTCCCTATACCTAACTGCTTTAATTTGTGCTTAATTGTTAATCGTACCAACAGTCTTAACTTCGTTGGTATTTTGATATCTCAACCATTATTGGCAATTTTAAGTATCAGTCTAGATTAATGTGTATTTATTTCCAAAAAATTATTTTGGTTGATAATTTTCACGGCCAGCCTAATACAATTTCACATATTTTGTGTTGCAATTAATGTTTTGCTTGAATCACCAATAACTCACAAATTAAAGCAGTTAGGTATAGGGAATGCTTAAGAAATTAAAATGTACCATAAAATAACATTTTATTACAATACTAAAATACAGGGTGTTCCAAGTAAGAAAACTCAGAAAATACTCATTCCGAGTTTCGACCAACCCTGTATACTAAAATGAAAAATTTAACTGTACCAATAATTCCAAACAATAGTAGACTATATTAAAAATCATGTGAACATAAATAGAGTTTATTATGTCAAACTACTACAATCTTACAGGATGCGAATGTTGCTACGACATTAATAAGAAAACGTTATTATCTTTTAACCTACCTTGTATAATATTACAAAACCTTATATTTTAAGAAAGAAGAAATCGATGAGAATCCAAAAATGTAAAAATATACAGGGTGTCCCATTTAAAAATACGAAGTTACAATCAACTTCCGGTATAGCCGGAAGTAGCAAAGAGACCAAAATATTTTCATTAAATTGTTCACACCTTAAAACCCCTATATTCAAATTTTCATGATTTTCTTAGCTTTAGTTCTCGAGATATTTCTAATAGGCCCCTTACCTGCCTCACCCTGTATAGTATGTAATTATATGAATTAATAAGCTAAGATACGAGATATCAATCTATAAAGGAAAATTTTTAAAATAAACGGTAAAACAGAAAATCCCGCAGATTAAAAATGATTCTGTAATAAGTAGTCAGATAAAACAACAATAGCAACATTGATTTTAATTACAGAATAATTTTTGACGTAGTGTATCCAACTTTGTAACCAGGATGATCCTAAGGGGGGGTTATAAGTACTGGGAGGTATGGAATAGTAATGGCGTTAAGCGTAGAGAGCTCAAAGTACATCCAAATGGGGAGGGTTATAACCCCCAACCACCCCCCTGGTTACGCCGATGAGCGTATCTTTTCGTGACAAATCGGATCTTTTTCGAGCGACCATCGGATAATCCAGAGAAATGCGGTTCGCAACACTGCTCCAGCGTAACCAAGCGTAACCTAGCATCTAAAGTAGTAAATACCCAAATATTTTGCTGTATTGGCATATGGTATTTAAGCATTATTTATACTAACAGGACTTAACAGGGATTGGTTGGGCTTTCTTGCTTGTAAAATTGATGCGCAATGACTTTATTTCATTCAACTTAATTTGACTGTTGACAGAACTTAGACCAATTGTCAGTGTTCTCAGACCTCCTGAAATTTCAGGAGACCTACTGATGGCGACCCTCGCCTACTGATGGCGTCCTTAAACCTCCTGATGAAGTGATGAAATTCTGAAAATCATCTGGTTTTGTTCCAACTCGATACAAAACCGTTCTTGAATGATTACGAGGATGCGCAGTAACGAGCATTACTCGTCATTGCGCATGCGCGTAACGATTCAAGAACGGTTTTGTATGGAGTTTTATTTTTCAGAATTTTATCCTATTTCATTTTTTTTTATTTTTATGCTTTAGCCGCCATCTAGCGTTGCCACAGCCGTCCCTTACAGATTTTATAGAGTTGCATGCCTACCTATAAACGTAAAAATACTCCACCAACTGATTCTACTGATTTTTCGTGGCGACATCTAGTTGCCAATCTATAAACGTAAAGACTGAAACTACAGAATTCTACCAATTTTTGAGGCGAGCGAGTCTCCTGAAATCTCCTGATCGTTCGTGGCGACACCTCCTGATCCTCAAAAAAGTCATCTGGGAACACTGCCAATTGTTAATGTTGGTAATAGAACATTGCAGTTTCCGAATCGCTTCTGGCTTCTGCATGATTTTCACCTGCCGCCATCAAGGCAGTATCGTTTGCGAAGGTGGCTATTTTATTATGTAATAATACAAGACTATCGCATACGTATAGGACTGGTCACAATTCACTACATTGCGGTACTTACGTATCAGTAAGCTTCTTCATGTTTAACCTTAAAATTCTATCGGAAACAATAGGGAGTTTTTGTGCACACAAATACGTAAACGTAACCCATCTTTTTGACATATACGCTTGCGCATTAATGGTTAAACTCCCGTATCTCGATGCGTATTACCTAAAGTAGCGCTCTGATACGTACGTGAGAACGCATCCCTATCGAGACGAAAGTCACCGAATGCACACGAGGATCTTGCCCGATTGGCGATTACCTACCAATGGCTACCAAATGAACATGAACATTTCATCAGCGTACTACCCGTTTATAAATATTTAAGGTTATATTGGTAATTGGTTTAGTCTAATTGAGTAAAATTATTCTGTGTTTGTAATTGGAAATTGGAACTTCATAATAGATTTAAAATTTTATTGTTTTCAAGTTGTCTATTAATAAAGCAAAACAAACAAATCTTGTATTAATTTAAGAAATACTGTGATCACCACAATTAATAACTTGATAAATAAATGACCTAATTTCTGTAAAATTTTCAAATAAATATGAACAAACTATTTACATTATACTGGAATTCTGATGTAGGTACAATAATTTACAACTAAAAAGTAGGTATAAACAAAAATAAAAAAATTTTAACCTAAGGAAAAATAATATTTTTATATTTAAATAGAAGCAATAAAAACCATACAATTTCATCATTCATTTATCTTTTTTTACATTTGTATATTAATTGTATATTGTGTGAACATTGTTTTATTTTTTTAATGTCAACGGAATTTAAAAATTACTTTACGATTTGCTTTACGTTACGTTAAGGCAGTCACAAAAACTACCTATTTTAACGTTCATCCTCTACGACACGTTAGTGGCTTTACGTATACGGAGATGCGTACGTTACGTAGCAACAAAAACTCCCTAATATATTATTCCAATGTTTCTGTGTATTTTCTGGGCAAATCTTTCTTAATTAGTATTTAGCCACAGATTGTAAAATTATACGGCACGTAAAGAAAGATAGCAAGCGCCATATACTATAACTCGCGGAACGAACCATCAGCCGATCAGAGAAATCATGAAGCCGATCAGAGAAATCCTCTCTGCATAGAGTTTAGGCACGTTTAGGTGGGTGTACGACCGACGACGCGACGACAGCGTTTCTCATCGGCCACGGTTCACTCCGGGAGCTGTATAGTTTGTTCAACAGTAAATGGTTTGAATTCAATTAGTGCGGTCGTAAATATTATTAAATTTATCTGACCTGGCCCATTGTTAAGACCCACCCGGAGCGATAAGCCACCGAGGTAGACAGAGTTGGTCTTTTGCAATTAACACTGACTAGACGGTACTCCCATAATAAAGCCTAAAGTTATTTTACCTGAAACCGGGCCTTTTATACTATTATCGGTTGCTGTTTATGGTGGTAACTAATTGAACTTAACCATTTACTGTTTAACATACCATACCTACTTTTTTGTCCTTCAAATGCTCTCTCTATTATGTCTGTTGTTTTGAATTAGCAGTCATAGAATAGGGTATACGAAGATATACAACTTATATACAAACTAATGAAAGAGATGGGCCTACTACCAAGTAAAATCGTCAAAATTGTTAAAAATGATTATGGAAACACAAACGAGATAACATGAAGGGGTAATAAACCAAGTAATTTTGAAAGAAAGGAAGGATTACGACAAGGAGACCCACTATCAACGACTCTTTTTAATCTAATACTGGAAGGAATCATAGAAATTATAAAGATAATCAGAAAAAGCAAAATACATATGCAGGAGACAATATTTAAAAATTAGTGCAGCCGATATGTAAAACACTTGTGCATTTAATGATAGAAGCATATAATTTGGACAACATATAGTACACATATAAAGGTTTAAAATTAGATATGAGGCCATCTCATATTTTGCCTTCTACAAAAATGGCGGGCATTCAAAATGGCGACTACACATATGTGACTAATAGCACGATAACTTTTGAACGAGACGTCTGATTTCAACCAAATTTGGTATATATTTTCTTTTTTTGATGTATAAAATCGAGGTTTTGAAGCGGAACAATCGGTTTACCAGAAGTTGTGTTTTTCCTGGCTTTTGTGTAAAAATATGTTGTTTTTTTCAATTCTTTCACCCTGTATATATTAATTTTTTAAATAGTTAATACCGCCATTGAAAATAGCGTAAAAATGTTTTCAGGAAATATTTTGAACTTTTTAGTTATGTTGATTATCATTTAATAAATGCATAACGTATTTTCACATGTACGTATGTGCGGCAGATTCGTGCAAATATTATAATAATTATTGTAAAGTTAATGGTAGAAGCATATAATTTGGACCACATATACTGCACATATAAAGGTTCAAATTTAGATATAAGGGCTATTTCAGATTTTGCCTTTTACAAAAATGGCGGGCATTCAAAATGACTATACATATGTGACTAATAGCACGATAACTTTTGAACGAAAAGTTCAATTTCAGCCAAATTTGTCATCAAGGTTCTTTTTTGATGAATAAGATCGAGGTCTTGAACCGAAAGAATCGGTTTACCAGAAGTTGTGTTATTATTGTTTTGTTTTTGTAAAAATATGTTGTTTTTTACTTTATCGTACTACATACGCAGTATGAGTATAATAGATAAAGTTATAGGATCGTGCAAAAAAATTTTTTTCAGATTTCACTTTTTTTCGACGTTTGAGTCCCCCTGAGTCTAAAAAGCAAATAAAAAAAACATGTCGGAAGTATGTACGTACGTATGTACGTACGTATGTACGTACGTATGTCGCCACCGCCCAGCAAAAACTACTGGACCGATTTCGATGAAATTCGGTATGAGTAAGTTTAAGAGAATTTTGTCGAGAAACTAAGCTTTTGAAAAAAACCTCTCAAAGGGGGGCCGAAATAGGGGGGTTATTTAGGGCCCATTTTTGCAAATTTTGACCGAAACGAATGAAATTTAACTTAAAGTTAGCTCATCGATAGATAAATAGAAATACGGAATTTGACATTTCCAAATCCAAAATGGCGGCCAGCATGGCCGACCGCCCACCCGACACATTTCCCTACCAATCTAAAAATTTGTTTAAGATAAATTTAATTTGAAAAAACATTTATATAGCCTAAAGATGGGGCTATAACAAGAATATTATCGTTTTTCAGAAAAAGTTATGGGTTGCCTATATTTAAGGGGTCAAAATTTGACATAAATTTGAACTAAATTTTCTCAAAAATGACTCCAAGGAATTTGTTTATTTTTTGATATATTTTTGATATCCTATCGGTAAATTGAATAACATTAGTCAGGTTTCTTAACTCCTCATAGGAGGGGAGTTATGAATTTTTTATAAAAAAATATTCGAGTGCCCGTAACTACCTCTGTAATAGAAACTAAAATTTGAAATTTGGCAGACATATATAGTACTTTATTATCTATTAGCACAATAAATTTTACCCACAATATGGCTTCCGGTTTAACCGGAAATGAAAAATAAATCTTAATTTTTTACATACGCCCTGTATATTTTTACATATTTTGAAAGAATGTAAAATTATCTTTCCAATGACATAAAACTCGTTGCTGTAACTCAAAAACTCGAAAAGTTACAGAAAATTGAAATTTTGCTAGAATCTTGTGTGTGTCCTCTCACGCGATCATAGCAGAGCATTATTATAGGGCAGTCAATGAGGGTATTTGGCTCCGAATTCCATCCTACTACATCGATGTACTTGATATTTTCACAGTAAGTAGGGAATAGCTCAAGAAACAAAATCTACCCTATATACTATGGCGCTTTTATCTTGGGGCAATTCCCACCCCTTCAAGGGGGTGGAAAATTTATTGGTCAAAATAAGCATGGAAGTGGCTAGAGAACCTATTTTTAAGCAAAAACTGATCTATACCTTTTTTTGAGAACTCAATACTTTTTGAGTTATGCGCAGTTGAAAATTGGCCATTTTCATTTAAAAATGACACGTTTTAGGACGGTTTTTTGTGAATACCTTAAAAACTATGCATCAAACTAAAAACACTATATAAATTTTTTTTTAATTATAAATAACAAAGAGATTCGTTCCTTCGTAAATTTTCTATATATAATACAAAAAGAGATATGGTAGGTAAAAAGAGTTTGGTTTTTAGTGCATGCTCAAAATGCTCATGCTTTTGTAGTGTTTGAAAAGGCCTTTAAAACGAGCACTGTTAAATGTCGGTTACATTCAAACTAAGCGAGATATGGTGCAAAAAAATATATGACTAATGTACTTTAAGGAAAAATGAGAAGTACATACATTTAACCCCTCATTCACCAGAATTTAAATGCATTGTTTTTCTTTTGCAATACCTCTTAATATAGTGTTATTTCTACTTTCAAAAAGTTGGACGGGTGAAAAAAATAAGATCAAATTATAGGGCGCATTTTTAAATTTTCTTAAAATTCTTCCTTTTGCTCCATGCAATTCGCAAATAAAAATGTTCTATCCCCGAGAAGTGGTGAGAACCGCCCCCACGATAAAAGCGCCATAGTATATAGGATAGACTTTGAATTAGGTGATTGGGCTTTGTGCTACTCCCAAAATTTCATTACAATCCATGCAGTAAAATGCAAATATTGTAAACTATTAATTTCTCAGAAAAATGGACTAATTTGAAATGAAAGTATGACTAATATTCTATTGATTTATGCAATAATCTATAGTGTGTCCCCGAATATTTTCTCAAATGCGGGAATTAATGATGCGTAGAACCATAAAATATTTTCAAGTATACAAGGTGTTTCTAAAATATCAAAATAACGAGTAACTTTGTTATTTTTATAGAATGGCAGTATCTAGTACGATAACGATAATAGATCGGTACGATAAAGTTCTCGGGCGGCCCTTCCGTCCAGCGTTTTTTCCAATTCTTTCACCCTGCATATATTAACTTTTCAAAAAGATAATACCGCGATTGGAAAGAGTGTCAAAAATTTATTAGGAAATATTTTGAGCTTTTTAGTTATGCTAATTACCATTTAATAAAAATGCATAACATATCTTCACATGTACCTATATGCGGCAGATTCATTTTGAATGTCCGCCATTTTTGAAAAAGACAAAATCTGAAATGGTCTCATATCTAAATTTGAATCTTTGTATGTGTAGTGTGTGTGGTCCAAAATATATGCTTCTACCATTAAATGCACAATAATTCTTATATTATTTGCACGAATCTGCCGCACATAGGTTGATAGGTAAATGTGAAGATAGGTTATGCATTTATTAATTGGTAATCAAAATAACTAAAGAGTTTAAAATATTTCCTAAAAGATATTTTTACACTCTTTTAAAAATCAGGAAAAACACAACTTCTGGTAAACCGATTCCTCCGGTTCAAGACCTCAATATTACACATCAAAAAAATGCCCAATATACCAAATTCGATTGAAGTCGGACTTTTCGTTCAAAAGTTATCGTGCTATTAGTCACATATGTATAATCGCCAATTTGAATGCCTGCAATTTTTGTAAAAGGCAAAATATGAGATGGCCTCATATCTAAATTTGAACCTTTGTATATCTAGTATATGTGGTCCAAATTATAAGCTTCTACCATAAAATGCACAAAGGTTCTTATAATATTTGTACGAACCTGCCGCACATAGGTACATGTGAAGATAAGTTATGCATTTATTAAATGGTAACTAACATAACTAAAAAGTTCAAAATATTTCCTAAATAACATTTTTACGCTCTTTTCAATGCCGGAATTACCTTTTTGAAAAATTAGTATATACACGGTGAAAGAATTGAAAAAAAATTAACATATTTTTACATAAAAAATCAGGAAAAACACAACTTCTGATAAACCGATTCTTCCGGTTCAAGAGCTCGATTTGATACACAAAGAAAAGAACCCATATTCCAAATTTGGTTGAAGTTGGGCTTTTCGTTCAAAAGTTATCGTGCTATTAGTCACATATGTATCGTCGCCATTTTGAATGCCCGCCATTTTTGTAAAAGGTAAAATCTGAGATGGCCTTGTATCTAATTTTGAACCTTTATATGTGTAGTATATGTAGTCCAAATTATATGCTTCTATCATTAAATGCACAATTTTTATAATATTTGCACGAATCTGCCGCACTAAATAGTCATCATAGCATTGGTGCACGATCCACACTATTAACGACAAGTAAGAAATAATTAAAAAGGTTATTGAACAATATAATAAAAGAAGCAAAAAATGGAGGCTTACAATAACTATAGAAAAGACAAAATACAGGATGATGGGAGAAGCAGATGAAGAAAAAGCAGACTATTTCACTTTAAAAGTAGAAGGAGAAAATCAGGGGCGTAACAGAGGCCCCCGCAGCGTGAAGCTTGCGGGGGGCCCCAATCGCTTAGGGGCCCCATCTTGTCATCTGATATTATGTAAAAATCTGTTATTGTTATATTATTTTACGTTGTGTGTATAAAATTAAAAAGGTAAATTTCTAAATAGACGTATTTGCCAAGTGAATCATCTCATAATATCTAGAAACTTAATCCCTTCCGGCATACCGAAATTTTATGGTAACGACAATAAACTATAATGTTTTGTACGTGACTATTGAAATATTTGAGAATTGCAATTTGCCGAAATGGGTTATCTCTTTAATCTTTACCTACGTTTAGTATTTCGATACAATTATCCAGAGGCGTAACATAGGCCCCCGCAGCATGAAGCCCCAATATATCAAGGGCCCCATCTTGTTGGAAATAATATATGTAAATATGTGTTTTTATATTATTTGCATACATACGTTTTTTAAGCAGTGCAGTATTGGAAATGAAATTGTCCATCCGAATTAATAAAATTGTAGATAATATATTCGCTGATAGTAGATAGTCCACCAAGGCGTTCATCTCATAGAATAATACTAATGTAATCATTTAGTAATTTTTGTTCTATTTTATTTTATACTAATAAAGATGAAAAATGTAATTGGTCATAAGCAATGCATGAATACACCAATAGCTCAGTAAATGACCGTTTTTGAGTGAAATTATCAGCGTCACGACGGACGTATTTGCTTGACAATTTGGATTTAGGTTCTAGTTACACTCCACTTCAAAGTTGGACTAATGCCGTTGGTGAAAAACATTTATGTTCCTTGGGTGAAAAACATATGTTTAAAGTAAGTCCGGAAATGTATAAATTGACTAATTATAAGCAACTTTTGTTCTTCTATAGAGTTTCTTTATCTATGCTAACTTTTCAAGTCATTTGCGAGTGAAAATGTTTATTAAAAAAAAAACAACATTTTCAGACGGGTTTTTCGCAAATAACTCAAAAATAAATATTTATCGAATTAAATATTAGATAAAAATTGGAATAAATCCTTTGTAAAAGGTATAAAATTTATTAAAATCCCTAAAGGGCTACATCAGAACAAAACGTTTTCGATTTTATTACAAAATCATCAGTGTAAGACAGTCTGGATGCTAGCTGAGCCACCAAAGAAATATAGGGGTAATAACCCTTCAAATATAAAATGTATGCTTTACAGATGCATATTTACTTAAAATGCCTTGTGATGGGCAAAAGGCAACAGGAATAATGGAATAAAGGAATAATCATTATTCCTGTTGCCTTTTGCTCACCACAAGGCATTTTAAGTAAATATGCATCTGTAAAGCATACATTTTATATTCGAAGGGTTATTACCCCTATATTTCTTTGGTGGCTCGGCTAGCATCCAGACTGTCTTACACTGATGATTTTGTAATAAAATCGAAAACGTTTTGTTCTGATGTAGCCCTTTAGGGATTTTAATAAATTTTATACCTTTTACAAAGGATTTATTCCAATTTTTGTGATTGATGGTATACAGCCAACTACAGGAAAACTTTTCTTTCCTTGTGGATTTTTTAAATATTAGATATCGAAAAAATATTTGTAGCAAAAATGTAGCTTATAAGATTCAGAAAATGGTATACTTATTCATGAAGTTTATCGACACAGTAAAAGCACAGTTAAAGCTCATGAAAAATAATTCTTATTTGTCCTATTCCAAATCGAATATTTAAACCTGAAATAACCAAAAAATGAAGCAATTTTCGGGAAAAACTTAAAACTTTTTTTAAATGTTTCAAAAAAAAGGTTTATTTCTATTTATTATAAAAGTTTCTAGCACCAAAACTATACGAATTACGCTCAAAATAAAGTTGGCCCCTTTTTTGGTAAAAAAAAAATCATGAAAATCTGCCCCTATTTCGCACCCCAAATAAAATTTATCATTAGGGCTTTACCATTTACTTTAAATATTTATTGTTTATATGATCTGTAAGTTTGACCGGTTCGAAGTTCTTATTTTTAAAAAAATTTAAAAGTTTTTTTATTTTGAAAAATACCTTTTTAAAAAAAAAAAAGTATTAGTGATACGAAAAATCTCAAAGAGTAAAGAAATGTAGGTAGGGCTTGCTTTTATAAATATTTTGGCTTTATTTTGTTTTTCTGTAAGACAAAAATTGGTTAAGACATGGCTGTTTAAAATTTGCATATACCTACTACTCGTGATTAGTGACTCGTTCAAGCCCTTAAACTAGAACCCTTTTAAAAATAAGTACTTTGAACCGGTGAAACTTACAGGTCGTATAAAAAAGTTAGGTAATTTGTAAGGTGATAATGATTAGTTTAATTTGGGGTGCTAAATGGAATTAACTATATTTTGAGCGTAACTGGCTTAGTTTTGATGCTAGAAATTTTTGTAAAAAATAAAGCTTCTTTTAAACACTTTAAAAAAAGTTCTAAAGAGTTTCTCCGAACAGTATTTCATTTTTTGGTTATTTCGCGTTGAAATATTCGATTTGGAATTTGACGAATAAGAAAAACTTTTCATGAGCTACAAGTTTTCTTTTACTGAGTCAATAAACTTCATTTTTGTTTCACTTTTTTTATAAACTAGATACATTTTTGCTAACAATATTCTTTCCGATCGAATACTTACTTTTTGAACTATTTGCGAAAAATCGCCTAAAAACATGGTTTTTTTGTTGAACAATAAACATTTTTACTCATAAATAACTCGAAAAGTCTTGAGTTGACCACTTCGGTGGTGACACTGAAAATTACACGTTATCGCCATATTTTACGTTGATTTACTGGGCTGTAACACATATAGGTATTTGTTACACGTGTCGCATTGAGTAATTTTTTAAAGGGTGGCCCATTTCCAATTCTGCGGGGGGGGGCCGACGGAGTTTGTTACGCCACTGGAGAAAATACATGTATGTTCAAAACTGGTTGTAACATTAGATGAAAAGGGGCATAAGGAACGGGAGATAAAGGTAAGAATAGCAAAAGGAAACATGGTGATATTAACAATTAGCGAAACATTAATGCGCAATAAATCAGAAATGGACATTTTAGAAAGATGGGAGAGGAAATACAAAATATATGGAGGTGTGAAAATAGATGGTTAATGAAGAAAAACGAAGAATTAAGAACTCAAAGAATTATATACCGAACTGAACATAATGACGGTAATTAAAACATAGAGAATACGATATTGACACATTGAAAGAATGGGAAAGGAAAAATGCCGAAAATGATACCTTCTCTCACGAAAGACAATACAAAAGAGAAGTAAAGGTACATCTTGAAAGAGAAGAAGGGTATACGAAGACTTACAAAAATGTAATATTGAGATTTGAAAGGACTAAGCATTGGACAGAAATCAATGAAAGGGAGTGTTTAAGAAATGTATGGAAAGACTATAAGAAATATTTATTGTATTTTACATAGATGAAACAAAATGTAAATAAAGGAAAATGTAATCTTTTCAGACCTTGGTCTTCAATGCCTATTGAGCTTTATAAAAATATGGTACCTACAAATATTTTGAAGTTATTGTCTCGAACCCGCTTAATATTAGAATACCGGTTATAGGAATATCCCGGTTTAAGGAATAGAAACTTGAGGTCCCGAAACGTTTTTACTAGCCACCGATAATGGGCTATTAGAATATCCCGGTTATAGGAATACTTTTGCTAGGCACGACGGCTATTCCAATAAGCGGGTTCGACTGTATTTCGAAACAAATAAATTTTGAATACTCTGTGCGTAGGTATAAAAAATTATTTCTAAAAAGGTTATATAAAAGGTCAGTTACATTACAAATACGAAACATATTATTTTTTTAGTACACCAAGAAATAATCGCAAAAAAGATCTTCTTGCTCTTAAGGTTCGTAAGGGTGTCAAATCCAATTTTCTTTTACGATTGTTTTATTAACAGAGATATGGGTTAAGTTAATAGCTGCTCATAATTAATGTGACCTTTAAAATTACATTTGACGAGAAGAGAGGAGATTCCTACATCAAATACAGTTACATAGCTGCCCGGAGAGTTTGGGCCATCAGCAGACACCATCAGAAGAAGGAGCACGACCGGGTCACCGAACCTCCTGCATTGTTGTCGGTTTTACTGCATAAAATTCCTAGTAAATAAAAAAAAATGTTCATTTGGGAGATTTATGATTTTGATTAATATTTTAAACGGTTCTCCAATAACCTTAGACACCGAGCGATAAATTGAGCAAATACCGTTGATGAGTATTGAAAGCTATTAAATTAACAAAAATATTTTTATCTAGGGGTACGTTCAAGTAACTACCGAACCATTTCCCTAATTTCACACCCAAGTAAAATTCTGTTGAGAATCATTAAGTGTCGCATGCAGACATACCTGGATAGACAAATACCACAAGAACAGGCAGGCTTCGTGAAGGGTAAATGCACAAGGAAGCAAATCCTTAATATGCGACAACTCATTAAGAAAGCACGGGAATTCAAAATTCCGATGATCATCTGGTTTCTGGATTATCAGAAGGCATTTGACTGTGTAGACTGGGCAGTTTTGTGAAAAGTTCTACATGAGATAGGGGTTACTGATCATCTGTCAGCTCTGGTGAAAAGCCTATATGAGAACAGTGAAACCAGAATAAGAATTGAAAACCATAAGTCCGATCCTTTTAAAATAGGTAGAGGAGTCTGACAAGGATGTATTCTATCTCCAAGTCTTTTTAATTTCTATGGGAAATATATAATGAGAAAAGCACTCGACAAATGGAATGGCGGTATTTCTATCGCAGGAAAGAAGATCTCAAATCTCAGATATGCAGATGATACAACATTAATAACTGCATCTGAAGAAGAAATGTCCAGCCTGCTGCAGCTAGTGGAAGCCGAAATAAATAGATGTGGTCTCAAGATCAATAAACAAAAAACAAAAATTATGATAGGAGATTATTCAAATTCACTTCAGACAACAGGAGCCTTAGACCAGTTTGAAGTGGTTAATGAGTTCAATTATCTAGGATCCTACATTAGTAATACAGGATCTTGTGAAACAGAAATACGTAGGAGAATAGGCATGGCCAAAAACGCTATGAGTCGATAGTCGATTATCGAAAATCTGGAAAGTTCGCTCCTTGTCGAAGAACACCAAAATAAGATTAGTACGTGCCTTAATTTTTCCCATATTTAATTACGGATCCGAAACATGGACAATGAAATCGGACGACAGAAAATGATTGACGCCTTTGAAATGTGGTGCTGGAGAAGAATGCTTCGGATCTCATGGACGGAACACAGAACAAATCACTCAATCCTCCAAGAGCTTAATATTCAGACTCGGCTTTCCTCTATTTGCCTCTAAACCGTCTTAAAATTTTTCGGCCATATTGCAAGAAGAAGTGATTCATAATCTTAATAGACTTATAATTTCTGGAAACGTTGAAGGGCGCAGAAGTAGAGGTCGCTCTCCTACTCGATGGACGGATCAAGTACAGAAAGCCAGTGGAAAAACATTCTCTGAATCCATAAGGGAAGCTCAGGACAGAAGCCGATGAAAAGATATAGTTGCTCGTATTATAGGGAATCACGACACGGTAGGTATTATAGGGAATCACGTTATAGGGAATCACGAGGAAACGACTGAGGAGGAGGACGATGTTCAAGATCGGTACAGAATCCTTCGTCTTATCACGAAAAGTAAAATCAAGTGCTGCAGAGGAATTTAAAGGAAGCAGATATCATGGCTCAAGAACATACACGATTGATTGGACAGGAGTAGACACAAAAAAAGCTTGTACAGATATATTGAATCTGTGAACTATGGATTTGTTATAATAATCGTTGAACCCCTTTGGGTTGCTCATCAAATACATCACAGAAATACGGGCAATTTGTTTATTCACGTCCCCATTAAGATAAAAATAGGCCTCATTGGAAAACAATTTTTGTTTTTCTTTCGAAAACAGTGGATCTTCTGCAACCTTATCAAGAGCACTTCGACTGAAACGATGACGTCTCGGAAGGTCGATCGGCCTCAGATCTTTCACGAACACTAATAGAATTTTGTAGGCTTTTAAACCAATATCCTTACATAATATATACCAAGTTGTTGCACACGACAAACCAAGCTGTTGGGAACGGCGAGAAATCGATTCTTCCTTATTTTCGCGTATGCTCCTTCTCAGAGGCATCTTTCAGTGCGTCACAGTTTTTCGATTTCTTTCTAACGCATTAAATTGTATGTGACAGAAAAAAGGTACGTCCGTGATTAAAGTCATTTATAACATTTATTCTAGTTTTTGGTAGATGGCGCTATAATTGAGCAAAAAATGATTTATGTATTATCTATACGACTATAATCTGTACAATTTATAAGACTATACAAATCGAAGAACGTTCCTTTTCAACGAAAACTTTTCGTTTATAAATTCGCAAAGTCTGTGTGTTATTGCGTTGCCGCTCCTGTAATACGTAGATCAGATTTATCGATGGATTCTTATGTAGTTTTGTCTTTTAAATCCAAATCTGAAAACGGCATTTCGATATCTCTAACCGTCTTCGAGATAATCGACCTCAAAGTCTAAAATGTGACGTCAATCCTTTTATTTTCTGCCGACACACTAAACGTCAGCTGAAATCGTTGCTAGTAAGTAGGTTAATTTTTTAATCTGAATTTGTTAAGCAAAGCATAGGTTATTTACATTTGAGTTTGACACTTCGTGAATGTCAAACTAAATTTTAAATTAAGTATTAATAAAATATCAATGACATTTGATAGTGAATTTAATTATTATATAAAATAAATAAGATGTTCAAAAATACAAATTGAGTATATTTTGAAAGTAATAATTAATTAACAACTTTAAGAACGATTATACGAGTATACGGCCTCCCCTCTAATGGGAGTACCTAATGATAAATGGACTGTTCCATTTGTTCTGAAATGAAAATTGTTATTATAGTCGGTTCGCTAAACTCAGACACAACTGGCTAGTGATTTTATTAGGTATTTTTTTGTTTTTTTGCAAAATTACTAGTTATTTTGTAATTATTAACTATTTAGTAATTTTTTTTTGCCAAATTGGCAAAATTACTGACTAAAATCACTAGCCAGTTGTGTCTGAGTTTAGCCAACCGACTATATGAAATGTTGTTTGCAATAAAATATTATAGCCTGATATGTGCAATTGCATCCTTCTAATGGAAAAAAATATTTGAAGATTTTCATTTATAACTCGTTTATTTTTAATTTGACGAACAAAAATTATTCTTCATAAAAAGTTCTTTATGGTCTAAGATTTATGATGCAACCATCATATATCAAATTTTATTAATTTTATACGAGGTATTTAAAAAATATGAATTTCGATCAAGAGTAAAGTACCTTTATAGTTCACAACATTTAAATTAGAATGATATAATTGCACATTAAAACATAATTTTTAATTCTAAACAACTTTTCATAATAGCAATTTTCCATATTGTGAATTAAAATACGTAAATAAACAAAGTTTTCGTTATGATAATGCTCGCCTTTTCAGCTTATTATAAATGAAATAAACACAATTGATTTGTTTTTATACCAAATTACGATTACGATTCTAACAACTGTCAGATTTAACTAAAATGTCATGCTATGATTCTCTAAATTGTCATCATCATCATTGTGTCATCATTAATGACACACTGAAAGACTGAGAAGAACTTTAAATTATAGTCCTATAGATATATAATATGTAAATAATGGGTAAATACCTAAATCTTTTTTCCGATTATAGCGCCATCTATCAACAACTGGAATAAATATAAATATGTATGTATCACGGACTTACCTCTTTTTCTGTCACTGGTGACGCACTGAAAGGTGCCTCTGAGAAGGAATATACATACATACACCATCCGCTATCGCTGCTATGTTTTATTCAGTACGTGATGAAAACTGGATTTCAAAGGACATCGCACACATCTTATGGAAAATATAATGTCACTCAAATTCAATAAAATTTATACGATTAGATTCGTTTTAAATTAACGATCAATTCTTATCATTGCGCCAACTCTTAATTATGATTAATTACGGCGCAAATTGCAATTAAAGTTTATCGAAATCACATTTTTGGAGTCCATAAAATGTTAGTTACAATCATTATTGCTCTGAGTGCTATTCATAACAGCTTAAATCCCGCTGGGCCTAAGCGGATTAGTGAAACTAATCCGCTGATTTATGGAGTACCGAAAATCTGGGTATTTTAAAATATTTTTTCTCTCTCTAACTTATGTACCTACCCATTTGATTTCAGATTTATTTATATCAATTTCTGCTCTTATTTTTGAAAATAGAGAGTTGCCGCAATGATAAGATTTGATAGTTAATTTAAAACGAATCTATTGGTATAAATTTTATTGAATTTGAGTGACATTATATTTTCTATAAGATGTGTGCGATGTCCTTTATTGATGGTATAGCGAATTGTGCGTTCGGTGGGCCAATTATAGGAACTATAAATTGCTCTAAGCGCACGAAACACAATTCCTCATTTTCATAATACAGCTGAATAATTTCTAGATGTTGTGCCGAGCTAAGTCTTTCCAGGATGAAATGTTAAACAATACTGAATAAAAACGCAACATGAGATGATATGATTCGTGCACGTTTTCCCATCATCTCCCACCAAAAAATGTACCCCAAATGAATCACCCTTTATATTTATTACGTATGGCAAAAGGCAAACAGATGTTACCTAAATACAATAAAATGTTAAAATTTGTTTTTGCGCAAAGTAAAAAAAAATACCTTCTATAAACAATCAGACCCAAGTTAATTTGGTTAAACTAGTCATATTGACCTGATTATCTGGTTGCTTTGTTACTCTTCCAGTAATTTAACATCTATGTATATCAATGGCCGAAAATGTGAAAATCGATTACAAACCTACATAATCTTGTATCTAATTTGTTGGTAATGAATTTTGAAACAGAAGTTGCCGAAATTGTTTCTCGCCACTTAAAATGTTAATTATTTCGGGCCAAAACGGATCAAGCAACTACTAATGCAGTTAGTGTAATGTTTAATTAAAATCTGAACTTCCCAAACTGCATATGGGGCACCATAACTTAATTAGAACTAGTTAGAAGCTTGCTCTTCGAACTTATGATATGGTTGGTATTTGTCAAATACTTCCATAAAAAAGATTAAATATTATGAGGTAAACCAAATAAACTTACGGACAAAAATATCGAATATTTTGAAATTATCATAATGAAGTGAAATTTTTGTGCTGCAATTTTAGCCCTCTGAGTGTCATAGGAATAGAATTTCTTTTTCGAATGCGATGTTTAGTGTCACATAAATGTTCGGTCGGATTTAAATGTTATCCGGGTTATCGAAAATCCGTGTTAGCCGGAGAATATGGTAAAAATTAATAAAATACATTATACTTACAGCTTAACTCCGTCATAATTGAAATAACATTAAATATATACAGTCGGAAAAATGAAAGAATACCCATGAACAATCACATCAATCACTTATTTTGTATTTGCTGTCTTTTTCTATAAAAAACGTTTGTTATTTATAGAAAAAGACAGCAAATACAAAATAAGTGATTGATGTGATTGTTCATGGGTATTATTTCATTTTTCCGACTGTACATATATGCACAGTACCTGACATCTAAATTACTAAAAACACGCAAACACAAACCTAAGCAAACGGAAGCAAACAATACAAGACTCTGTACTACACACAATACAGTCACAATCGAAACTCGGAACGACATTATGTTATTTAAGAACAGTGAAAACTAAGACTATTGTTTAAAAAAGAATTTTTTAAATAGTCTTTTAGTCTTTTTTAAACAATGCTAAAACAGCTTGAAATAAATAAAGGAATACTACAGGTGCCTGTTGTTTCCGTTAATCCGAGCCAACGAACGTGGCTCTGCCGCTTTGTGCCATGAGTCATTTTTACTATCGTATAGTTTAAATTACACAAATACACATTATCTCTCAAATATTATATTACATACATTTTTATTGTTGAAATGTTTGTCTGATGAAAATCGGTCCGGGTTAGCCGGACTTCCGGGTTATCGGGGTTCCACTGTATTTAAAAATCTTTTTTTCGTCTTTTTGCGTCCTGATTTACTATCCGTACTCTCACATTGTCTTCATCACGTTTACTGATGACCATGAATTTTGTTTTCTTTATGTTTACTTTTAGACCATACTTTTGGCTTATTTTGGTGACTTTATTTATTAGTAATTGTAATTCATTCTCATCATTGGCAAGGAGGACCATGTCGTCAAAGTAGCTGATGTTATTAGTAGGTTTTTCATTCACCTTTATTCCTATTTCTATGTTTTCTAAGGCCTCTTGGAAAATGGATTCAGAATATAAATTGAACGGGAATAGCGACAGTACATACCCGTGTATGACTTCCTTAAAAATTTGAATATCCGGTGGTGCTATAATTCCAACTTTTAGATATATGTTAAGACGAGGACGTAGACGACACGGCTGTTTTACGTGGCACGTTGAAGAATCGAGTGATATGAAAAGCATTGGCTAGTTTATCATACAAGGGAACGGGGCTACACCGGAGACGTGCAGGTACGTGCGCTTTCTATTGTTCTACGGCACGTTTCGTGTACGCCCCATCCTAATCCTAATATAAATCAGCCTTTACAATTTATTTTTTTATAAGTATCTGATTTTCGATATCATGCTTAACAATGTGTTAATTGTTAATTTTGTGTTGTCTGTGTTAATTTTGCATAGGACCAACATAATTATAAATAATACATATATCAAATCGTCGAAGTGTTGAAAGAACTAATTTCTTGTAAATTAAGTTTTTGAATTCAAAATATCCAACGCCTCTAGTTTCTGTTTAGATTTTTCTTGATACCTTTAAAAATATTTTAAAATAGGCAACGCTGTCTGCAAATAAACACACAAACCATCTCCAGGTACATACAAGCAAATACAAACATAATCTCTATGGTTTCTTGGATTTTAAGGCCACTGTTCTCTATATTTTTATTTACAATTTTCTTGATTTTCTTCCAAAATATCACATCTCTATAATTCGCGGAAAAATAAAGTTTGAAACACGCGGAAAAACTCAGACTATTGTATTCTCCGTATATAATTAATGAAAAATGTGGTTTGCATTTGCAAATGCCAGAAATTCCTTGCGGCTTCTTTATTAATGGTTAGTCATAGAATTTTCCTTTGTAAATTTATTTTATAATAAATTGTATCTCTAAGAAGGAGAACAAACAAAGTCATTAATTTTATCTACCTACCTATGCCTAGAAAATATTCAACGGAAACATTTCTTATCAATTTTCAATATAACTGAAAACAACTGTGACAGGTTAAAGTCAATTTAGGATTTCTATCTAAAATGTGCTGTTAACTACACTTTCAGCAACAATAAACATTTGATTGTTATTATGGCACGTTTGTTGATTCATACCAATGAAACATGTAGCCCAATAAATGACCGTTTTGGAGTGTAATTTCCAGGGGCAACTCCGAATTACATGAAAATTTGGTTTTAGGTTCTACTTACCCTCTACTTCAAAGTTGAATTTGTGCCGTTGGTTGCTTTTACCTGGGGGTGACATTTAACACTTCTCGGGGGGTGAAAACGCGTGTTTAAAATAAGGCCGGAAATGGATAAATTGACTTATTTTAAGCAGCTTTTGTTCTATAAAGTTTTTTACGTAAGTCAATACTTTTCGAGTTATTCGCGATTTAAAATGTTGATTTTTCGACAAAAAAAACTAAGTTTTCAGACCGTTTTTCCCAAATAACTCAAAAAGTAGATATTTTATCGAAATAAATACTTTTAGCAAAAGTGTAAGCCTATAAAAAAACGAAAAAAATGGTGTACCACTAAAGTCTACAAATTGAGCAGTAGCAAAGTTGTAGCTCATGAAAAATACGTTCTTATTCGTCTAATTCCAAATCGAATAATTCAACGCGAAATCACCGAAGAAAGAAGCGTTTTTGGGGAAAACCTTATTAACATTTTTAAAGTATAGAAAAAAAGCTTATTATTTGTTTTTTACAAAAGTTTACAGCATCAAAAATAAGCGAGTTACACTGAAAAAAAAAGTTGGCCCCTTTTTTTTGTAAAAAAAAAATCGTGAAAACCGTCCTCTATTTAGCACTCTAAATTTAATCGTTTGGCTTTACCATCTATTTTAACTGTATGTGTATTGTTTATATGATCTGTAAGTTTGATTGGTTTGAAGTGCTTACTTTTGAAAACATTTGGTTTTGTAGTAAAAAAAAATTTCTAAAAATTTTTGAAAAATTTCATTTTTTCAAAATAACTAAAAAATTATTAGTGATAAAAAAAACTTAAACAGAAAAAAATGTAGGTTTTGTTATTATAAATATGCTAGTTTCATTTTGTTTCTCTGTAAGACAAAAATTGGTTAAGATATGGCTGTTCAAAATTTGCATACACTCGTGATTAGTGACCCATTCAAGCTTTCTCAATTATAACCCTTTCAAAAATAAACACTTTAAACCGGTGAGACTGGCAGATAATATAAAAAATAGATAGGTAAGTAAATTGTTTGTAAAGCGGTAGCGATTAATTTCATTTGGGGAGCTAAACACGGCGAGATTTTCATGATTTTTTACAAAAAAAAAGAGGGCCAACTTTATTAATTCGCTTATTTTTAATGCTAAAACTTTTGTTAACAATTAAAACAAAGCTTTTTATAAACACTTTAAAAATGTTTGAATGGGTTTTTCCCGAAAAGTGATTAATTTTTCGGTGATTTCACCTTAAAATATTCGATTTCGAATTAGACGAATAAGAACGTATTTTTCATGAGCTTCAACTTTGTTTTTATTTGATTGATAGATTTTACTGATACACCATTTTTTGGGTTTTTTATAAGCTACACTTTTGCTAAGGATATTTTTTTCGATAAAATATTTACTTTTTCAGTTATTTGCGAAAAACCGTCTGAAAACGTAGTTTTTTTTTGTCAAAAAATCAACATTTTCAATGGCAAATAACTCGAAAAGTATTGACTTACGTAAAAAACTCTATAGAACAAAAGTTGATTAAAATCAGTCAATTTATCCATTTACGGTCTTAACTTGAACGTATGTTTTTTCACCCCCGAGAAGGGGTGACTGTCACCCCCCAAGTAAAAGCCACCAACGGCACAATTTCAACTTTGAAGTGGAGGGTAAGTAGAACAAAAATCCAAATTTTCATGGAATTCGGAGTTGCCCCTGAAAATTACACGGTATCGCCGAATTTCCCGTTCATTTACTGGGCTAATAGTGTAAGTGTTTAAAATAAAAGGATCATAAAGCATTTAACGTTTCCGTGAAGTATTACCAGCTTTTTATGCATTTTTTTGAGATTTGTTTGTCTTTGTCATTATTAGATATACATACGTGGGCAGTCCGATAAGTACTTATCCTACAAAAGAAAAAGGAAAATTTTGGAAAAGTGGCAATTTATTTCTCTACATAGTCTCTTTTGAGCTCGATACACTTGACCCAGCGATGCTCCAACTTATTTAATCCGTCTGAAAAATACCTTTTCTCGAGGTCTGCAAAATAGGCTTCCGTGGCGGCGATAACCTCCTCATTCGACTTAAATTTCTTTGTTCCTTTGATTTTTAGCGAGTGTCTTTTTCAAGTTTGGAAACAAATAGTAGTCGCACGGGGCCAAATCTGGAGAATACGGTGGATGGGGCAACAGTTCGTAGCCCAATTCGACCAATTTGGCCATGGCGACGGCGGAGGTGTGAGCCGGTGCATTGTCATGGTAGAAGAGCACTTTTTTCTTTGCCAAATGGGGTTGTTTCTTCTTCAATTCGGCATAATAGCGCCCTGTGATCGTTTTGCCATTCTCCAAGTAGTCGATGTATCCGACAGCGGTATATGGCAGCGGTCTGCCAATACAAGATCGTGGATTTTTGTCACGATATTCTCCGTGGTAGCCATTTTCAGGGCACCTACGCGTGGCTCATCAAAAACCGACTTTCGTCCACGTAGAAACTCATTAAACCAATTTTTGACAGTTGCCATCAAAGAAGAAGAGTCACCGTACACAGCATCCAAGCGCTCTTTGATTTCGCTGCGTGATTTCCCTTCCAAAAATAAGAATCGAATCACCGACCGATATTGCTCTTTTTCCATTGCTCCATATTGCTCCTTTTTTTTCGTATGCAGTCTCTTGTTTGTACTAGTCTATTTTTTATATATTTTTTAATTGTTCCTTTGTTTTATATTATGAAACCAAAACATTTGTAATACTGATCTGTTCCTTTGATTTTTTTACCTTGTAAAAGTGCTCTATTTACATTTAAATGAGGAGATATGCCATAAAGAAACAATATTAGAACGATATTAACTAAGTACAAAAAGGCAACACCTCAAGTTCTAATTTAGAGTACATTATAATTTGACTTTATTATTAATCTTAATCTTGTGTGTTTAAGTCTCTATAAGCATTAATACTGCCATAATTGTACCAACTTAACTAATTAACGTTTTTATGTTTCAGCTGTAGACTTGGACCTGTGTTCGAGCAACGTTCAAGATGCGTTCGTTATCGCGGTCGAACAACAAGCGAGAGAACGTTTGGAGAAACTCTCCGCTCTCAAACGGATCACCCCCATCGACATGAACAAACTCTCACAACAAGTAAGACCATTATCTGTCTCTGTCTCCACTCTATATATTAATCTAGGTCATTCTGCAGAAGTAGGTTGACTTTCGGGACGATTTCCTCCTTTCAGGTTATACCAAATGTAACCTCGTTAAGTGATTGAAAATATTATTGGATTTAGTATTTCGGGAATTGTATACAGGTTGATTTATAAAGTACAGATAATATTCTACCTGTAGATACTGTAGCGGAACATATTAACTGAGATACAATGTGTTACGTTTAATTTTTTTAATACCTAATGACATATAAGAACTCTTTAATTAAGCCCTTATGATCTTAAAATCTTGCTTTTGCATATAAGAAATAAATGAACCTATTATTACCTATTATTACCTATTTTAACTGTAACCGATATACACATTACATTATTTATATTATAAAATTGCTAGGGTTCGTAAAAAGTATATTATGTTTAACTAGGATGGCTACACCACCGTAACCATCATCTCGATAAAGTCTAAAACAATTAAATCAAATATTATATGGGTATTGTGATGTGAGGATTCTTACGAATTTTTTAATTATTGGTCAATTTTTTCTATTCTTTACGATTACTAATTCCCTCATATTCTTGGGTACCCACACTTGTATCAAGTCTCACAGCGATACTCACAGTGCAGACACTGATCGGAAGCTTTTAATATACCGAGTCTCTCAAGGACGCTTCTCGAATCTCGAATAGAATAAATAATATCCTCCTCTTTATCTGTACTTTAGCAGTATTTATCTTCATTTCTTTGTATTGGGTCTTACTATTATTTTCAATTCTACCGTGTTCTTAGTATATGCTCTCGTCGACACCAATATCCTTCTTTCTGTGTCCTCACAGCTGTTGGAGCTCTTCTGATGTAAGTTCTATTCATGCTAGTGCATCTGCTCTAACATTTTCAGCTTCTGTCACTTGCCTAAATTGTCAAATTGTATTTTTCTAACTTCAATGTCATCTTCGTCATACCACATAGGTACACTAATGGACCGAGGTCCGTGAGAATATCAAATACCTTCTGAAGTAATGTCTTCATTTGGAAATACTCCATACTATTGCTAACAATTCCTTCTCTATCGTAGAATAACTGATTTCTACCTTGTTCAGCATTCAACTAGCATAATTTTCATTACCGTTTGACAAAATTGGTCCTAAGGTAATACCTGACGGATCTGTTCTTAATATAAACTTGTTTTCCTGAGATAAATCTAGAAATTGATTACTAGAGGGTTTGTTGGTGATACCTTGAATTTATCAAAAGCCTTTTGGCATGCTGCTATTCGCTGACTTTCAAGTACATTCTTTCTAGACAATCTGTTTAGTGGTGTAACTATTTCTGTAAAGTGTTTGATATTTTTTCTGTAATAATTTGCAATTCTTTCTTTCCTTTGGGTTCTGTAGCGTAGGATATTGTCCCATTGCGATGATCTTAATCACAGTTAAACTTAAATACAAGAATATTGGACTGGGACCGGCATGGAAGAACATGGAGTGGAAGACCTGCTATGAGATGGAACACGTACATAGGAAATGCTATGATAGATAAAATACCTCAGAGAAGGTAAATCGAAAAATCGAGTGCTGTCGAGAACGAAAACGTTGAACTCATAATGTGAAAATCTGAAGAAGAAGCATTAGAGTGGGTCTTAAAATTAATAAAAACAATAAGAAAATAATGGTGATAGATACTAGGTTGTTTAAGTTTGGTACACTCTTCTTATTAACCTATGTAAAGTTTTATTTAAATTTGTCAGTTCATTATTTTTTTAGAAGCTATTTAGTATCGATGTGTCACAGTATTTTTTACAATGGAAATAATCAAGTATCGTGCCGTGATTGAATTTTTATTCTTGGGTTTAAAACAAAGGAAATTTATGAACAAATGTTGATAGTGTATAAGGACTCTTCTCCTTCAATTATTACAGTAGAAAAATTAGTTGCTAAATTAGACGTGGTTGTTGAAGCCTTGATGACGATCCACGTAAAGGACGCCCAAAAAGAGAAACGCCCAACACCAGAAATCGTCGAAAAAACACAGGCTATGGTATTGGAAACTCGTCGAATAACTGAAAGTGATATAGTAGAATCCCTATGTATCTCATAGGGCAGTGTAAGTGATATTTTGACCGAAGTATTGGGTTTCAAAAAGCTGTGGTCACAATGGGTGCCGCATTTGCTCACAACTGAACACAAACATATATTTAATATATATGTTTGTGGGTGTTTTCGAAAGGATAAAGTAGATGGTGTGCGTCGATTCATCACAGTGGTTGAGACTTGGTCTATCACCATGAATCTGAATCAAAACAAAAGGTTAAAGAGTAGTAGAATAGTTTTTCGGCTCCAAAACAAGTTTGTGTCCAGAAATCGGCCAAGAAGATTCATCAGTTTTTGGGATGTGAGATAAATTTTTTTGTGGATTACTTGCAAACTGATAAAACAATAGATTCTGGATATTATTATAACCTTTTAGACCAGTTGAAGGAAAAAATCGTAAAAAAGACCCAGTTTGCAAAAGAAAAAATATATTTTTCATCAGGACAATTCAACGTGTCATATGAGCATTTTACCAATGGCTAAAATATATGAATTAAAGTTCGAATTGTAGGAGCATCCACAGTATTAATCAGATTTGGTTCCTAGCGACTTCCATTTCTTTCAATACATAAAAAAATTATGATTATACAAATGATGAATATGTAACAACTGTGGAATCGTATTTTGCAGCCCTTCCTGATTCTCCCTTTAGGGATGGAATTTATAAATTGAAATGTAGTTGGAACAAGTGTATTGATGTTCAGGTAGACTATACTGAATAATAAAGTGTAAATCATGTTATAAAATTGTGTTCTTCTTATCGAACCGCAAAACTTATTGAACAACCTAGTAGGGTAGGTAGTGGAGTCACTGAAGGTGGATATGAGCTATTACCTCCGATTTCGTTGAACCTCCATCGATTTGCATGAAAATTGGTGAGTGGTTAGAGGATATCTCAAGGAACAAAGGTGACATGGTGCCAACTTGCGCTTTTACCCTGGGGGTGGATGCCACCCCTTCTCGGGGGTGAAAATTATTTTATTAAAAATATCCCCATAATTCGATACAGAAACAAATTTCAAGCAAAATTTGTTATATAAAGTTATTAAAATAAATCAAAACTTTTTAAGTTATTAAAGATCAAAGATTTTAATTTTTCTTGAGAAAAATGCATGTTTTTAACCAATTTTTCATCAATAACTCAAAAAGTGTAAGTTTTTACAAAAAAGTTATTAATATTAAAATTGAAGCAAATAAAAAATGAAATAAACCTCTTACTAGAAAAACCTTTTAATGTTAACTAAAAGTGAGTTATAGGTAATTGAATGTATATTTTTTTCGGCGAGTAAAACACTCTAAGTAATCAAGCTGAAATAACGGGACATTGATGCATTTTATAACATAAACTTATTAAACATTTGTCAAAGTACTTAAAATTATCTATCAAATGAGCCCCCGAACATGTTGATAGCGTTAAAATTTATGCTCCAAAATTTTTTCAAAATTTATCTTTTAAAAATTTTTCCAAAAACTGTTATTGTTTTTTTTAATAACTCTTTCTCTCTTTTTTTAATAAATCTTTTAAACCTCTTACTTTTTTAAAAATAAAAGGTTAAATGGCCCCGGTTGCATGGTTACCACAGCAAAATTTAAGATTTAAACGTTTATATCTCGGTTATTTTTTACCCCATAGAAATAGTAAAACAGGCAAAATATTTGGCACAGAAAAAACTAAAGTTTGGTTATATATAATTTTTTACGTATATTGAGTATTTTTGGAGTATTATCAAAAGAATATGAGAATTACAATAATTTTAAAAATTATGATTTTTTTAGATTATATCTTTTTTCAAAAATATGCATTCTAAACCTAAGCCGGTCAAAATTATCGAAAAAATTACTTATGCTAATATAAAGAAGTTCATGTAAGGATTACTATAAATTTTAATTTTTGTGGAAATGGTGTATGTTTTATTTTTCACTTTTTCCTAAAAAATTGAAACGGTTCTTTTATTTTCATTATAACTTACTTAATTTTGGCGCTATTACCTTGTTCTGAAGTTCATTTGATAGATATTCCCAAGTACTTTGACAAATGTTTAGCAGGAATATTTTATATATTGCATCGTTTTCCCGTTATTTAAGCTTGAATACATAGATTTGAGTACTCGTCGAAAAAAATACACATTCAATTGCCAATAATAACTCACTTTGAGGTAACATTAGTTTAGTTCTTTATGTGAGGAGTATATTCAATTTTTTATTATCTTCAATTTCAGTAATAACAACTTTTTTGTAAAAGCTTATAGTTTTTGATTTAAATGTGAAAAACCGATTTAAAACATGCATTTTTTACGAAAAAATAAAATCTTTGGTCTTTAATAACTCAAAAAGTGTTGATTTATTTTAATAACTTTATATAACAAATGTTGCTTATAATTTGTCCCTCTATCGACTTATGGTATTATTTTTAATAAAATAATTTTCATCCCCGAGAAGGGGTGGCATCCACCCCCAGGGTAAAAGCGCGTTCAGTGTATATACTGTTATATTTCTATTTGATATGAAAATTAAATTTTGATAATTATAAACAAAATTCAATTTAATATAAAATATTTTCAATTTTCTCAACCACGGGCATATAAATTTAGAACAACCTGTATACAACAAATTGTTATATTTAATTTTAAGAAGTGATTAAACGAAACTCGGGACAATGCGCTTAAAATAAAACTCAAGTGAAATCGATAATAGGTCATTATCGTTGTTCGCGGAAGGTTCGATCATTAGCCGATGCTAAATAAGACTTAGTGGAAGTAGATAATAGATCATTAAATTTTGTAATTAGTAGAAAGTAATTTTAGAATGGGAATTAACTATTTTTCTTTTGAAATCCATTAAGCATATTTAGAAAGATTAAAAATTGGTTTTGAGGAATACTGCGAATGAGAGTTGGTGGTGGAAGTTTGATTTGTGAATCTGGAAGGGATATTTAGAAAGTAGGGGAATGAATGACAAATAGAGATCAGAATGTTTTGAGCTGTCGAGAAGTGAAGTCCAGTAGTAGACGGTAGTGTACGGAGAGTGAGAAAGCCGGTGTAGTTCCGTGAGTGTGGAGTATCTATCGTGGAACGAGAGGTAGGCCAGGTTGAGAGTAAAAGAACCTCCTTGAGCCAAGAGTTCCCGGTAGCTGATTGCAGTTTCGAAAAAGGTAGAACACAGCATCACGACAGAAGCAGGAAACGAGAGCTATACGAGCTAGTTTCAGAGGAGAACATTACTGGAAGCCAGGACGAGGTTTTGATTGCAGCCAAGGATAGCAGGAAACGGGTCTTGTGTGAAGACATTCTCAGTTCACCAGAAAAAGGTCAGTCTCATTTGTTTGGACATGAATGTATGGGTTTTTCATATTAAATACCACATTTAAAATTGAAGAAACATAATCAATAATATCAGAAAAGCTTCATCAAACTTAAATAGAATTGTTGCTAATAAATCATAATAGTTAAATGTTAATAAAAACTTTCAATTGGAAACCAAAAGGAAATAAGATTCCCATGTGTAAATGTTATGTTTAAGAATAATAAGATATAGCAAATATTAAGCAGTGATTGCCATTTAAATAAAATAAACAATATTTTGATTACAATTGTAACCCATATGTGTTATTATTTTACTCTTTTCTTTCCTATCCCGATTAGGAACCATTATTATTAATGCATTGATTAAATTAAATGACATATAAAAATATTATCTCATATCAATAATCAAGATCACATCAATACATTGTAAATCCCAAATCAGGATTTCCAAAGTTTATACAGGGTGTTTGGTAAACAATGGGCCATAGCTCAACCTCAGATGCCTGAGGTTAAACTAGGTATATTTAAGCTAACTTACCTTAGTACAAAAGTTGATAATAACCGAAATACAGAGTGTCAATGTTAAACTTTTATTTTATTTATTTTTGAATATTTCCTGACAGGCACTTGACAACAACACGAAATTTGGTAAGTGGTGCTGGTACTGTATACCCTACTAAATTATGTTAAACAAACGTTTCTGGCTACTACCAGAGGCGTACGACGGGGGAACGTGAATGGTTGACCCTTCCCAAATTCTACGCCACTGCTGGAATTGCTATTTTAGTGCAATTTTTTGATTCTCCAATACTTTCTATGTAAATAACATACGCTTCATTCGTAACGATAAAGCCATTAGTTTTCGAGATATTTGAAGCTAAAAACGAAGGAGCATAATACAATAATCAAAATAAGTGCGCCTTTTGCATTTTTAACTTCAAATATCTCGAAAACTAATGACTTCATCGTTACGAATGAAGAGTATATTATTTGCATAGAAAGTATCGGAGAATCTAAAAATTATGCCAAAATAGCAGTTTCATCAGTGGCGTAGAATTTGGGAAGGGTCAACCATTCACTTTCCTCTGTCATACGCTTCTGGTAGTAGCGAGAAACGATTATTTAACATAATTTAGTAGGGTGTACAATGCCTACACTTTCTGCCAAGTAGATCATGGATATGTCAAATTATTTTATACTACTATAGAACTACTATAAAACTATTTGACATATCCTTATAATACTTGGCAGAAAGTGTAGGTACTGTACATCCTAATAAATTCTGTTAAATAATCGTTTCTGGCTACTACCAGAGGCGTACGACAGGGGAAAGTAAATGGTTGACCCTTCCCAAATTCTACGCCACTGATGAAACTGCTATTTTAGCACAATTTTTAGATTCTCCAATACTTTCTATGCAAATAATATACTCTTCATTCGTAACGAAGAAGTCATTAGTTTTCGAGATATTTGAAGTTAAAAATGAAAAGTCACACTTATTTTGATTAATGTATTATGCTCCTTCGTTTTTAGCTTCAAATATCACGAAAACTAATGGCTTTATCGTTACGAATGAAGGGTATGTTCTTTACATAGAAAGTATTGGAGAATCAAAAAATTGCACTAAAATAGCAATTCCGCTAGTGGCGTAGAATTTGGGAAATGTCAACCATTCACGTTCCCCCGTCGTACGCCTCTGGTGGTAGCCAGAAACGTTTGTTTAACATAATTTCGTAGGGTGGACAGTACCAACACCACTTACCAAATTTCGTATTGTTGTCCCATGCCTGTCAGGAAATATTCAAAAATAAATAAAATACAAGTTTAACTTTTGACACCCTGTATTTCCCATTCTTTACCAAACACCCTGTACATTGTAAATTATGATTCGGGAGTGCTCCTATTAGTAGCATTTAACGTGTCTTGGTTTGTTTATTTCTACTGCATCTTGAATGTAAATGTTTAGATACAAATAAATAAATGGAGGGAAATGCGTGAACTATTTTGTCGTTTAGGGCACGTCACTGTTCCAAAGTGGGCACTAAAAGTGGTGGCGCCTCCCAACTGAAACTATTATACCGAGGATCCTGCTGTATTCAATAAATTACTAATGAGCCGTGTAAGCTGTAACCTGATTCCCGTTTGACTCGAATAGAAACTTGGGGGGCATTGTAAATTTCTTAGAAGTATAGTGTTTTAAAGGTCGCAAGTTCCGGGGGTGCAATCAAGTTTTTCTTCTAAAAAATTAATATAGTACGTGCGTCCGCTCGTACGTTTTTAAGGAATTTTCTTTTGTAAAAAAAAGGAAAAAAGGAAATATTTCTATATTCAATAAAGGAATAAAATGTTTTTCCGCAAATCGCCAGGAAATTTTGACATTCCTGTCAAAATTTCTTGAAGAAAAAGTCAGGACTTCCTTACTGTAAGGAAATGTCATTTCCTTACTGTAAGGAAATGATATTTCCGTACAGTTGTTAGTGTTAAATTTATAAGCGTCAAGTTTGACAATTCAACCTCAATACGTTTCCATAATAACCCAAGTAATTTTATTAGGAATTTCAAAGCACCATTTATTTGGGAATAAAATTATCGCGTTTTTTTTAAATCAATCAATATCTGTCGAATTTTAAACGATTTGCGGAAAAATAGTATGTTTACCTCGTAGGAAAAGCCACATTCCTAGACTCTGTGTTGCTAAGTCTCGGCTTGCGCCTCGACTTAGCAATCTTCACAGTCGTCCAGGAATGTTAAGCTTTTCCTACCCCGTAAACAATGTACTATTAATAGTGACTGAAATTCTCAATCTATATGTATTATGTACATAAAATTTTTAATTTCGTTGTTTTTGGAAAAATTACGAGCTGTATTACGTAATTAGTTAACAACTGCTGGAATTTGAAAGAAAAATAATGAGTACGATACTGGGCTACAATGTAACGAGAGAGGGAGAAAAAAGGCTGAAAACAAATGCCGAAATTAAAGAAGAATTAAAGGGAGAAAATATAATCAGATACATAAAATCTCTTTGCTTGGACACACTCAGATATGGGTCATTCAACGAATATACGACTCTTGGATTATCTCGACAACGAATATTTTACTGTGCAACATAAGAAGTACGAAAGTAATGGTTCTAATAATTATTCCAATAAAAAACAATGTAATTTTCAATTTACTTTCGCCCATCATATTTTGCACAGTAAAATATTGGATGTGATATGAAAGGAATCATTCCTTTCATATCACATCCACGTGGGTTAGAGTCCTGTGTTGCCCTGGGTAATATCCAGGACTATTTACAATATCCATTTATTTTAATAATAATATGGGACAGCTTGGTTATTAGTGCACCCTATGTAACCCTCAGCTGAATTTTGTGCTTGTGTGTCACAGTGTTGCCATACGGTTTTCTTTATTTGTTTCATAATTTCAATCGATGTTAAATGTACCTACAAGAACAATAGAATAATTTTATAAGAACGTTTACTTCTCCGTCATTATACCAGGTAGAATGACAAATGAGGTGTCAAATGAAAAAAAAACTTTACTTTATTGGTGTTTCAAACCTCTTTTTTAATTTATTATAATCATTCATCTGTTTGATTTATCTATTTATCTACTTTTTTATAACGATTTAAATTAACTTCGATTTAAAAACATTTTTACAGTTTATCTTCATTGACCTCTTTTATTTATCAGTTGATCTTCTTTTTTATAACAATTTTAAGGTAACTTTGATTTAAAATGCCTCTTTTGAGCTTTTTGTAATAAAAAAACTTTAATTTATTGGTGTTTCAAAACTATTTTTTAATTTTTTATAATTATTTATCTACTTTTTTATAATTATATAACATCCCTCTTTTGAGCTGTTTGTAAAATACAAGTAATTGGACTTCGTCCTTTTAGACGAAGTCGTAATTGGACAACTAAGTCCAAGGTTTTCACCCAAAGTAATCGAAAGTAGAAGTGGAAGTCGATTTTTGAACACTTTCTGTATAACTTTGCGTCGATTGATATACGATTTTACTAATATTGAGTCATATTTACTAAACTGTGGGTCATAATTGTTTAAACAAAAATGACTTCAAAATCGAAATTGAAGATTCAAACTCGACTTTTCAATACGCTTCGATTGATGTGTTACATGTATATCTGCGACTATAATATGGCACTTCCGGTTAGAACCTTTTAACCGGAAATGATATAAAAACCAAAATTCTACATTTGTTCTCATCTTGGTAAGGCACGTCGAATGATATATAGCTTATACTATTTCGGTGACTTTAAAACAGTACTTACGGTTGCAAATCTAAAACCGGAAGTCCGATGTCAAATTTCTCATCTTTTGGCATTCTACCTTGTATAGTGACGGAGGAGTTATATTCGCGGTCGGACGGACAGACGGACAGACAGCCTTGGTCAAATTTCTCACCTTTAGTACCACCTTGGTTTATAAGCTTTCATTTGACACCTCATTTGTTATTCTACCTAGTATAGTGACGAAGGAATTATATTCGCGGTCAGGCAGACAGACGGACAGCCTGGGTCAAACTTCTCACTTTTAGTACCATGCCAGACGGACGTGGCTAATTCAACGTTTTCACAATTTTTCAAGATTGGTGAAAACAACAATATAATAAACTTTACTTAATTGGTGTTTCAAAACTACTTACTTTTTACACATTACACAATATTACAAAGTTTCTAGCAAGTTAAACTTCACAATGATTTAAAATAATCAAGTAAAACCCTATCTATACATAACATATTAGAACATACCTAAAATACACAAATGATACATTTCACACACAAATATAATATCACAAAAAATTGTAATGTGATAGTATGAAAAAATAGAGGATACGGCAACGTTGTTACATATCATGCTCGGATCCAATGCCAAAATCTACACAGACATATTAGGGTGCACTAATATCCAAGCTGTCCATAATATGTAGTATCATTTAAGATCTTGCAACTTTTAAAGGGTTTTTACCCATAACTTTTTGGTGGCTCACGCATACATGCTATTGGCTTAACACTGATGATGGATTAATCCGAAAACGTTTTGTTTTGTGATGTAACCCTTATTGGGGTCTTTTAAATATACCTTTTACAAAGAATCCTGTATTTTTTGTGATTCATGATATACAGCCAGCTACAGGAATTTTATTTTCCTCGTGGATATTGATATTGAAACTGATGTCCCTGTATCTGCGATGTAACACATTTAGTGAAAATCATCACCGCTGTCTATAACTGAACAAAAGCTTCCAAATGAAAATAGTTGATAGATATTTAAAACCATTGTTCAGTTCAGTAGTTAAAACTGTTGGGTTGTTTCCAACAGTGGCTTTGAGGCGAGAATAAATGTTTTACTCTTTCCATAGTCCAGGGAAGTAAGATCTTTCTCAGGACTTGAATAATCTGGTAACTTTTTTAGGTATTGAAGACCTATAGAAAGAAAATCTACCTTTTTCTGACAAGAGTTCGGAGCCGTTTTTTAATTATTAATAATTTAGAGTTTGGAGCAAAAAATGCGATTTTTTAGATTTTTTGCACTCGTTAAAAAGTTCAATAGTTGACATAAAATTACAAAATTTGATATTTTAGAATATTGAAAGGCTTTAAAACGGCGATTTTTGAAAATGAAAAAGTCAATTTGTTGCTTCGCAAACTGTAAGATCAGGCAAAATCGTTATTAGTTATTAACTATTATTAAAATCAACCTACAACTTTGGTATTTCACCCAAAGTTTTGTATTGGGGTACTTAACAAACCCTCAAAATTTGAGACCGATCCATTAATCAGTTTAAAAGTTATTCTATTTGTTTATCCCAGGCCAGAGACCTTTTTAAATAATATAAAAAGAAAAAAATAGTTATTATAGTCTATAATCCTAATGCAATATTTAAATAATTTAAACAATTTAAATAAATAATTATACATACCTACCGACAGATAACCTCAAATCTATAAATGCAATTATAGTCCATTGAAATTTTACATTTAAGGTTGCATTTCTTAGAGGAGTCAATTTTATCTTTTTAATGTGCAGGCCCGTTATCGCCGGCCCTGCATAGGAATACAATAATAACAAAACCTTGGGCTTACTTTTCTATCTATATATTTATTTATTATGATTTTAACATTCCTATGCTATTATTAAGCTATTTTTGACCCTTTTCCCGGCCACCTATGAGGTAGAGTCTGGAGGCGCGTTTTTTGTGTGGTATCCCCAATATGCCTAATCCAATTTCTAGACAAAATAATATTATTACTTATTATGTTGAAAAAAATCTATCCTAGTTATTATTTTTTCATTTTTTTCGATGGTCCAGGCTGCGAGTAGGGCTTACAATACCGGGATCCCGGGATCCCGAATACCGGGATCCCGAACGATTTTTGTCCGGTATTCGATACCGGTATTTATAATAAAAATACCGGTATTTCGGTATTAGCTTAATTTATAAAAAGTGAATTTATGCACAATAAACTTTCTTCTAAGATATTTTTTCTATTACAAGAAATTATTTTTGATGATAAACAACCAATATCATTGTAAAAAATATTTATTAAACACGTTTATTACACATACAAGTCAAGTATAGCGCTTTCTAAAAGAGTGAATGTCGTTAATTTAAGGCGAAGGGTTTATCAGCTTCTACAACCAAATTATTAAATCTCGTCTAGACAAATTAATACATAAAATTAGTTATATGAAAATTCTTAAATATTTAAAATTAGACTACTTTGTTTTATAAATAAGCCTTAAGATTTATTAATCAGAATTGTTTTTACATTTTCAGATCTATTTTTCATTTTTTTGTGTATTGTGGTGTATAAATTAGGATTACTTATTTTCTGAATTATTAATAATAATTGAAAATATATAGCGGTCTAAATACAGAGTAATCCATATAAAATATTTGTCACAGTAAGTTAATCTTTATATTAATATACCGGGTGTCCACTTATATTTTCCCCCATTTTAACTGCCTATAACTTCTAAACGGCTCAAGATAGAAATATGCGGTTTTCGCTGAAATGTTTTATTTAGTAAAAGTTTTGTCTGAATGGATTGAATTTTTTATATCGCTTTCAAATAAGATAACAAAAATGGCGGATTTTTGAAAAAAACGTTGTTGACTTTTTTTAAATGGGACACCCAGTATAAATTTTGTAAATTGAAAGAAAGGTCATTCACCTATCCAGCGATATAAAGTTTTTTAAAATCGGTTGTCAAATCACTGAGTAATTAATTTTTAGAATGAGAGGTGCAACGTGGATATCACATACCTAAATAACATAACTTAGCAAATTGATATTATGTTATGTGATTTCCACATTGCATCTCTCATTTTAAAAATTAATTGCTCACTCATTTGACAACCGATTTTAAAAATTTTTATATCTCTGGATAGGTAAATGACCATTTTTTCAAGTTACAAAAAAATATACTGGGTGTTTTAATAAAAAAAGTCAACAACGTTTTTTTTTTCAAAAATCCGCCATTTTTTATTTAAAAGCGATATAAAAAATGGTCATTTACCTGAAAACTTGAAAAAACGGTCATTTACCTATCCAGCGACATAAAGTTTTTTAAAATCGGTTGTCAAATAACAGCAATTAATTTTTAAAATGAGAGATGCAATGTGGAAATCACATCACATAATATCAATTTGCTTAGTTATGTTATGTAGGTGTGTGATATCCACGCTGCACCTCTCATTTTAAAAATTAATTACTCAGTGATTTAACAACCGATTTTAAAAACCTTTATATCGCTGGATAGGTAAATGATCTTCCTTTCAATTTACAAAAAAATATACTGGGTGTTCCATTTAAAAAAAGTCAACGTTTTTTTCAAAAATCCGCCATTTTTGTTTTCGTACTTGAAAGCGATATAAAAAATTCAATCCGTTCAGACAAAACTTTTACTAAAATAATACATTTCAGCGAAAACCGCATATTTCTATCTTGAGCCGTTTAGAAGTTATATGTAGGTAGTTAAAATGGGGGGAAATATAAGTGGACACCCGGTATTTTAAAGTTAAATTAATTTACTAATAGCAAATTTCATAAGTAAAAGTACTATCCTATTATATGCAAAATTTATCCTAGAATCAAATATATAGTTTTTCTATTTGCACATTTTTTGCATCATCTATCCCTACTCTCTATGTAATGTTATATAAACAACATCAACTCATTTCAAAACAAAATTTAATAGGTTTCATATATTATTATTTAATAACAAGTCGATATAACAACTGAGGTATATTTGTATATTTGTGAGGTATAACGTGTATATTTTTTATTCATAATACCGGTTTTAATACCGGGATTACGGTATTTGAAATTTTAAATACCAAATACCGGTATTGAGATTTTGGCTCGGTATTGTAAGCCCTAGCTGCGAGTTAGGATCTGAATCAGTATCCGAGGTGAATTTTTGTGGTATACTGAGAGTTAGAGTTGGCGCCATTGTCGGTAATTCATCTACCAATTCATTTTCTTCAATAATTAATGTTGATATGTCCACCATGTTGCTGTAACTTTCACTACCACAATAGGTGAACAACTGAAGTCTGCTTTTCGGCAACCTCATGCACTTCTAGTTTTCATTGCATCTGCTAAAGATAAAGTTCATAAGCTCGGAGGTACTGGAGGCTTGGAAGTTTGGATTGGTATCCAAAATTATCCATGCTTTTTCCAGCCCCAATTTTCTGGATCACAATGTTTACGGAGCCATGACTGAATCTGGTGATACACTCGGAGTCTGTGGAAACGGGCTGCATCTTGTGTTGGAGGAAGTGAGAAGAGATTAAATGCATTTTTTGTCACTATTTTAGCGAATCTTTTGTATCTCAGGGTTTCCAGAGAATCGTCTTTATTTTCGTTATATAAAGAGACGAAAAACGTTGGCCAATAAAAGTGAGTAAAGATGGCTCGACTTTCCCACTGACGAATAATTTTCCCCCGAGGTTTTTTACAAATAAAATAATCACCACTCATGATGCGCTCTTACAAAAAACACAAAATGCTTATTTAATCACAAAAATATAAATTTTACCCACAAGACTCTCAGTAGTATTATTTATAAAACTCAAAATACTTTTCACAATTTTCAATACGACTGCACGTGGCCAAATAGGTAGCACAACTGTAAGAATAAGTTAAGTAGAGGGGAACCAACTGCTGTGCCACATAGGATAAATTATAATAATAAAAGCAATAACAGACAGATATTCAGTCCGGTACGGAAGAAAAATGACGTAACTGCAAATTTTGTCAATTCCTGTTTATTGTGCAATTAACTTACTTATTAACAATTAACTAAAATACTATGTAAATATGATACAAAAAGACCGAACTGTAAAAATGTGCTGAGCCACTATAGGGTAGTTGCTTCGTTACTGAAATACGCGCTATGTTAGACCTTGTTTCAGATGCATAATGACGCAACTGTAGATAGGGTTGAAAATGGGGCGATTAAATTAAGATAATGAAATTTGCACCAATATCGATGAAAATAAAAGCCATCGTTGTCAAAAAGCAAACGCCCTACCGATGCTTCTGGACGATTACTATTCGTCTAATCCCTATTTTAAATTTTTAAAAACCGTTTTTTTTTGCTCTTCTGAAGAATTTTGCATTTTGCGGTTATGTCATTCTTCTTCCAGCAATTTGTCCTCAAACAATTTCTTGGGCCTTTTCTATATATGCGTAGGGTTCTAAGTTTTATAGTGGGCAGAAAGGTCAAAAATAGATTAATAATAACATAGGAATGTTAAAATCATAATAAATTGTATGAATAAAAAAATATTAAGATAAAGAGATAAGCCTGACGTTTTGATTTTATTGTATTACTATGAGAATTCGAGAATCTAGTCAAGTTTGGAGCGCCGCAAAACCTAGATAAATAAATAGAATGAAAAAACTTTATAGTGTAAATTGTTCGCTGAAAAACCATCTACAAAATTGCCATAATGTTATTTTAACATTTTAACAGTAAGTTATAACCTCCAAAAGGAAACTTGTTAAAAAATTTGTACTTATTTTTGATTATATCTTTTTTGTTGTTCTGAAGCTATTTCCTTGTGGCATTTTTATGATTAATTATTTATATGGGAAATAAGCCACAATTAAAATGAAAAAAATTATTTTATTAACGTTTCGACGCCCAAAAACAACACTTTTGTTTATTCTAGTAATATTTTGTATTTTGACAACGGCACCCGATTTGGGCGTCGAAACGTTAATAAAATTATTTTTTTCATTTTAATTATATCTTTTTTGTTGGTCACTTGACGATAAAAAGTAATAGAAACAACATTGTAGAAAATTTAATTTGCTACATTTTATGCGTTATTAGATTTTCCATAGGGTTGTAGTTTACGAGATATAGCGCGAAACCCCTTTGAATACCTTTTCCAAGATGGCGGCCGGGGGACAAGGATGACGACCCCAAAAACTTGACCTTAAGCTTCTACTGATCCCCCTACATACATATTAAAAAAATAAAATTGACTTCTCTAACAAATGCAAGGTATGGCCTAAAAAATGTAACATTTCAATGGACTAATAAAACAGGAAAGGATACGCCTAGAAGGAAAGGATACGCCTAGAAAAATTAAGCAGTTTATTAAAATATGCACTTGGAACGTCAAGACCATGTACGAAGCAGGCAAAATTTAAAATGCCATCCATGAAATGAAAAGACTGAATATCGATATAATGGGCATCAGTGAAATACGATGGCCTGATGCCGGAAAATGTCAAATAAACGAGCACCAAGTATATTACTCTGGAAATACAGAAGGTCAACATAAGCATGGCGTCGGAATAATTTTAAATAAACAAATAAAAAAATACGTTACGAATTTTGTTCCAATATCGGAGAGAATCATGCTCATTCAATTGGATTTATTCCCAGCAAAAACCAACATAATCCAAATATACGCACCCACAGCAGACAAATCAGACGAAGTAATAAAGACTTTTTATTACGATTTAAGGAAAGTCCTAAGTAAGTTAAAAACCAATGAATTAACGCTAGTTATGGGTGACTTTAATGCCAAAATCGGTAAGGGTAGTTATGGTGAAGTAGTAGGTTCATGGGGTTTGGGTGAGCGACATGAGAGAGGAGAACGCCTACTCACATTTGCTACGGAAGAAGACTTGGTAATCACCAATACACTCTTCAAATTACCATACAGAAGGTTGTACACATGATCCAGAAAATCTCATAAAAAACCAGATTGACTATATTTTAATAAATAAAAGATTCAAAAACTCAATAACATCAGTGAAAACCTACCCTGGTGCAGATATTAAGTCAGACCATAACCCACTTGTCGGTAAGTTTCGTCTGAAATTTAAAAAAATCCACAAACCTAATCCTATAAGAGACGATCTCAAACAACTAAGAGATGATGACATAAAGCAAGAAGTACGGGAATATCTGAAGAACAACATATCTACGTCAGAAGTAGTTAATGATGTTGACACAGAAATAAACCACTTAGAAAACATTGGGAAGGAAATATTAGACCAATAGCTGCGACCGAAAAGACAGAAAAGAAAAAACCATGGATGACCGACGGTATATTACAGATGATGGACAGAAGAAGAGAATCCAAGCGGAAAGACTACGTTGCATATCAGTTTCTAGACAAAGAGATAAAAAAAGCTGTCAGAGAAGCTAAAAACAGAAATCTGGAAGAACAGTGTGAAGAAATCGAGATATTGGAACGTAAACACGATTCCTTCAACCTCCTTAAAAAGATCAAAGAAGCAGCAGGCATCTATAAATCAAAAAGGCCGTGACACTTAACAGACGCTCAAGGAAATCCAATAGTTGATATTAAAGAAACAAAAACAACATGGATGAACTATGTGACAACAACATTTGAAGACGATAGGAATGTCACCATCACACAAAATAAAAATGACGATACCGGACCACCTATTCTCGAAGCGGAAGTAGAAGCTGCAGCCGCAGGACCAGACGAGTTCTACTCAGAATTTTTGAAAATTATGGATAAAGACAAAGTAAAAAGACTTACCTTGATCTTCAACAATATATACCAAAGTGGAAAAATACCCCAACAGTGGCTAAGATCAACTTTTATAACAATCCCTAAAAAACCCAATGCCAAAAAATGTGAAGATTATCGAATAATAAGCCTTATGAGCCATCTCCTGACATTTTTTTTAAATTATACAAAAGAATATACATACAGAGAGAGTCTGTAAAGTGGAATAAATTCAATATCTCAAATACTAATTGTTTTTTTGGAAAATGCTCAGACCCGTCGATTAGTATTTCAAATTGTCCTTTTTGACATTCAATAAAAATGTATACAGGGTGTCCTAATTTAGAGATATGACGTCATCGTCGATTTTCTTAAATGGCAACACTGTCATTTTGATAGCTAATTTGATAGGGTTTGTAAAGTTATACATAACTGCAAAATATCAAATTTTTATTCTCTACCATTTACAAGATAATAGAAAATAACAAAGTTATATCTGTAATTTGGAATATATTCAATAATTAAAATACTAACTGTTTTTTTGAAAAATGCTCAGACCCGTCGATTAGTATATCAAATTGTCCTTTTTGACATATAATAATAATGTATAAAGGGTGTCCCAATTTAGAGATATGACGTCATCGTTGATTTTCTTAAATGGCAACACTATCATTTTGATAGCTATTTTGATAGCGTGTGTAAAGTTATACACATCTGAAAAATTTCAAAATTTTATTCCCTACCATTTACAAGATAATAAAAAATAACAAAGTTATGAAGAACAAGAAGTAATCAAATAATAATTGAATTTATTTATTTCAATTAAGCAAATGCTCATAACGTTGCCCATTGACAATTTGACAATAATTGAGGGCAACATTATGAGTTTTTGCTTAATTTATTGAAATAATTAAATTCAATTATTAGTTGATTACTTCTTTTTCATAACTTTGTTATTTTTTATTATCATCTAAATGGTAGAGAATACAAATTTGAAATTTTGCAGTTGTGTATAACTTTACACACCCTATCAAAATAGCTATCAAAATGACAGTGTTGCCATTTAAGAAAATCAACGATGACGTCATATCTCTAAATTGGGACACCCTGTATACATTATTATTATATGTCAAAAAGGACAATTTGATATACTAATCGACGGGTCTGAGCATTTTTCAAAAAAACAGTTAGTATTTTAATTATTGAATATATTCCAAATTACATATATAACTTTGTTATTTTCTATTATCTTGTAAATGGTAGAGCATAAAAATTTGATATTTTGCAGTTATGTATAACTTTACAAACCCTATCAAATTAGCTATCAAAATGACAGTGTTGCCATTTAAGAAAATCGACGATGACGTCATATCTCTAAATTGGGACACCCTGTATACATTATTATTGAATGTCAAAAAGGACAATTTGAAATACTAATCGACGGGTCTGAGCATTTTCCAAAAAAACAATTAGTATTTGAGATATTGAATTTATTCCACTTTACAGACTCTCTCTGTATAAAAAGTGTGAAGAACACATGTCAAACACACAATTCGGCTTCAGGGATGCATTGGGTACTCGAGAGGCACTTTTTGCATTACAAGTTCTCTTCCAAAGATGTAGAGACGTGAATTGTGATATATATGTGTGTTTTGTTGATTTCCAGAAAGCGTTCGATAGAGTAAAACATGACGAAATGATGAAAATATTAAATTCAATTGGTCTAGACAGCAGAGATCGCCGTATAATAAACAATATCTATTACGAACAAACTGCAGCTGTTAGAGTAGGGGATCAGTTAACAGACGACATACAGATAAAAAGAGGTGTGCGACAGGGATGTATATTGTCCCCATTATTGTTCAATACATATTCAGAGCACATTATGAACCTCGCGCTAACGGACATAGACGAGGGAATACTTATAAACGGAGAACGATTGAACAACATAAGATACGCTCACGGTACACAGAGAACCGGTATGTTCGCACGCATGGAAGGCGAACGCGTGACGTCATATGGGAACCTTAATTTTCGTCCGGCAATGCTAAATGAAGCGGTAATATTGTTCGAATTTTAAAATTATGTACCTATCAACAGATTAATATTTTAAAACTGCCTCAATCTATTCACTTTTAACACCACCACATACGAAATAATGCATCCAAATAATAAGCAAATATCTGTTAGGTTTCCACGTGACGTGCTGCGCGGCCGAACAAAATTTAGCGACGACAATCGGTATACCGGTTCTCTGTGTATCGTGAGATAAGCTGATGATACTGTCATTTTTGCAGACAGTCTTGAAGGTCTGCAGACACTTGTCTCCAGGGTGGCAGAAGTAAGAAGCAGGTTTGGGCTTGATTTTAACATCAAAAAAACCAAATACATGGTTATAAGCAAAAATAGGATACCACCTGGTCAATTACTAGTTAACCAACAACCTATAACACAAATCACCAACTTTTGTTATTTGGGTGCAAACTTAAATGAACAGTGGGTCACATCGACGGTAATTAAGATAAGGATCGAGAAGGCAAGATCAGCCTTCGTCAAAATGAAAAAAATCTTTAACAGCCACGATATAAAATTGGAAATAAAAGTTCGTTTACTAAAACGCTACGTATTCTCCGTTCTTTTATATGGCGTGGAGTTATGGACCTTAACTGAAGCATCACTGAAGAGACTCGAGGCATTTGAGATGTGGTGCTATAGACGCATGTTGAGGATTTCCTGGATAGACAGAGTTACCAACGAAGAAGTTCTACATAGAATGGGTAAAGAGCGCGAACTAGTCGTAACCATAAAACGTCGCAAACTGGAATACCTAGGCCATATAATGCGCAATGAACAACGATATGACCTACTTCGGACCATACTTCAAGGTAAAGTGCATGGGAAAAGAGGTCCAGGACGAAGAAGAATATCCTGGCTGCATAACCTGCGAAAATGGTTCAACTTAACCACTACTGGACTTTTCAGGGCAGCAGTCAACAAAGTCAGAATAGCCATGTTAGTGTCCAACATCCGTAACGGATAGGCACCATAAGAAGAAGAATAAAACAGTGTATTAAAACCACTTTTACCACTAATATTTAAATTAAATATATTTATCTACTAATAAATTATCAGTAAATATTATCACCGTCGCGTCGTATAATATAATTGAATTAACAAAAACACCAATGTATTTTTTTATTTATTCACATTTGCACTGATAGGTAACTTATGAAATAATTAGGAACTAACTTTAGACTGTTGCTTTTTCTGTCGGTGTGCGCGCGCATTGTAAAATTCACTTTCAACATTTTTCCCAATCGCGCCTAAAGAAGCATAATTTCAAAAAGTTGTCAGATACATGTATATTCAAAGTGCCGAACAGGATATTTTTGTTGCTTATTTCCCTGGAGTATTAGGATAAAATCGTCGACATGTAAAATATAGGGAACGCTGTAGCATCACACATTCATTTTAATTTTTGATAGTTATTCAAAAATTTAATTAAAAAGCCTTGTTTAATTGAATAGAGCAAATGCTTTATTTCAATAAATCGTAATTACGGGCTTCACGTCATTTCCATAAATAAACAAATTAGCGATATCGAATGAACTGCATTAGTGATATTATTTAATTTAGTTTTATCTTTATAAAAATTAAGTAAGCTTTTAATGTACAACTATTTTGATGGTCGATAACCAATTAAAATGACACTGGTTTAACACGATTGAACATAGCTATATTGACATAAATGGTGACCCCTGAAAAGGGAAAAGTTCAGGAAAAAGAATTAGAATATTGGCATAAATGCTAACTTATCTTTATTTTTTCATATTTTGTCTGTAATTAATTGTATTTTAAGATACTTCATATTTTTAAACATTTGACGCTTATTAAAGCCACTAAAAATTATCTCAGCTCAACTCTGTCAGATCTTGATGATTACAATAATTCAGTGTTTCAGAAAATAAAGATCTTTAACCCTCATAGTGATAATATTCACATTAATATTAACATATTAAACACTATACTGGTAAGCTTAGAAGAATCTGTGGCAATATATTGATGCTTCTAAGTCCAAGAAGAAGAAGAACTAGCTGACCCAATTGAAGCTGACAATGGGATAAGACAGGGGGAACAATAGAGGACTGGTTCAACCTAATCATGTATGAAATAATAAAAAAGTAAAAAAAAAGGGTACCAAATGGGAGAAAAACAACTTAAAATAATCTGCTATGCGGACGATGCAATACTAATCTCTCAAAGTGAAGATGATTTACAACGTGTGCTGCATTTTACAGGGTAAAATTAAAGTACATTATCCATATATCCTGCTACAGGGTTCTGGAATGGGTATCTTGAAGGAATGGAAGATGTACAATAAGACAATTTGCTGCAGTACGACTGATTTATAACAGACGGCTTCCAGGAAATAAATTCTACAAAAGAGATATCATACAGCGTATCCTGGACCTCACTAGTTTATAGTTTTTCTGATTCTACAAAACGGGATCTAGATAAGTGTCGTCCCGCATTGCTAATAATGTGATGTCTGTTGTAGGCTCCTCCAGTTACTTTCTTAGTTACAGTGACATCATCCCTTTTTCTTCCAGATATCTTTTTACTCTTAAAGGCTTCTCTTCTTAGATTTTTCTTTTAGTTTAGGCCTTTGGGTTTGGGCCTTTTAAGGATCCCGCTAAATATTTGTTTGCGTTATTTAAATATCTGCTTTTCGGTTTCCGCCACCAAAAAGTTTGTGAAACACTGTTCTATGGTGTTTTACAAGTTCAGATAGACATTTAAATACAACTTCGAACATAACAGGCTAGCGGAGATACCCCTAAAATGACCAGGTACTGACCACGGAGAGCTGAATGGCTAATTTTATTCATACTTTATATTTTTGAAGGTGCTGAAAACGAAAATGAGCTTTATTTTGAATTTTATGTGGGGGAACATTGTCAAAATCGCAATTTTAACCTAAAAATAAAAAAAAAAGAAATCACATTTTCTTGCGTTTACCTCGCTACACCTCTGTTCCCTTTTAATATTTTTTTCTGAAATTTTTAGAGTTCAGTAGAACCCCGGTTAACCGAAATAAAGGGGGGAGAGCCGTTTCGAATAACCAATTTTTCGGTTTAGCCGTCATATGCTAAAAATAGCCTAATAACACGGCGTATAGGGAAAATGAATTTACAAACAATGTATATATATACTGTAGTATACACAGTACAGTAATACAGTATTTTATTACAGCTATACAAAATATTTAAAATACAATAATGGATTGGTAAATACATAGTAGGCTACTAGAGTATGTACTGTATAAACTGAACAACTTAATATTTACGTTCCGGTTGACCCGGGTTCCGGTTAACCCGATTTCGGTTGACCGGGGTTCTACTGTATATATTTCTCACCTTTCTTAAGAAAATGGTACTTACTTCAAGATTTCAGTCTTATTCTAATAAAAGTTATGAATTTTTTTAAGTGAAAGGTGCAGATTTCTGAATTGCAAAGTTTAATCGCAAAAGTTGAGCGACGAAGTTTGAAATTTAGCCTTTTAATCACGTGTATGTTAAAGTATAGAGTACAAAGAAGTTTTTTGGAAAGTTTTAGATGAAAATGTTTTACAGAACAAAAAATAGTGCAACTTTTAATGTCGACGTTACAAATCCCCAATATATATTATTATTTTTCTTATTTTTCTTTCTCTTTCTTTCTTTATTTCTTTCTCTTATTTTTCGAGATACTGACCATGGATGAAGAATTACTAATATTGGTCTAAGATTATGTTTCTGATGGCGCTGAAAACGAAAATGAAATTTATTTTCAATTTTAGGTGGGGAATATTGCCAAAATCGCAATTTTAGCATAAAAATAGAGAAAAGTGAAATCACGATTTTTTGCGTTGAACTCACTACAACTCGGGTGGATTTTAATATTTTTTTCTAAGGTTTGTACACTATATGTTGCTCACTTTTTTGAAGGCAACGGTATCTGTTTTAAGATTTTAGTATTATTCTAGTAAAAGTTATGAATTTTTTAAAGTACAAGGTGCAGATTCGTGAATTGCAAAGTTTTATCGCAAAAGTTGAGAGGCAAACTTAAAAATTTATCTTATTAATACGTTTATGTTAAAACATAGAGTACAAAGAAGTTTTCTGGAAAGTTTTAGTTACAAATGTTTATTAGAAAAAAAATGGCGTAACTTTTAATATAGACGTTATAGAGTCCCAAAATAACACTTATTTTTCGAGATACTGACCATGGGAGGTGAATGGCTAATTTTGGTCTTATTTTATGTTTTCGATGGTACTGACAATGAAAAAGTGGTTTATTTTGAATTTTATGTGAGGAAACATTGTCAAAATCGCAATTTTTACCTAAAAATGAAAAAAAAAATGTGAATTCACGAATTTTTACGTTTAACTCACTACAAGTCTTTTTTTTATAAAAGTTATGAATTTTTAAAAATAAAAGGTACAGATTCGTGAATTGCAGAGTTAAATCGCAAAAATTAAGTGACAAAATTTAAAATTTATCTATTTGATTTCGTTCATGTTAAACCATAGCGTTCAAAGAAGTTTTATGGGGAGTTTTAGGTGTAGATGTGTTATAGAAAAAATATGGTTCAACTTTTAATTTTAAGAAAAACGTGGTTTAACTTTTTTTTATTTTTAGAGCAAAATCGCGATTTTGACAATGTTCTCCCACCTAAAATTCAAAATAAACTTGATTTTCGTTTTCAGAACCATCAAAAACATAAAGTAAGACCAAAATTAGCCATTCACCACCAATGATCAGTATCTCGAAAAATTTGCGTTATTTTGGGGATTTATAACGTAAATGTTAAACGCTGCACCATTTGTTTTCTATAAAACATTTTGATTAAAAACTTTCCAGAAAACTTCTTTGTACTTATGTTTTATTTTTGAATTTGATTTAAAATCTATATTTCAAATTTTGTCAGTCAAATTTTGCGATTAAACTTTTCAATTCACGAATCTGCACCTTGTACTTTAAAATATTCATAACTTTTACTAGCATTAGACTAAAAGCTTAAAGCAGAAACCATTGTCTTCAGAAATGTGAGCGATATATTATAGTGTACAAAGTTTAGAAAACAATATTAAAACGGACCAGAGTTGTAACGAGCTAAACGCAAAAAAACGTGATTTTTTTTTTGGGTACAATTGCAATTTTGACAATATTCCCCCACCTAAAATTTAAAATAAATTTCATTTTCGTTTTTGTCACGGTCAAAAACATAATCTAAGACCAAAATTAGCCATTCACCACCTATGGTCAGTATGTCGAAAAATAAGCGTTACATTGGGGATTTCTAACGTCGACATTAAAAGTTGCACTATTTTTTTTTTCTATAAAACATTTTGATCTTAAACTTACCAGAAAACTTCTTTGTACTCTCTACTTTAACATAAACGTGATTAGGAAGCTAAATTTTAAACTTTGTCACACAACTTTTGCGATTAAACGCAATGCACAAATCCGCACCTTTTCCTTTGAAAAATTCATAACCTTTATCAGGATAAGAATAAAAGCTTGAAACAGGTACCGTTGTCTTCAGAAATGTTAGAGCTATATACTGTAAAAATTTCAGAAAAAAAATATTAAAATGGAACAGAGTTGTAGCGAGGTAAACGCAAAAAAACGTGATTTAATTTTTTTTTATTTTTAGGTTTAAATTGCGATTTTGACAATGTTCCCCCACATAAAATTCAAAATAAACTTCATTTTCGTTTTCAGCACCCTCGAAAATATAAAGTATGAATAAAATTAGCCATTCACCCCTCCTTGGTCAGTATCTCGAAAACTAAGCGCTTTTTGGGGGTGTCCCGCTCGTGTATAATAAATAACATTCATCCTAATATAAAATGTACAGTAGGAAAAAAAACTTAACAAATAAATTAATTTTTTGGATATAACTATAATAAATCAATACACATAATAAACATAAAATTGCTGTATCTCATAAACCATCAAATACAGATTCTATAATTCATAACCAATCACTTCATCCATATAAACAGAAAATGTCAGTAACAGTAACAGTATTATTATACATAGGCACATAGTTTGATAAATAATATTCCCATGTCATAAAATAATTACATTATCCAACTTAGCTACAGTAAGCAAATATCAATAAACAATAGATATGAACAAAAAATTTTTAATAATAAATTATTCAAACAAGCGATTAGTTTCATCTTAATACACAATACAATACAAAAAAGAATATCACGGTTCGTTAACATTTATAGGTCAACCAACTGAACCAAAACCAATTGAAAAAATTATTGCAAACTTCTTAAAAAAACGAATTAACGCAGTTCTAAAAACTGACAATTTTTTGAAAAAATTCGAAACAAAATACAGAAATTACAAAAATATTAAAAGATAATAATAGAAACTGAAGTACAGATGTAGAATGTACAGTACGTAAATCGTTCAGCTGGACATGGGGAATATACTATTGTGTTTTCAATTTTATCAATCAAAGGGAAAATAAAAATTAAATTAATTTTTTTTTAAATAACGCGGGCACATAAATTTGATATACCCTGTATATTGATCTGTAAATATTTATTAGAATTTAGTTTGGATGTAAGTGGATTTCTTTTTTTATGAGCTTTCCGATGAACCATTAAAGACTTTTGTGAATAATTAAAGTGAAAAGAACGATGTATTTAGGTTTAAAATGGAAAAAGATTGTTTATTACGGGAACTAGAGAATACACAGGTAGAGGTAATTATCATTTTCTAGAAAAATGGTTTAAAAGAAAGTTTGGAATTTTAATATCTTTGTTTCACCCCGAGTAAATGTTGTAGAGTTCCCCGAAAGTAATTAGGATGGTCGGAATAATTTTGAAAGAATGACTGTTTATCGAATGGAAAAGAGAAATGTTTCCGATTCTTGGCAATTTGGAAGGGGAAAAGTGGTTGGAATGTTTGAGTGAGTTTGAAAAAGAAGTCATTATGTTATTGGCATCGCTGAGGAGCAGTTCGACGTTTTCGTGAATAGATAGTTAGCAAGTACCAGTGGTTGTTTGATAGTGGAGAATAGTGCTGAAAAGTGGAACGAGAGACAGATCAAATTGAGACGAAATACCTCTTTGATTCTGTATTATTGTGAGAAGGAGAGCAGAGAATTTTTGGAGTTTTGTTTGAATCGAGTACTGGTCAAAAGAGGCCTGGCTTGTTGGAGAATTGGTGCTGGTATGCTGATAGTTTTGAAGCTGGAGAACGGAGAGGGCTTTGATGAGTAGCCTTTAACATAGTCAACAAGGGAGAGCTGTTTTGGGTCACGAGAAGACATCAGAGTGAGTGAAGAAAAAGGTCAGTCAACTTATGTGAAAGATATTTTTATGTTCCGAAACTAAAATTTTGAGTAAAAAGCGTAGGAATTAAAATTCCAATATTTCAGAAAGTAAATAGGGAGTATAGCTAATCTTGCGAATACATAATTTGGTTTTGTTTATTTTGTTGTACCAAAGTCATCGGGAACAAACCGATAAATTGTTTTTTTTTAACTAGAATAAATTTAAATGGTAGAAATTTCATTAGGACATCTGTGTCCACAAGTTTTAGATTTGATAGATTTTTAGAGTATCGATTTTGATAAATAAAAGACAATTCTGTATGTTTATTTTATATTTTGCTTTATTTCTTTTTCCTATTTTATCCCGATTAGGATCAACTAAGAGATACTGAACCCACGAGGGAAGATAAGTATAACGTAAGATAATTTAGACATTTTCTTGATATTATAAAAAGGCACCCTGAGATTTTTTATTCATTTTTATGTATGATTTGCGACAATTAAATAATTAATCAAATAAATAATAATTAATATAAAATTAATAAGAAGCAGATCATAACAATACATTGATGGAATTGTGGCAACTGCGCTAACCTGTGTTAGTTGAAGCTTCTGTTCGACTATGAGTTTTTGGTGCAATAGAGCTGTTAGAACGAATAGAATGAGTGAGTTTTGAAGCAAGGCTGTCCATAAATAAATCAAAAACAAATTTTATGATTAATGAGTTAATAATTTTACTTTTTTTTATTTAAAAACTAATTTCAAAACTAAACAGTTTTTCATTCTCTTAGGCCAAAAATATTTAGCAACTACATTGTCAATATTTTGATGTTTATTTGTGTCAGTCGAAATGAGTTGTCAATTTTGAGGTTAATGCCCCTTAATGCTAACAACCATATTGTCATTGAGAGAGCTCAGTTGCCACAATTATCTCAATATAATACAATGTATGTATTATGTATCTAAATATATACAATGTATGTTCCCTATGTCCAGCTGAACGATTTACGTACTGTATAAAATAGTCCAGAAAGCCACTGCGCATCCGCTAGGAAAAATATTCTAATTCGGATTTTTTGCACAATCTTACTCAAAAAGGACTCCTTTTAACAAATTTGCATGTTGCCAGGACCAAAAGGTGGTCAAAAATTTTTTAAACGTTTTTTTTTGTTTTTTTCCTAAAATTATTTTTTTCGCATGGAAAAAAGTTTTTTTAGGTTTTTTGGATCATTCCAAACCGAAAAGGTCTTTAGTGACTTTTCTCTAAAAATGATAGTTTTTGACATATAAGCGATTAAAAATTGAAAAATTGCGAAATCGGCCATTTTTAACCCTCGAAAACTATGTGAAAAACTGAAAATTTTAATGTTGCCAAGGTAGGTAGATATTCTTTAAACATCGATTGATGAAATCCCGAAGAGTTTTTTGCAATACAATATTCAGAACTCCTTTGTTTTTTAATTGCTAATCAAGCGTGCGCGACACTATTTTCCACCGACATGCGACAGTATGGTGCAAATGAAAGGAATAAATTCGTTATTTCGTAAACCGGCGACTTTAAGGAAAAATCCCGAAACAGGTCGATTTTTATTTTTAAGTTATGATATTGTGGCATATATGGTATACTAGTGACGTCATCCATCTGGACGTGATGACGTAATCGATGATTTTTTTAAACGAGAATAGGGGTCGTGTGCTAGCTCATTTGAAAGGTTCTTCAATTCTCTATTCAGTAATATAAACATTTACATAATTATTTATACAGGGTGTCCAAAAAATTTTTATTAAATTAAATTATTTGACAAAAAAAGAAGTAGAAGGACACCTTGTATAAATAATTATGTAAATGTTTACATTACTGAATAGAGAATTGAAGAACCTTTCAAATGAGCTACCACACGACCCCTATTCTCATTTAAAAAAATCATCGATTACGTCATCACGCCCAGACGGATGACGTCACTAGTATACCATATATGCCACAATATCATAACTTAAACATAAAAATCGACCTGTTTCGGGATTTTTCCTTAAAGTCGCCGGTTTACGAATTAACGAATTTATTCCTTTCATTTGCACTATACTGACGGTGGAAAATAGTGTCGCGCACGCTTGATTAGCAATTAAAAAACAAAGGTGTTTTGAATATTGCATTGCAAAAAACTCTTTTCGGGATTTCATCAATCAATGTTTAAAGAATATCTACCTACCTGGGCAACATTAAAATTTTCAGTTTTTGACATAGTTTTCCAGGGTTAAAAATGTCCGATTTCGCAATTTTTCAATTTTTAATCGCTTATATGTCAAAAACTATCATTTTTAGAGAAAAGTCACTAAAGACCTTTTCTGTTTGGAATGATCCAAAAAACCTAAAAAAACTTCTTTCCATGCAAAAAAAATAAGTTTAGGAAAAAAACAAAAAAAAAACGTTTAAAAAATTTTTGACCACCTTTTGGTCCTGGCAACATGCAAATTTGTTAAAAGGAGTCCTTTTTGAGTAAGATTGTGCAAAAAATCCGAATTAGAATATTTTTCCTAGCGGATGCGCAGTGGCTTTTTGGACTAAAATCACTTGTTATACGAGTCCAAAAGTATACATAAGACCGGAGTTTTTTAAATAGTTAGCGAAACATAGGGTTAGTTTTTTTTCACGATAAAACCAACTCAACATATCCTAGCCATTTGATTGCAGAATAATTTATAAGTATAACAACAACTTTGATAATATTTTGCATAGATAACAAGAAATTATAAATTTGATTCACCAAAATACTAGCGATCAATCCCTTTAAACTTAATTCGCAATACTCAACATATCTTGGAAGTTCTTCTTTATTAAGGAGTTTAGTACTCCTTAAGTGAAAACGAACACAGGAGTAGGATACACAATGGGAAAAAATAAGTAAAAATACTTTGTTGCACAGACGACGCAATATTGATAGCTCAAGATTAAGACAGTCTGCAAAGACTAATGCACAAATTTAACACAAGAACAAAAGAATTCAATGTGACAATCTCATCTCAGAAAACTTAAACAATAGTAATCAGCAAACATCCAATCAGATGTAAAATAGAAATTGATGGCATCAATATTGATTGAACATTCTCTCTTCAATCCTGACCCCCCGGAGGGAGTGTAGTGGTCGACGTGATGTCGTGTATTGTCCGTCTCCAAAGATCTCTGTCTCTGGTCATTTCTTTTAACTCATGCACTGGTCTTTTGCATATTCCCGTAATTTGATCGATCCATCTTGTTGGGGATCTTCCTCGTGATCTTCGGCCTTCCACCTTTCCTTGTATAATGAGTCTTTCCATGTTTTCTGTGTTTGCTCTCATAACATGTCCAAAGTATTTTAATTGTTGGTGATGGACTTTACTGGAGAGTCGTTGGCTAACTTTCATCTCTCTTAAAATTGAATTATTTGTTCTATGGTCGGTCCAAGGAATTCGTAGCATTCGTCTCCAACAGTGGCGTCTATCTTTCTTCTTTCCGAATTTCTCAGGGTCCAAGATTCACATCCGTAGGTCAGTATTGGGAATATTAAGCAGTTGATCAACCTCATCTTTAACCCTCTTGAAATTTGACAGCCCTTCCATATTCTTGTCATTTTTGCTGTGGCGACTTTTGCTAGATCACATCTACATTTTATTTCTTCTTGTAGTGATCCTATGTTTGTGATTAATGATCCCAGATATAAGTATGAGCTCACAACCTCAAACCGATCAATTGTGGTTATGTGTGGATGATTATTATGTAGTCTATCCACTATCACGATTTTTGTCTTTGATATGTTTAGTTGCAGACCAAATATTTGACTTTCGTTTTCAACCAGTCGTATAAGATCAATTAGCTCTGCTTAACTATTTGCAAGAAGAGCTGTGTCATCTGCGAAACGTAAGTTGTTTATTTTATGACCATTTATTGAGATGCCTTTTTCCCATCCTTCAAGTGCTCTTCTCATAATATGCTCTCCATATATATTGAATAATTGTGGAGATAGTATACATCCCTGTCTGACACCCCGTTCTGGATGAAATTCGTTTGAAAGTGTGTCAAGCACTTTAACTGATCCAGTAGTGTGTTCGTATAGTTCAGATATAAGCGATATAAGGTGTTGGGGTACGCCTACTTCTTTTAGTATTCGCCATAAGTGTCTCCACTTGACCCTGTCGAACGCCTTACGATAATCTATAAAGCATATTATGTACAGTGGAATATTGAATTCCCTAGATTTTTCGATTATCTGTCTTATATTCAACAGGTGTTCTCGAGTAGCTCTACCTTTGGTAAATCCAGTTTGCTATTGTGGAATTTCTCTTTGACGGAATGTTTTTAGTCTTTCATTGATTATATGTAGCATTATTTTACTGGCATGTGTTATAAGAGAAATAGTTATATAATTGTCGCATTTATGGAAGCTGCCTTTTTATGAATTGTTGTTATTGTAGATTTTGTCCAGATTTATTGAACAAGTAATGACAAAAATAAAATACCTTGGAATTACACTCTCAAACTATGAATAACTGGGCGAAAATGTGAGAGTTCAATTACAAAAATCAAATAGACTGACAGGATGCCTTAATAACACTATATGGCGCAACCGTATATTAACACCTGGATGAAGTCAAGAATTTATTAAAGCCAGTGTAAGACCAATAATGACATATTATTCATCAGAAACAAGATCCGACGCAGCCACAACATAAAGACTACTAGAAAAGGCAGAGATAAGAGTACTGAAAAGAATTATTACAGGGAATATCGGAAATTCTGAAATATCGGAAAATGAATGAGGACATCAGAAGAAAATGTAACCTACAGTGTATTGTTACGTTTTTAGGAAATATTACGCGAATTGACTTTTAATTATTATTAAATAAATAAAAGACTTACTTGAAATTGTTTATTTATAACACTTACAATTAACACTTATTTAACAACAATATCTAATTTATTTTACACTTTCTAACATTTAATTTATTTACAAATACGACTTATCTACTTTACAAATACATACATTTCAGCAACCCGATCAAACAATAAAACAATATATCGCGTCGAATATATTAACTGACTGCCTGCTGCTTAAAAATCATCCGCTTATATAGATACGGCTCTGCTTCGAGAACATTTGGAAGGCCTGAGGCGGGTCCACGTCTATCATCGGGGAAACTTCTGGATTAGCGGAGACAATACTCGTCGATGACGTGTCGCTGTTGTTTGTTGACTACTAGGGGCAGGGCCGGCCTCAGTTAGAAATTCGTCACAGTATAAACGAATGGATACTAAAAAGAAAAGGGAATCGAAAAAATACATAAGCAGAATGAGGGAGGCCCGTGTGGACAAAAACTATCGGACAACCACGCAAAAGATGGAGTGACAATCTTCTATAGAGGTATCAATACGCCAATAAACAAGCAGAATTTATTAGAAAGAGGAAGAAGAAGAAACAACAATAATACATATTTCAAATTACTTACTAGCTGACAAGTTACTAACAGTTGTCTATATTTTTAAGTTTTGTGTTTAGTGACAGTTGAAGAAAATTGCTGTATACATTTCGCATGTATTAATTACCTTGGATGCTAAAGCAGTTACTAAAGCGTCATGGGGACCTATTGGGACATGAAAATTAGGTCCTAATATCAAAAAGTTAGGTTTTTCATGTTATTGCCTTTTTTCCGATTATAGCGCCACCTATTCATAATTCGAAAAAGTGTCTAGAATAAAAAGTTACTTCTTTTCAGTAAGAAATCCAAATCTGCAATTAGTCCATGTGGTGAGACCGCTCCCGTCTGAAAAACATTTCTAATTCGGTTTCTCTGCGGATTCATATTCAAAAATGTCCCCTTTAAACAAATCTGAAGGGTGCCGGACGGAATTTTTGGGCAGAAATTGGTTAAACAATTTTTATCTAGATGAAGTAATTTTCAATCTTAATAGCAATATTAATAATATTTAAAAATATTAAAATATTACTAAAAGATTTTTAAATTGAAAACTTATTGGTCCATTTCCTTGGTAACACCTCCATGGCTTCTAAAATTTGGAAGCCAGATGGATGCTGAATCGAAGAAGACAAAAGGGAATTCAAAAAACTTATAATTCACGACCCCGTCTGTACAGCTGGTAAATTCCAACAGAAAATGGACCTATTTACTCAAAGAAGTAAAGACCAATATAAAAAAAATAAAAATTTCATACGGAATGGAATTTTTATTTTAATTTTTATCTACTCTGTGTCAATGTATAATTTTTTAGTTTATGAAAACTGTCATTATAGATAGCAGTGCGTGAAGGGTTTAAAGTGTGCGTAAAGTAACAATGTATTTTAAAGGGGATTTACTTTTTCGCACACTTTCAATGGGTTTTTTGGCACACTTTCATATAATCAAATATCCTTAACTTTGGCGTTGTCATGGTAATGACAATATGAGCAATCACTTACAACAAAATTTTTGATAGTTTTGTGGTTTGAAAGTAGTTAGGATTTTTAAATGTCAAAGTTCTAAAAATTGTAGAATAGAAATGAATTCCAGTGACGAAGAGTTACAGTTTTTTATTTGTTTATCGTAGATAAAATTTTGTATGAAACTGTGCGTGAAGTACTTTTTGCGAACTTACGCGATGTATAACACTCGCTCCGTTGTCGCTCGTGCTCTAAAAATCGCGTGCGTTCGCAAAAAGCATACTTCACGAACTGTTTCAAAAATAACTATTTTAAACAAATACGTAAGATCACCTTTTCTTGCTCCAAAAAATATATTTTTAGGTTTTTTGGATCATTCTAAACAAGAAAGGTATCTTGTGTTTTTTCTCAAAAATTGATAGTATCCGAGTTATAGGCGATTTAAAATCTAAAAAATGTGAAAATACGCATTTTCGAGGTTTAAAAACTCATATTTAAATTAGTATTTTTAAGGATCCCAATAACTTGGATTAAAGTTTAAACATTCCTTTTCAAGATTCCGAAAAGTGATTGGGTCTAACTTCAATTTAGACCGTAGTTTTTTAATTGTTAATTATGTGTGTCCATCCGGTTCTTTTGCCTGTGCGGCGCGCACTATTTTCAAAAATCTCCTATTTGCCTCCGAAAAATATTTTTTCTAGATTCTTTGGGACATTTTAAATAAAATAAGTTTCTTGACATTTTTCTTAAAAGTTACTAGTTTTAAAGTTATAAGCGATTTAAAATGCGAAAATGTGTTTTTTGTCATTTTTTGGATTTTAAATCGAATATAACTCGAAAACTGTCAATTTTTGAGAAAAATCACACAATACTTTTCTTGTTTAGAATGACCCAAAAACCTAAAAATATATTTTTTGGAGCAATAACAGGTGATCTTATGTATTTGTTTAAAAATATTGTTTAAACAATTTCTGCCCAAAAATTCCGTCCGGCACCCTTCAGATTTGTTTAAAGGGGACATTTTTGAAACCGAATTAGAAATGTTCTTCAGACGGGAGCGGTCTCACCACATGGACTAAATAAAGAGATTTCGATTTACGATTTTAAAGTTCCCTGCGTATTAAATTTAACGTATTTAAACCCTGCGTATTAAATACGTATTTTTCAATTTTTCGATCTGATGTTCATTTCTCAATATATCGCGGGGATTCTTATTTAATATTTTAAAATACCCCTCCCCCCCCATCCGCGGACGGTCGCGTTTGGTATCATTCGATAGATTTTTCAAAAATATTGAACATGTATTTTTCATTTTTTCGATCTCATGTTCATACACTGTTTCTCATGTACTTAACTTATCTTGTGTTAATATGACTCTCTTGAATTTTTCTAAGGATAGATTTTTTTAGGGACTACTCCCAACGCACGCCCCTGTATTAAGAGTCCATATTATGATAGAGGTACATTAATTTACAGGGTATGTACAAGGTTTCTCCCCATGTGATTTTTCGACGCGCTAAAGTAACTGCAAAAATCCCCTCTTGGGCTTCCCTTCGATAAAGATCTACTATTAATTTGTTTTGTCGGTTTTATGACTATATCTTGCTTTTTGTTGAAGATTTCTGCAACTTCGTTAATTTTCTTGTGGAGATCAAAGCTGTCGCCAACTTTATAGAGGTTTTGGGTCATTCAGGTTTCTTTCGCCGCTTTAATTTCTTATGGTGCCCTACTTGGTCTTTACTATTTCTTCTTTATATGCTGCAACTATACATTCAACACTCCTTTTTCAACTTTCGCATAATACCATTCAGTACGCATTAATTAATCGTGTATGTACTTTAATAATTATTTTATGTCATACTAGTCACTAGTTCATTATTATGTTTTTATTGCTTAGTTACCAGCATCATAATAGTGTACTTACGCTCGTGCGGGCATAAAGAGCATTTTATGGCTATCATAGCGCGGACATTTAAACACAAAACAATTTCTGATCACTAATTAACAACCTTAATTAGACAAGGCGAAAACGGCGGGTTCGTTGGAAAAAATATTCCCATGAGATTTTCTTGCATAATCATATTCGTGAGACATCCCAGAATAAGGTTCAAGAGGTCGCCCACGTAAAAAGTGGTCCAAATTTTTTTTTTCAATTTTTTTTTATTCAAATTGCAAAAATCAATGTTTTCGGCCAGGACACATTTGTTTTAGGGTTTTTGGACCATTCTGGACAAAAAAGGTCTCTTATAATTTTTCTCTGAAGTTGCTCGTTTTCGAGTTATAAGCAATTTAAAATTGAAAAAAAAAACGAAAAATGCCGATTTTTAAGGCTTAATAACTCGGTTAAAAGTTATTATTATGAAATTCAGAAATGACCAAATCAAAGATTAAAGCCTCCACTACATGATCCTGAAGAAATTTGTGTCATTAATTTATTATGTACTAAGCTGTTATTTTTAAATAATTAATAATGAGCCGTAAGATCGTATTGACGATGCTGTAAATATGAGTGCGAGTAAGATGCACCATTGAATGCCGGAATGGCATCTCTATCGCACTCATCATTGCCGGCCGCCTAATACGTGCATGGCGCTTATTATTTTTACTTAAAAATAACAGCTTAGTGATAAAATAATGACAAAAATTTCTTCAGGATCTTGTAGGGCGGGCTTTAAACTTTTATTTGATCACTTTCTGACTTTCATAGTAACAACTTTTAACCGAGTTATTAAGCCTTAAAAATAGCCATTTTTCGTTTTTTTCAATTTTAAATTGCTTAGACCGTTCAAGTATTACGTAACGCAGGTTGAGGGGGTCAAAAATCTTTAAAAATTGCGTTACGCAATAGTTAAACTCCCATAAGAGTGCGTTACGTAGAGGGGGGCTTAAAAATCTTCAAAAATCGCGTTACGTAATACTTGACCGCTCCCTTATAACTTGAAAACGAGCAATTTTAGAGAAAAATTGTAAGAGACCTTTTTTGTCCATAATGGTCCAAAAACCTAAAAAAAATGTGTCCGGGCCGAAAATTCTGATTTTTGCAATTTAAATAAAAAAAATAAAAAATAAAAATTGGACCACTTTTCACGTGGGCGACTTCTTGAACCTAATTCTGGGATGTCTCACGAATATGATTATGCAAAAAAATCTCATGGGAATATTTTCTCCAACGAACCCGCCGGTTTCGTCTTGTCTAAAGTTATAAAAGTGACATACGCGGCAGAAACAGGACCTGACACTGAGAGGACAACAAGATTGCTCGAAACAGCTGAGATGAAAACCCTTCCAAAAATAGATGGTAAGACATTATGGGATAGAGCTAGAAGAACGGATATACAACGGAGATGCAAGGTGGAGAACATTAATAACTGATTTACTAAGGAAGTAAAACTTCTCTTGTAGGTAGATGGTATATAAATTTATTAAAATTTTTTTAAAAAAAGATCCAAATTGGAATAAAGTGGGTACATCACGTACATCCGAAATTTCGTCCCCTTCAATGATCGTATCATGATGATTCAGCTGCAAAATAAACTACTGAATATTAATATAATACAAGTCTATGCACCAACAGCTGACAAACCAGATGAAGAAATTGAGCAATTCTACAGCCAGATTAAACAAATTCTCCGGAGCACAAAAAAACATGAAGCTACAATTATTATGGGAGACTTCAACTCAAAAGTTGGTGCCGAAATCACACAAGATATAACCGGAAAGTATGGACTTGGAGAAAGGAACGAAAGAGGGCAAAGACTAATACAGTTCTGCCAAGAAGAGAAATGCATTATAGCAAATACCTTGTTTCAGCAACCTAAAAGACGACTATATACCTGGAAATCTCCAGCTGATCAAGAGGGAAAGATAGTCAGAAATCAAACTGACTACATTATCATTAATAGAAGGTTTAGAAACAGTATTACATCTGCAAAAACATACCCAAGTGCAGACGCAGCAACTAACCATAATCTGCTCTGTGCTGGATTCAAACTAAAACTAAAAGGAATAAAAGCCCCCACAACGCAGAAGAAACCTAATACTCGACTCCTAAGAAATGCCGTAATAGCAGATGAGTTCGAAAATAAGATAAATCGTGAGATTAAAAAACAGTTAGAAAGATCTGAACAAGAAAATATCGGTCAAAATCTAGATATCATGAATTCCGCCAATAGCAAACGAAGTTTTGAAACCAGAAAAAGACCCAATAAAGAAAAAGGATTGGATGACCGATAAAATACTAGACCTTATTCAACAAAGAAGAAATTGGAAAAACAAAGACGAGATTCGGTATAGAGAGATATATCGACAAATAAGATACGAGGTTAAGCGAGCAAAAGAGGACTGGATGGAACAAAGATGTCGTGAAATGGAAGAACTACAAAGAAAACATGACGAGTTTAATATACATAAAAAGCTTAAAGAAATTACCTACACTTAGAGAAAAAGAACTCCTCACTTTATGAGAAACTCCAAACGTAAAATAATTCTCGACTTGGATGAAAAAAAGGAAGAATGGACTAACTATACAGGGTGTCCCGAAAAGATTGGTCATAAATTATACCACAGATTCTGGGATCAAAAATAGGTTGATTGAACCTCACTTACCTATATACAATAGTGCACACAAAAAAAGTTACAGCCTTTTGAAGTTACAAAATGAAAATCGATTTTTTTTTCATATATCGAAAACCTTTAGAGATTTTTTATTGAAAATGGACATGTGGCATTTTTATGGCAGCAGCATCTTAAAAAAAATTAAAGTGAAATTTGTGCACCCCATAAAAATTTTATGGGGGTTTTGTTCCCTTAAACCCCCCCAAACTTTTGTGTACGTTCCAATTAAATTATTATTGTGGCACCATTAGTTAAATACAGTGTTTTTAAAACTTTTCTGCCTCTTAGTACTTTTTTGATAAGCCAGTATTTATCGAGATATTTTGAATATTTGTCGAATCCACCACATATTTGTATATGGTTAAGTACGATTACAGAGACCTGTTATAATCTGAAAATTGATTTATAATAATATATATACATTTTTGGGTATATTTTGAAAAAGAAGCCACATCTCGATAAAATGTGCCTTATCAAAAAAAGACTAAGAGGCAAAAAAGTTTTAAAAGCACTGTGTTTAACTAATGGTACCACAATAATAGTTTAATTGGAACGTACACAAACATTTGGGGGGTTTAAAGGAACAAAACCCCCATAAAATTTGTATGTAAATATATTAAAAAATAAGCAGCATCTCGATAAAAACTCGATTATAGAAAAAATACTGAGAGGCCAAAAAGTTTTAAAAACGTTGTGTTTAACTAATGGTACCACAATAATGAATTAATTGGAACGTACTCAAAAGTTTGAGGGGGGGGGGTTTAAGGGAACAAAACCCTCATAAAATTTTTATGAGGTGGACAAATTTCACTATAATTTTGTTTTAAGATGCTCCTCCCATGAGAATGATATATGTCCATTTTCAATAAAAAATCTCTGATACTTTTCGATATATTGAAAAAAATCGATTTTTATTTTGTAACTTCAAAGGGCTGTAACTTTTTTTATGAGCACATTTGTACTAAGGTAAGTTAGGTTCAATCGAGCTATTTTTGACTCCAGAATGTCTGGTATAATTTATGACTAATCTTTTCGGGACACCCTGTATAAAAGAGCTCTTCCTGGATACGAGGCCACCACTTAACACCACAAAGTATACGAATACTGGTCCTAGTATTTTAAAAGCGGAAATAGAGAAAGCCATCAAACAGAGCAAAAATGGGAAATCTCCAGACCCTGACCAAATACCATCAGACTGGCTCAAACTTCTGGATGACGACAATGTCTCATAACTAACAAACATTTATAACCATATATACGAGACTGGAATGATGCCACAGATATGGTTAGAGTCTACATTTATTCCACTCCCAAAAGAACCTAATACATCATCATGTAAATACTTTAGACTAATTAGTCTCATGAGCCACTCTCTCAAGCTACTTCTTAAGATAATTCTTAATAGAATCAAGCAGAAATGTGTAGAGACAATGGGAAACAAACAATTTGGTTTCAGAGAAGGATTGGGAACAAGGGAAGCTTTGTTCTCAATGTTAACATTACTTCAACGATCATGGGAAGTACAGAAACCAATTTACGTCTGCTTTATAGATTTTGAGAAGGCGTTTGATAGAGTTCAACATGATAGGTTGTTTGAATATCTAGAAATGATTGGAATAGATGACAAAGATCTGAGACTTTTACAACATCTATATTGAAATCAAGAAGCTTCTATTCTGGTAGACGGCAAAGAAACAGACAAAATTTGCATTCAAAGAGGTGTCACACAGGGTTGTGTGTTATCCCCAACTTTGTTTAACGTATACTCAGAAATAATTTTTAATGAAGCCTTGGAAGGACAATGTGGAGTTCGAATCGGGGGAGACTCTATTAACAACATCAGATATGCAGACGACACCGCGATCATGGCTGAAAAGATCGAAGATCTTCAATTCCTTATATATCGAGTCACTAGAGAATGCTCCAATAACAGACTTAACATAAATGCAACAAAGACAAAGTTACTTGTGGTTAGTAAACAAGACGTCGGCCCTATGCAACTAATTGTCAATGATGAATCAATAACAAAAGCTAACCATTTTAAATACTTAGGATGTTGGATAAACGAGACACTAAATCCGGATGAAGAAATTAAAACTCGTATAGAAATTGCAAGAGGAGCATTTATGAAACTTAGATCTATTCTGACCAACTCTCAGCTGAACTTACAACTAAGTTTATAGTAATCCTGTATTACTATATGGATGTGAAACCTGGATCATGAAGGTTAACATGATGAACAAATTAGAAGCCTTTGAGATGTGGTCGTAGAATATCTTGGGTTCAACGCATTTCAAACAGAGAAGTCTTAAACAGAGTAGGTCAAGGCGAAGGTGACTTAATGAAGATGATAAAAAAGAGAAAACTTGAATATCTGGGGCATATAATGAGAGGTAGCAGATACAGGATGCTGCAGTTAATACTCAATGGAAAGATCGACGGAAAAAGAGGAATTGGTCGAAAGAAATATTCATGGCTTCGAAACCTTCGTCAATGGACTGGCTTATCAGCAGATCAATTGTTACATGCCGCACAAGATCGAGAACGATATCGGCAAATTGTTACGGAAGTTACCCACGCCTAAAAATTTGGGCACGGTACTTAAAGAAGAAGAAGGGTACATCACTAGTACAAAACAAACGTTTTCGGACTAATCAGTCCATCATCAGGTTGAAACTTCATATCCAAAGTAGTTGGAACTAGCTACATAGTTAGGTCGAATGACCTTAACATTACAAAAATTAAGCCATTTCGGCTACAACAATGTCGACAATAAGTCGATGTTAAAAGAATACAATTGGACCTTGGAATACAATTAGTCTTCACCTTGGCTTCCTGTAAATTTTTTATTATGGTATACAGCCAATGAGAGAGATCATTGGGAGAGACAGGAACAAGGAGGCTAGCAGATCTATTTAATAAAATTATGGAAGTTGGACAAATGCCAGACGAATGGAGAAGCAGTACCAAGCTGGTACCGTACCTGTCTACAAAAACAAGGGAGATATACAACAATTAGCGTCTCTTTGCAAAGACAATGACGTCGACTTTGCAAAGTAACAAGACACTTACTCAACACACACACTACACATTACTCCCCTGACTTAGTGATAAGTTATACAATTACGTGGCTAAAGGTTCTAGTTCTAAACCAAAGCCAAAATCTGAGAAAAAAAAATATATATACAACAATGTACAAACTACATGGCTATAAAACTGCTTAGCCACACCATGAAAATATGGGAAAGAGTAATTGATAGACGGCTCAACTGGCTTTATGCAGGGTAGATCAACAACAGATGCAATTTTCATTATAAGGCAGTTGATGGAAAAATACAGAAGTAAAGAAACAAACGCTCATATAGTATTCATTGATCTTGAGAAAGCATATGATAGAGTTCCTCGAGAGATTCTGTGGTGGGCACTCAATAAGAAAGGAGTCCCTGGTGAAGTCCATGTGAAGTCTGGTGAGTCCATGTGAAAGTAGGATTGCACCAAGGCTCTGTGCTTAGTCCGTATTTATTCTCATTAGTTTTGGACCAGATAACAGCGAAACTACAGGGTAACATTATTCCATGGTGCTTAATGTATGCTGATGATGTCGTGTTAGTAGGAAATAGTGAAAGAGACTTAGAACAAAAACTGGAACAGTGGAGACAAGGTCTGGAAGGAAAAAGGTTTAAAATTTAGTAGGACAAAAATAGAGTATTTGGAATGTTTATTTAAAGATGGAGTTACTACAAATAAAATGGTATCTTTGGATGGTGAAATGATTGTGAAAAGCAATAGTTTTAAGTACCTAGGATCGGTATTACAGAGTAATGGAGAAATAGATGGAGATGCATGCAGTAGAATTAGGGCTGGATGGATGAAGTGGAAAGAAGCGAGTGGTGTGTTGTGTGACAGAAAATTCCAATGAAGCTGAAGGGAAAATTCTATAAAACAGCCAGAAAACCGGCTATGATGTACGGAACTGAATGTTGGACAGTGAAAAAGAAAGAGGAACAACGAATGCATGTGACGGAAATGAGAATGCTTAGATGGATGAGTGGAGTGACAAAGAAGGATAAAATTAGAAATGAGTATATTAGGGGAAGTCTAGGTGTGGCACCAATTGATGCCAAAATGAGAGAGCATAGGTTAAGATGATTTGGTCATGTTCAACGTCGAGACGTTAATCACCCAATACGAAGAATAGCTGAAGTGCAGATTCCTGGAAGGAGTAGGAGAGGAAGACCAAAGAAGACCTGGGGGGAGACGATAAGGCAGGACATGTTGGTAAAGGGGATTAACATTGATATGACCCAAGATAGAGTTATGTGGAGAAATGCAATTAGGGAAGCCGACCCCGCATAGAGATAAGGCAAAGAGAATGATGATGATGACAGCCAATGAGAGGAAGTTTTTCCTTTTTATTTTATTAATAACTGAGTTCAACAGAAGAGTAGAATGGAACGACCACATAAATCGAATGCCAAAAAAATAGAGTAGTAAGGACAGCGAGAGACGGTCAATAGGAAGACGATCAGTGGGAAGACCACGAAAACGATGAAACGACAAATTACTGGAGGCACATTGAAAAAACAGGCAGAGTCATATCTATACAAAAAGAAGAAGAAGAATCATTATTTATAAAATGGTTTAGGTTTAAGATAATGTATATTTTACTTGCGTCAGCTGCTCTCCAAACTTTTGCAGCTCTAACAGCTTTGTCTATTTTTTGTGTAATTTCACTTAAATTTAGTTCAGATATTTTGTCAGTGGTTCCATCAGTGTGTACTCTGATCTTTTTCATAATTTTAATAGGGTGGCCACATAATCTGAAATCTGACATAATATTTTAATCACCCTATAGGTACATATCCCAAAATTGACTGAACTCCAAGTCTAGTGCGTGTCATATATTTCAGCTGTCATTGAAGGGAGTCATATTTCTGTCAAACTATCAATTTCCTGGCACCACCAAACTAATATATTCACTCAAAATATAAAGGTCAACACAGACTGAGAGGTTAATGTTACACCCTTGACAACAAACGGCACTTTTCATGTATAATACACAAACTAAACTAAACAGATGAGAAGAGAACAATAGAAGGGCACTGTCTGACAGGTTGAGGAATCGAGCATAAACTATGTAGTCTAGGGGTATGCAGAGATGATGCGCCAAGGGCGTAGAGATAACTTTATAAGAGGATTGATAAACACCGAAATTACAGAGTAACAGGTACATTCCTTAAATAACATTTAATGGCTTCTTTAGATCAGGTTAATCTGGTTAATCTGTAAGAAAATAAAAAAGTTTGTTTCTTACAAAAAGATAAGAAAATTTATTTCTGTGTTTTTAACTTTAGGTTATGTGTGTAATTCTTAGTTATTTTGGATTGTTTTTGATTTACCCAAAAAAATTTAAAATGCCAAAGGTTCGCGGCCGTAAGTAATTTCGTCATTTTTTAAGCTATATATATACATATATATATATATATATATATATATATATATATATATATATATATATATATATATATATATATATATCCTTTACATAACAGCTGACTTTTTAGATGAAAATGGGGTTGAAGTTTATTGGGTATCCAGCTGAATAAAACCAAGTGGTACTCTGTTTAACAAAACGTTATATTTCGCTGATTTTCATCAGCATCATCAGACGAAAGCTACAATATTTAAAAATGGTACAATTTTATAGTATGGTTTTTTACAATTTTTATCTTACCTAATTGAGGTTGATGGTATTTAGATGATATTTAGATGACATCGAGATACTGCAATTTTGATAAAATGTGGGTTAAATTTAGTTAATTATGTAATAGGATTAAATGAAATTTGTTTTATATTGACAAGAATGAAAATTTTATTTGAAGTTGATTAATGTCAATCAGATGAAGCACTAGACATATTAAATATTGAATGTTATTAAGTGTTTTATGTAGGAAAATAGTTTAGTTATATATCGCTAATATCATAAAGGTTTATTTAATTGAAATTTAACATATCGGTTGTCTTTTAGTTTAAAAATTTAATATTATTTTTTATTATGTTAATTATATATTAAAAATGTGTTATAAATTTGATGTTATTTTTCTAATTGTAATAAATAAGCATAAATTTCACTTAGATGTTCGACGTCTGATTTCTTATTTATTAAATTATTTGTTTGACTGATAAATGCCATCTCGAGGAATAGTCTTTTGTTAAGATTATTTTCTATTGCAAGTATTTTTGTTTCGTTGTAGTTCATTATATGTTGTTCATCATGTACGTGCTTTGCAAGGGAACATCTATCAGGGTATAATCTACTGTCACTTTTGTGTGAAGTTATACGGCTTTTTAGGTGTCTAGACGATTGGCCGATGTATTGTTTATTACAACTTCCACAAGGAATACAGTAGATTATGTTAGATAATTGGTCTTTAGGTGTTTTATCTTTAATTTTGGTGAAAATGGAACCGATTGTTAAAACTGTGTAATTAGCGATTTTAATATTATCATCAATTGATTTAAAAATTCGTGTAAGTTTAGGTGTTAAGTCTTGTATGAATGGTAATTTAAAGTATTTAATTGTGGGTAATGTGGTGTTGGTAGTGGTGTGTACTATAGGGTTAATGTTTTGTGGTGTGTGATTAGGGTTAGTTTGTGTAACAGATAATGTATCATTTGTTGTATTGAATAGTAGTTTAGTAAGTAATGTGTTTGGGTATGAATTTTCTAGAAAAAGCTGATGAAGAATTTTTAAGTTTTTGTTATGGAATGATTGATCTGCAATTTGTAAGATTCTATTTTTCATTTGTGTTATAAGATTAATTTTTGTGATATGTTTATGATATGACCAATAGTTGATATATCTTCCGGAGCTAATAGGTTTTCTATACCAATCTGTTATTATTACGTTGTTATTGTTACGTATTAGTTTGGTGTCAAGAAATGGAACTGATTGATGTTTGTCTTCAGTTTCAACTGTGAATTGGATATGTGGGTCGAAATCGTTGAAGATGTATAAGAGTTCATTTATCATATCTTTTGGAAGGGCTAATATTATGTCGTCAACGTATTTCTTTAAAAATGTTATTCTGAATGGAAGAACAGGGATGACTATATCTAAAAGATCATCCATAACATATGTGGCTAGAATAGAACTTACACAACCTCCCATGGGAGTGCCTATTTTTTGTTTATATATTTTGTTGTTAAAAGAGAAGTATGTGTTGTTGAATAGGAAGTTAACTAGTGTTAAGAAGGTATCTTTATCGATTTTACAATGTTTAGTTATGTCAGACCAATGTTTGTTAATGGATCTTATGCAAGCGTCTAAATAGATGTTAGTAAAAAGAGAAACGACATCCAAACTTACAAGAACGTAGTCAGTGGGTAGTTGTAATCCATTAAATGTTGTTTTTACTTCAAATGGATCTTTTATGTAGTATTCATTATTAAAATCATATGCTGCAGTTAGAATGTCTTTAATAAAGTTGGCAATATGTTCAGTTGGTGAGTTGATAGTTGAAACAATAGGTCTTAGTGATAATGTTGGTTTGTGTATTTTTGGTAATGCATAAAATTTTGGAGCGTTACTATTATATTTCGTTAGTTGTTTTTTGGTGGGTTCGTCAATAAATTTGTTATTAAGTAAATTCTGTACTAATTTATTACTTTCTTTTTGTATTTTAAGTGTAGGGTCAGAATTTAGTTCTAAATATGTTTCATTATGTTCAAGGAGTTGTTGTGATAATTCAATATAGTCTGTTTGTTTCATGACTACAGTAACGTTTCCTTTGTCAGATCTAGTGACTATAAATTTCTTAAAGAACATCCAGAACTTATACTTTTTAACATATATATATATATGTTAAAAAAATGACGAATTGTAGGAATTAAAGAGGCCAGTTTTGGTTTACGGAAATTTTTACGAAGAGTTAAAGCAGATCTGTCAACAGTATTAAGAGTTTGGAGTAGGTGGTCCACTGGTGAGACTTAACGGCATCGTGGAGGGTCTGGACGTAAATACTAGAATATGGCAGTACCGTGATCTGCGCCATCTTAGACTTCTTGCTCTCCCAAATAGACGGTACAGTGTACACCAAGGAGATGATTTAGTTGAAGCTACAGGAAAGGTAGTCTCAAGAAGAACAGTTTATTAAAGATTATTTGGAATGGGACTGAGAGCTTACTGAGAGTAATTTACTCTTTTATTGAGTACTAAGGAATCTTTCTTGTTGGAACTTTTGCCACGCTGAGCAGATGGGTTGTGAATTATTTAAAATTCTCTCATCTTAATTTCCTCGGCATCCTGTATGATTTATAATTTTTGAAAATCTCGGGAGGTTGTAACCAAAGAAAGTATTCCACCTGTTGTCAATCTGGTGGTATGGGAACGATATTTATTGTCGTTTTCTGTGCTACTTCGATTGATAACTTACATTGTTTTTCGGTAGATGGGTCTAGTTCATCCGTGGCATTTCGTTCTTTGCAATTCAGAAAGGCCCAAAGTATGATACCTGGGGAAATCGGAGAGAAGAGGATATGGGACTACTGATGAGGAGGAAAAAACCTTCGAAACCGATATAGACTCTTCCTGCACTCTCCGATTTAAACAGAGTATTATGCAGGCTGCATTTTCGTGTTGCAAAGAAATTGAAAATGTTTATACATTTTAATTTCTTATATTATTTCAATTAAATAACTTTCGACCTAACTTTGTCAACTTTTATTCATCCGTTGAGGCTTAATATTCTGCTCTTAGTTTAAAGCACTTCATATTCGCTTTACATCACAAAACAGACTTTCTCACGTACTTTAAAACTAATAGCCGTAAATAAACATTTCCTTTGTGCAATCCTTACATCTCAAACCGAGCTTGGAGCGTAAGCTAGCAAAGCAAAGCAAAGGTGGAATGTTATTGCTGAAAGTTAAACTGCACATGTTTTGTTTCCCTAAAGGAGTTCTTTATCTAATGAAATATGTTATCCAACTCTAGTTCTGTGAATATTATTAGATATGTGTGTTTTGATACGTGTATATAAAATATATATAGCAAGATATGCAACCAGTATGCAACCGTCAAATTAAAGGACACCGCACACATCTGATGGAAAATATAATGTCACTCAAATTAAATAAAATTTACATGAATAGATGCGTCCTGAAATTTCAATAATTTGATATCATTGCGCCAACTCTGTATTTTGATTAACAAGAGCGTAAATTGATAAAAATAAATCTAAAATCAAATAGAAATATACGTGTGTCAAAGAGAGAAAAAAGATCTTGTGATTCGCTTACTCCATAAATCTTTCTCGAGGGATTAAGGCAGAGGCTTATACTCTTATCCTTTCTTATTGTTATTGATAATAAAGTAGGTATAATTTGGTTAGTTGTACCGCCTCTAATCGGCTTAAGCTAGTGGTGAATAGACTGTATGGTGTATTCCACGAATATACGTCTGTTTTGGATTATCGCGACAACGAATATTTTAGTGTTCAACATAAGAAGTACGAAAGTATTTTGCTCTAATAATTACTCCAATAAACAACAATATAATTTGCAATTTACTTTCGTTCTTCATATTTTTCACAGTAAATTATTCGTTGTCGCGATAATTCAAGAGGGTTGTATATTCGTGGAATGGGGTATATTCAATAACCGCTAGACTAATATTATCTATGAATGGCAGTTTTATGGACTTCAAAATGCGATTTCGGTAAATTTAATTACAATTAACGCACTAATTAAGCAAAATTCAGAGTTGGCGCAATGGTATCAAATTATTGAAATTTCAGGACGCATCTATTCATGTAAATTTTATTTCATTTGAGTGGACATTATATTTTACATAAGATGTGTGGCGTGTCCTTTCAAATGTATTCATTAACCTTCCGATGACCAACCTTTTTTTGTTACACGGATGACCAACGGGGGTAAAAAATGACCCCAAGTCAAAAATGAAAATTGACAAAAAAATGAAGTTGTTTTAAGAAATGTAATAATGTATTTAGTGCAGTCACTGAAGGTGGATATGAGCTATTACCTCCGATTTCGTTGAACCTCCATCGATTTGCATGATAATTGGTGAGTGGTTAGAGGATATCTCAAGGAACAAAGGTGACATGGTGCCAACTTGCGCTTTTACCCTGGGGGTGTGGATGCCACCCCTCCTCCGGGGTGAAAATTATTTTATTAAAAATAACCCCATAATTCGATAGAGGGACAAATTATAAGCAAAATTTGTTATATAAAGTTATTAAAATAAATCAAAACTTTTTGAATTATTAAATATCAAAGATTTTAATTTTTCGTCAGAAAAATGCATGTTTTTAACCGATTTTTCATAAATAATTCAAAAACTATAAGTTTTTACAAAAAAGTTATTATTACCAAAATTGAGGCTAATAAAAAATCAAATAAACTCCTTACTAGAAAAACTTTTCAATGTTAAGTAAAAGTGAGGTATAGGTAATTTAATGTACCTATATTTCTTTCGTCGAGTACCCAAATCTAAGTATTCAAGTTTAAATAACGGGAAAATGATGTATTTTATAACATAAACATTTTTTGTCAAAGTTCTTGGAAATATCTATCAAATAAGCCCTTGAACAAGTTGATAGCATTAAAATTTATGCACCAAAAATGTTTCAAAATTTATCTTTTAAAATTTTATCCAAAAAATGTTATTGTTTTTTGTAAATAACTCCGTTAATTTTTAAGATATCAGGTTCACCTAAAAACTAGTTAAAAGTTTATTCCAAGAGCTATTAAAAAACGGTAAACTGTCTTTTAAATTTCTTACTTTTTTAAAAATAAAAGGTTAAATAGCCCCGGTTACATTGTTCTCGCAGCAAAATTGAAATTTTAAACGTTCTTATCTCGGTTATTTTTTATTCTATGGAAATAATAAAATGAGTTAAGTATTTGGAACAGAAAAAGCTAAAATTTAGTTTAATATCATTTTCTACGACTATTGAGTATTTTTGGAGTTATTATCAAAAGAAAATGAAAAGTACGATAATTTTAAAAATTCTGATTTTTTTAATTATATCTTTTTTTTAAATATACATTCTAAACCGGTCAAAATTGTGGAAATCATTAACTATGTTAACCTAATAGTCCATTGAAATTGTACATTTAGTGTGCATTTCTTAGAGGAGTCAATTTTATTTTTTTAATGTGTAGGGGGGTTCAGTAGAAGCTTAAGTTCAAGTTTTTGGGGTTGAGGCCCTTGTCCCCCGGCCGCCATCTTGGAAAAAGAGGTGCAAAGAGCTTTCGCGCTGTTTCGCGTAAACTAGCTACCCTACAGAAAATTAAATTTTACATAAAATGAAGCAAATTAAATTTTCTACAATTTTATATCTATTACTTTTTATCGTAAAGTGACTAACAAAAAAGTTATAAACAAAAATAAGAGAAAATTTTGTAAGAAATTTCCTTTTGGAGGTTATAACTTTTTTTACGTTCATTTTACAATAAAATAACATCAAAGCGATTTTGTAGAGAATTTTTCAATAAACAATTTTCTCTATAAAGTTGTTTAATTTTATTTATTATCTAGGTTTTACAGCGCTCCAAACTTGACCAGATTCTTGAATTCTCATAGAAAAATAATGCTTTTCTATCTATACATTAGACGAGCGGCATTAACCGTTATGCCAACCACGAAAAGCAAATTTAAGGTGAATGATCAATTTTGGTCTATTTTTATGTTTTAGAGGTCGCTGAATCCGAATATGAAGTTTATTTTTATCTAGAATTGGTGGAACATGTTAAAAAATAAATTTTATACAAAAATGCCAAACATCAATTTTGATGATTTTTCAAATTTACCTCGCTGTATCTTTGGTCGCTGTAAATATTTCCTTTTAAAAATTTTACTGTGTTATCTTTGAAGTACGTAGATAACAATGAAATTTGTCCAAAATGTTTAAACACATTAAAAAAGGAGTTGTTAATTTATTAACATTTTGTCGTCATATTTCGTTAGTTTCATGTTTACTTAAAAAAGTTGAGTGACAAACTTTTTAGTTTAAAATTTAAACCAACACAACAATAAAATATAGTTTATGAAGAAGTTTTTTGGAAAATTTTAAGTCAAAATATGTAATAGGAAAAAAGTTATGTTACTTCATATACAAGCGGCACACCCCAAAAAACGCTTATATCTCGAGATCCTGACCACGGTGTGGTGAATGGCTAATTTTTATCATACTTTATGATTTTGTTATCAAAAATCGTTTTTTGCTCTGCTTAAGAATTTTGCATTTTGCGGTTGCGTCATTCTTCTTCTGAAGCGGCGAATTTGTCCTCAAACAACTTCTTGGGCCTTTTCTATATATGCGTAGAGTTTTTTTCTATATATGCTAAGTTTTATAGTGGGAAGACAGGTCAAAAACAGATTAATAATAGCATAGGAATGTTAAAATCATAATAAATTGTATATATATATATATATATATATATATATATATATATATATATATATATAACAAGGTTGAAATATTGGGGTAGCAGCAATCTCAAAGAAAACTCTTTATAATAATTCCAAGCTTTCGATAATGTTTATTATCATCTTCAGGAAACTACAAATATAAATATACAGTATTTAACAGTTAGTCTAACTAAAATCAATAAAAATTGTTATCTTTGTGCCATCAAAAATCCAAAACACCATAGTTTTCTCTCACTAAACTAGGTGTCTAGGCATAAAGATAACAATTTTTATTGATTTTAGTTAGACTAACTGTTAAATACTGTATATTTATATTTGTAGTTTCCTGAAGATGATAATAAACATTATCGAAAGCTTGGAATTATTATAAAGAGTTTTCTTTGAGATTGCTGCTACCCCAATATTTCAATCTTGTTTCCTAACTGTTCAGCAAAGATTATATACCTGTTATATATATATATATATATATATATATATATATATATATATATATATATATATATATATATATATATATATATATATATATATAGATAGAAAAGTAAGCCTAACTTCTGTTTTTATTGTATCCCTATGAGCATTCGAGAATCTGGTCAAGTTTTGAGCGCTTTAAAACCGATATAAATAAATAGAATTAAACAACTTTATAGTGGAAATTGTTCGCTGAAAAACCCTCTACAAAATTGCTATAATGCTAGTTTATTTTAAAATTAACTGAAAAAAAGTTATAACATCCAAAAGGAAACTTGTTAAAAAAAATTTACACATTTTTGGTTATATCTTTTTTGTTGGTCACTTGACAATAAAAAGTAATAGAAACAAAATTGTGGAAAATTTAATTTGCTACATTTTATGTTTAAATAGATTTTCCGTAGGGTTGGTAGTTTACGAGATATAACGCGAAACCTCTTTGCACCCCATTTTCAAGATGGCGACCGGGGACAAGGATGGCGACCCCAAAAACTTGAACTTAAGCTTCTACTGATCCCCCCTACACATTAAAGAAATAAAATTGACTCCTCTAAGAAATGCAAGGTACGGCCTAAAAAATGTAACATTTTAATGGACTATAAAGACATTTTTGTGAGGATTACTACAAATTTTAATTTTTGTGGAAATGGCGTATGTTTTATTTTTCACTTTTTCCTAAAAAAATCGAAAGGGTTCTCTGTTTTTCATCATAACTAAATTTTGATGCTATTAACTTCTACTGGAGCTCATTTGATAGGCATTCCGAATTACTTTGAGAAGTGTTAAACAAGTATATTCTATAAAATGCATCGTTTTCCCTTTATGTAAGATTGAATACTTAGATTTGAGTACTCGTCGAAAAAGAATTACATTCAATTACCCATAACTCACTTTGAAATAACATTAGTTAAGTTCTTTAAGTGGAAAGTGTATTAAATTTTTTATGGTCTTTAATTTTAGTAATATTAACTTTTTTACAAAAGCTTATAGTTTTTGAGTAATACGTGAAAAACAGCTTTAAAACATGCATTTTTTAGGTTGCATTTTTTAGGTTGCAAACATGCATGTCGTCACAGGTTTAGACAACTAAGAAGAAAAACGTTTAAAAATATACTAGAACGATTTCAACGGACTGAACACTTAGATTATGATAAATCTGATCAAGCAAAATCTATTGTAAATGAAGAAAACAGGAATTAAATGTAATCCTTAGTGTCACTGAGGATCTGCATATTATGCATTAGTACAACCGTTCTTACAATCTAAGTACCTAGTATGTTGAAACCGTTTTAGTATACTTTCAAAAATTTCTCTTTTTGGTTGTCGTCTATCAGGGAATTGCTGATGATAAATTTTTATTGCAAGTAGCTCATTTTTGTTATACTCTCCTAGCAAATAGCCATTTTAATCAGTTCCTCGTTAGAAAAATTAATATAAGTAATGGTAACAAAATCAACTGTCACTACATAAATAGTATAATGTCAAATGTTTAAGCCAATTTTGTGTTATAGCCAACTAGGGAGAATGTTCGGAATGGGACGTTTCATCGCCGCCGGTTCATCGCCGCCGTTTCGATGCCGCCGGTTCATCGCCAGTCCATTTCATCGCCGGCCGTTTCATCGCCGGCCGTTTCATCGCCAGTTAGTCAGTTGATCTTGTATTATGGGAGATGACACGACACGACGTTAAATTCAGTTCAAAACTTATGACAAATAAATAGATAAAAAATATTATTATATTAATTTACTGTTCTATTTCTACTTCCCCTAAATTTGATACTAAACAGTATTAAATGTGTAGTGTTAAATTATATTTTATATTATAAAAGTTTAAAAGTCTATTAAAATATTAAGTATGGCAACGGGAATGGACATATCTCGCATTTCCTAGAATTCCTAATTAATACTAAAAATAAATAATAAATGTAACTGTCGAAAATTGGTCGAAAATTCGGAAATATATCAGTTAGCGATTAACTGACTGGCGATGAACCGGCAGCATCGAAACGGCCGGCGATGAATCGGCCGGCGATGAACTGGCGGCATCGAAACGGCGGCGATGAAACGTCCTAGACCCGAGAATGTTGTGTGTTTGATTAATATTTTAAGCACCAACAACCTAACTACGAATGTATTTGGATATCTCATCCAATATTAATAAATTAAGGATCATGCTAGATTATTACGGATTTTTTTTGAAAAATTATTTTTGATTGGATATTTTCACAACCCCCCAATAAAATTTCACGTAATTTTTGTTGCAATTAATGGCTTAAAGAATCACGAATAACTTACAAATTAAAGCACTTAGGTATAGGGAATGCTTAAGAAATAAAAAAGTACCATAAAATATCATTTCATTACAATACTAAAATACAGGGTGTTCCATTTAAGAAAACTCAGAAAATACTCATTCCGAGTTTCGACTCACCCTGTCTACTAAAATTAAACATTTCGCTATATTGTTAATGATTAACAGTTGTAACTATATTACAAATCGTTTGAATATAAATAGAAAATTTGATCTCAAATCACTACAATTCTATAGGGTGTAGATGTTGCTACGAAATTAACAAAAAAAAACATAATTAACTTTTAAACTGCCTCGTATAATATTAGAAAACTATATATTTTAAGAAAGGAAACATTGAGGAGAATCCAAAAATGTAAAAATATACAGGGTGTTTAAAAACACACATTTAAAAAAACATAAGTTTGTGTCAGCCTGTCAATACGCACGCCCCTGTATATTTGAAAATATTTTTAAATTATGGTACTATATGTGCCCCAACTTTTACTTAAATAACTTTTTTTCGTATCTCTTACGACAAACGTGTAATTGGACTTTGTCACATTAATGCCCCACCCTGTATTTAACTGAGATATCCCTCTAAGACTAGATTAATGAGTCTCATTCGTCAGACGTAAGTAGACCAAGATGGAAGTTTGATTCTGTTCGTGTAGGGATTCTTCATGTTTCCGGAAGTTATCCATTAACATCGGCTTTAAGCCGTTTCAATTTTACAATTTAACAATGTAAATTGCATTTTAAATCCAACCACTGTCTGCTTCTGGGGCTATTAAGCAAGTATGTATAAGAGTTCACTGAGGATGGACTCATAGGTCCGAAAACGTTTTAAACCATTTGGATTTTTTAAGATTTTAATTTTCAATTACAACTATACCTACTACTAAGGAGTTTTTACTTCGATGTTAAAATATATTTAACTGCATGGTATGTATATGTTATAGTCAAAGCCCGAATTTCAGGCACTCCTAGGTTTGACTAGGCAATCCTCAGGTCTGACTGACGGTCTTAGTCAAAGCCCGAAATAAATTACAGTTTCGGCCTTTGACTATTAGTCAAACCTAGGAGAGACTAAGTTGGTCAGGCAAAGGTCGAAATTTAATTTTATGAAATCGGGGTTTGATAGTCAAACCCCGATCAGCTATTAAAATGTCGTAATTTGTTAGAATAGGTTTAATAGAACGTCATTTTTTAATTGTAATGTTTATTATTTTTATATTGTCGTAATTAAAATAAAAAAATTAGTGTTTATTCTCGCATGTAGAGGCATTATGGCATTTAGAGTTGCACAATACGTCAGACCTTTTACACTTACACATGGTTTTAAAGAGCACTTCTTATTGCAGTGGTATTTTATAAATCCTTGTCCTCCAAAGGACATCGCACACATCTTATGGAAAATATAATGTCACTCAAATTCAATAAAATTTATACGAATAGATTCGTTTTAAATTAACGGTCAAATCTTATCATTGCGCCAACTCCATATTTTCAATAATAAGAGCAGAAATTGATATAAATAAATCTGAAATCAAATGGATACGTACATAAGTTAGAGAGAGAAAAAATATTTTATAATACCCAAATTGTCGGTACTCCATAAATCAGCGGATTAGTTTTACTAATCCGCTTAGGCCCAGCGGGGTTTTAAGCTCTTTTGAATAGCACCCAGAGCAATAGTGATTGTAACTGACACTTTTACTGACTAAAAAATTTGATTTCGATAAACTTTAATTGCAATTTGCGCCGTAATTAATCATAATTAAGAGTTGGCGCAATGATAAGATTTGACCGTTAATTTAAAACGAATCTATTCGTATAAATTTTATTGAATTTGAGTGACATTATATTTTCCATAAGATGTGTGCGATGTCCTTTAGAATCTTTTGTAGGTACTAATTTCTCTTAGAGACAGCTTAACGTCTGGAACATCTTTGAAATTACGAAAATTCTCTTTGCATTCTCTTGTTTGATTTCTTGAAAAGAGTGTGTTTATTTTTCCGTATTTCGTACCAACTCTATATAAACCGCCAATTATTGTTTTGTCTTGTATGATACCCAAAATATTTCGAACATCTCCTTGGCACGCGTTCGAGCATGCGTTGTGCACAGACAGAAAAGATTAAAATAAATAAAGGAAATGCGATTGAAGGTCTTTATGCCCAGGCTAATGCTATGAATGAATTAAGTGAAAGCATACAAGATAAAACAAGTGACGGTTTATATAGAGTTGACACGAAATACGGAACAATAAACACACTTTTTTCAAGAAATCAAATAAGAGAATGCAAAGAGAAATTTCCTAATTTCGAAGTTGTTCCAGACGTTAAGCTGTCTCTGTCTCTAAGAGAAATTAGTATAAAAGATTCTAAATTTGGAGGACAAGGATTTATAAAATGCTACTGCAATAAGAAATGCTCTTTCAAATTACGTAAGTGTAAAAGGTCTAACGTATTGTGCCTCTATTAACTCTAAATGTTATAATGCCTCAACATGTGAGAATAAACCTTTATTAAACCTAATCTAACAAATTACGACATTTTAATAGCTTTGACTAGTGACGGGGTTTGACTAGCTAGTCAAACCCCGATTTCATAAAATTAAATTTCGACCTTTGCCTGACCAACTTAGTACTTAAGACTCTCCTAGGTTTGACTAGTCAAAGGCCGAAACTTAGTACGGCTTTGACTAAGACCGTCAGTCAAACCTGAGGATTGCCTAGTCAAACCTAGGAGTGCCTGAAATTCGGGCTTTGACTATAACATATACAGCCAACTCACGGGAACTATCCCGTTTTAAAATATTGTATTATGTACAGAACAAAATGCAGATTTTAATGCTCTCATGATCCCAACCTCTCTCTATGAGTCGGTACGTAACTTTTTTGTATCACAATGTTTGCAATGTTTGTCTTTTATATTATAATAAATAACTATAAGTTTAAGTTTAAAAATATTATTATTGTGTTACTCATTGCCCTAACCGCACGTATTTTTCTTTCCAGTTAAATCAGACGACATCAACGGGCGAAGAACTGAACGGCTTTATCAAAAATTCACCAATATACGTAACTTCTTTGACCGCCACCGAAAATATAAACAACAACAGCACCGCAAACAAAGGACAGGGAGGCGGAAGCGTCTTGAGTACGACTACGGCCGTCGTGGCCGCCAACAAGGACGTAATCACCACCTCGAAACAATTGCCCAATGGTAGAGGCGAACCCCTCGGAGGACTACCGACTATTGATCATTTAGAAAATTCAAATAAAGTGCCGAATGACGTAAGGGCTGATGTACAGGTAAGCTTTCATTATTTTTTTATGTAGGTATTAATTTCAGATTGAAAATTAATACAAAGGGCAAATTATTGTAAACTCCTCCTCCTCCTTCTTTTTCTAATGGCGCTACAACCCTTTGTGAGTCTTGGCTAGTTTAACAACGTTCTTCCATTCTGCCCTGTCAGATACTTCACTTCACCACTACCTGATCTTCATGGTTTTGAGATATTCCTCTACGTCGTCTATCCATCTTTTAAGGGGCCTTCTTCTTGTTCTATTTCTTTGGGACTTCCATCTCCTGACATTCTTTCTAAGTGACCGCTAGTTTAATTTTTGTGACTTTACAAACCCGCAGGAGGTTTATAGACAGCAAGGTGGCAGTATAATTGTATGGGGTGGCATCACTCTTAGTGAAGAACCAATCTCGTTTATCTGTAACGGTTTCTAAATGCAACAGACTACCGCTATATTATTATTCTCGAATCTATTGTTGTACCCTTTGTACTGCAACAGATGTAGGGTAGTACTTAACAATCGTGGAGGCCATACACTGTACTAACTTATCCTAAGGACTACTTTGTTGTGAGTTGAGGGGCAACAAATTAGTATTTTTTTGTTACCATTCTTTGACTTACGGAGTTCTCTTTTAATTTTTTTATAGACGAAGCAACGAAGCACCAAAAAGCCCAAAACCTAGGAATTTTGTGAAGTAAGATTAATCGTCATGCAACTTTTTGCATTCAATTCGAGAGAGTTTCAGGCAATTTTGTGAACTAAATTGATCTCCGGCAAAAAAATTTGTGCATGAGAAAATGCATTTTCAAAGTGCATCTCGAAGAGATGCACTACGTGCATTAAATACGTATCTTTTGGTCTTTTATTTGGAAATGTATTTCTCGAGATATTAGACCGTTTCTATAATTTACCTATGGTATCATGATAAATCGTTTTTTCCGATTATAGCGCCATCTATCCACAATTCAAAAAAATTTCTCGAATAAAAGTTGCCTATTTTTACGTAAGCAATCCAAATTTTTAATAACAAATGGGCGTTTCCGTTTAAGATTTTAAAATTACCCCCACCGCACCTTCAGGGGATGGAGTGGGGGGGTCGTTTTTAGTGTAATTAGATAGATTTTTGAATAATATTAAACGCGTATTTTTCAGTTTTTCGATCCAATCTTCATTTCGCGACTTATTCGATCGTCCCGCGAATTATTCGGTCGTCCCAGGCGACGAGTTCCCCCTGGGCACCATTTACCTCGGAGACTATCGCCGTCATGAAATTCGTGTTCAGTGACCTCCGAAACACCCAAATATAAAAATTTAACTCATTTCCGTCAATATTTCCCTAGTCCTAAATTTTTTATTTTCCATTTCTTCGAGATGCACTTTAAAGATGCTTTTTCTCATGCGCAAAATTTTTTCCCGGAGATCAATTTAGTTCACAAAAGTGCCTGACACTCTCACGAATCGAATGCGAAAAGTTGCATGACGATTCATCTTACTGCACAAAATTCCTAGGTTTAATGCTTCGTTGCCTCGACTATTAAGAGCTATTGCGACAACTCTGAGAAAAAATGTTTATTTTATATTCGGGATATTTGTTGATAAGTTTTTTTTAATATTTGAAATAAATTATTTGAAATCCTTCTGTAATCTCGCATTTTGTTTTTGTCTCCTAGTAGTATAGTATAATAGTTGATTCAAAAGATGGCATAACCCAGACATCCAAAGTGAAAGTTATCCTTCAACACCAAATTGTTCTATATGGTCCACACAATGTCCAGAAAAAAGTCACACCATTTTGAGCGTCGGGTTTGGGGGGGGAGAGGGGGAGAAATCGGTAAATTCGTAGTTTTTTAAGTTTTTCGCCAATATTTCTAAAACTATGCGGTTTAGCATGAACAACCTTCTATACAAAATTATTCTACATTAAATTTTAAATAAGAAAGGCTCTATGCATAATCTTTCTAAAATGAATGGTTCCAAAGTTACTGAGGTAGTATAGTATAACTGGTCCAAAAAAAGGCCTAACCCAAACATCCAAAGTAAAAGTTTTTCTTTAACACTAAATTGTTCTATATGGTCCACATATTGTTCAGTAAAAAGTTACACCATTTTGAGCGTCCGGTTTGGGGGGAGATGAGGGGAGAAATCGGTAAATTAGTAGTTTTTTACGTTTTTCGTCAATATTTCTAAAACTATGCTTTAGCGTAAACAATGTTATATACAAAAATGTTCTACATGAAATTTAAAACAAAAAATGTTCTATACATAATTGTTATAAAATCAACGGTTTCAGAGTTACAAAGGGTGAAAAGTCGAGTTTTCGATACTTTTTATATTTTTTGGGCCATATTTATGATATAACTATACCAAAAACCCAGACATCCAAAGTGAAAATTATCCTCCAACACCAAATTGTTCTATATGGTCCACATAATGTTCAGAAAAAAGTCACACCATTTTGAGCGTCGGGTTTGGGGGGGAGAGGGGGAAGAAATCGGTAAATATAAAAAGTATCGAAAACCTCCACTTTTCACCCTCCGTAACTCTGGAACCGTTGATTTTATAACAATTATGTATCAAACCTTTTTTGTTTTAAATTTTATCTAGAACATTTTTCTATAGAACATTCCTTACGCTAAAGCATAGTTTTAAAAATATTAACGAAAAACATAAAAAAATACTAATTTACCGATTTCTCCCCCATCTCCCCCCCCCCCCCAAACCGGACGCTCAAAATGGTGTATCTTTTTACTAAACAATATGTGGACCATATAGAACAATTTGGTGTTGAAGGAAAACTTTTACTTTGGATGTCTGGGTTAGGCCTTTTTTTGGACCAATTATACTATACTACCTCCGTAACTTTGGAACCATTCATTTTAGAAGGGTTATGCATAGGGCCTTTTTTATTTAAAATTTAATGTAGAACAATTTTGTGTAGAGGGTTGTTCATGCTAAACCGCTTAGTTTTAGAAATATTGACGAAAAACGTAAAAAACTACGAATTTGCAGATTTCTCCCCCCTCTCCCCCCCAAACCCGACGCTCAAAATGGTGTGACTTTTTTCTGAACATTATGTGGACCCAGTGTTGCCAGACGTACGATAATTATCGTATTTGTACGATAATTAAAGGTATTGTACGATGTACGATCAATATGAATAAATGTACGATAATTTCTGAATTATGTGAAATGCATAAACAATTGATCGAAAAAAACCTTTTTTTGCTTATTTTATAAATACATATATTTACTTTAATTTATAAAAAAAATGTTATATGAGAAATAACATAACTGTTATTTATTATCCTAACAAACATTTTTAATTTTAACAAAGATGAGGATATTTGTATTGGGACTGTTAAAAGGTAGGTACACCTGTGGTAAATTTTTCTAAAAAGTCTACAACAGGAAAAAATATGCAGTTTTATTTTTGTTATAATTAAATTCATTCATTATAACAAAACTAAAGCATCCTTGATATTTTTAGTATTGCGTCTTCGTCTGTTAGGCGGCTCTATTCGAGTTACTTTGGATTAAAAAAATGAAGAAAATGCTATAAAAGTCGAGAAAATACATTTTTTTAACGTATACGTATACCGATTTTGAACTTTGAATATTTTTTATGATGAATGATGATTATTGATCATCATATATGATGATGAAGGTAGTTTTTGAATACTCATACCTGAAGTATTACTTTTTTGCAATGTGATAGCAAAAGAGGTAAAAAAATAAAATCTACCGAAATTTGACGATTTCTACCGAAAAATTAAGTGCAGTTGGTTGTACGATAAAATCATTTAAAAAACGATAATTTCTGCAGCATTGTACGATATTTTCGTTTTGATCATCTGGCAACCCTGTGTGGACCATATAGAAAAATTTGGTGTTGGAGGGTAACTTTCACTTTGGATGTCTGGGTTTGGGTCTAACTATACCATACTATAGATTATTTTGAATTTTGACGTGTATGTATGTCTTACAATAGTAATGCGTTTTTCACTTCATTGCTAATTTTCAATCGATTTAAAAAAGGAGACTAATTGTAATTGAATACATTTTATTCATTTTCGATTATGGTTATTTCTACGTCATAATAGGAAATATTTTAAAGGTAATTCAATACTAGTTAAGATAATACTCCCAGACATATCGCAGTGTTGTCCACTCCAGTTGAGCACCAATTTGACTAAACGATTTACCTGTTACTTATTAATTGTTGTCGCTTCGCTAGGGTCCGTTTAGTGGTATCAACGTGGTATTTTGTGTGTGTAGTTACAGTTTCGTGTGAACAATTATCAATTTGAGAATATACATCATCCACTTTAATTTTTATTCAGTAAGTTTTTCATATTTACGCAATAGTAATAAGTACCAATCATCATTAGCCGTTTTGAGTCCACTACTGAACATAGGCATCCCGTAAATAATTCCATTAGACGTGCTGGTAGTGTAGGAAACAGAGGTTGAACCTCACAAAATGGACACAAGTCCGGTTTTATTTTTTTTTCGGGTATATCAAGGGGTGCTTATTATGAGACTAACTTTTTCTTAAAAAATTTCGCCCCGAAACCCCCCTTTTCAACCCTTTAAAAGGGGTAGTTTGTGGTTTTTGCGAAACGTAGCCCTTCCTCTACGTTTTGCAAAAAATTTATTTCATAGTAAAATGAAGAGGACTATATTTCCTACTATTTATTTTCTGACAGCATATGTCTATCACTCACCGTTTAGCAGGGGTGGCGTCCCAAAATTGACAAATTTTAAAAAAAGATGTTTTTGAAAAAATATTTTTCCCTAGCTGTAATGAAAATTAAGAAGAAACTCTCCGGCAATCAATCACAAATAAGTGGCTGCTTTTTTGGTATAGGTTTCATTTAAGGGCAATTTCAAATTTTTTAATTACAAGGTGTTATATTTAAAAAAAACCCCTTTTTATACCATCTGAACCGCCTATGCTAGAGTAAAAAAACTTTCAGCGATTATCCACGTACTGGTGTTATTTACAAATTTGTATAATACACCCCCATATTTTCCCCGGAACCACCCCAAAAAAGAGGATAATTAATAAAGAAAATAATCAAAAATTGATTTTGGGCCACAACTGTGACTTTAGGGTGCAAAGAAAATAAAATATGCGTGGGTCATAATGTGCAGCAGACAGTATGTTCTTTTATTTTTCATAAGTACGTTATCAATAAAATGAATAAGTGACGAAAAAAAAAATAAAAACTGAAGCCCGCCAAATTATTTCTGAGGTTTACGGCGCCACTGTGCCGTAACGGTTGCTTATACGAAAAAAATGAATAGGACCTTATTTATAGAGAAAATAGTGGTCTTTAATTTTGTATAAGTTTTGTTTTAAAAAAATGCATAGGTAATGAGAAAATCGTAAAAACATGCTCTCCAAGGGATACGAGTAGTTTCTGTAGTTTATTTTCAAGGATAGGGGTAGTTTCCGCAGATATGTTGCAATAATCATATATATTTATGAAAAACCCAATTGATGGAGCATACGTCCATATGGGCAAAAAGCAAAAAAAAAAAATTTCAACCCCTCCTTTTTTTGGCTACAGGGGTTGCATTAAGAAATCGCTTGTGGTGTCCATGCATGGGTAATGAAAACGTGTACAAAATGATATATGAAGCATTTTAATAAAGGGCATGGTGTGTGAAGGATTCCAAGAAAACCACTTTCTTTATTAATTCTCCCTTTTTTGGAGTGGTTCCGGAAAAAATGGGGGTGAATGACACCAGTACATGGATAATCGCTGAAAGTTCAGATGATATAAAAAGGGGTTTTTTTAAAATGTAATACCCTGTAATTAAAAAATTTGCAATTGCCCTTAAATGAAACCTATTCCAAAAAATCAGCCACTTATTTGTGATTAATTTCCGCAGGTTTTTTTTTAATGTTCATTACAGTTAGAGAAAAATAATTTTTTTTTTAAAAACATCTTTTTTTAAAAATTTGTCAACTTTGGGGCGCCACCCCCGCTAAAAGGTGGGTGATAGACTTATGCTGTCGGGAAATAAATAGTAGGAAATATGGTCCTCTTTATTTTACTATTAAATAAATTTTTTGCAAAACGTACAGGAAGAGCTACGTTTCGCAAAAACCACAAATTACCCCCCTTTAAAGGGATGAAAAGTGGGATTACGGGGCGAAATTTTTTAAGAAAAAGTTAGTCTCATAATAAGGACCCCTTGATATACCAGAAAAAAAATAAAACCGGACTTGTGTCCATTTTGCGAGGTTCAACCTCTGTTTCCTACACTATGGATGCACTTGATGTTGTCCTACCACCAGGGGCGGCTCGTGATAGTACAAGATGGTGAGGCACACTACACTTGAGGATTATTATTATTATGGTTAGATTTTCTTTAATAGCCGGAAGGTCGATTTTGTGACGTCATAACGTCACAGAACGGCACCGTATTTATTTTAAGGCTTGCAAACGATATTAAATAACAATTTTATTCGCAAAAGAATAGCTACGCAAGTTCTAAGTCTCTAACAGGTTCATACTCATAGTAGCTGTTTTTTTAGCTAAAAATAATAATTAATATGATACCACATATCAAAACAGCATGAATCAGATGTTTCGTCGTTGGCTCATCAGCGTTGAACACTTTAACAGCCATATTAAGCAAAATTTACATTATATACTACATGAAAACAACGGACAACTGATTCCAGTGGCGTAACTGGGGGGGTTGGGGGTTCTAAGCCTTAAATGCCTTAAATCCTTAAAGCCTTAAATCCATACCCCCAGAGACCCACCAGTTGTAGTCCCCCTTAGGATCATTCTGGTTTGGCCATTGACTGATTCTGTTATTATTAATCACTTGCCAAAATGAAATTATGGTACGCAAACAATATACCTGCAAACACGTGATAATTTCATTTTAGAACCAATTTTATTATATTGTAAATGTATTGCATATATGCAAATAGAAACAAGCAAGTAAGCAAATTACGGTTATATTATAAGATTGTTTTTTTATGTTAAATAAACTAAGGGTTAAATTTTATTTTTTTGGTTTTTTATTTATTTTATAAACAGCGTACTTAAAAGTAAATGAATTATTATGAAAGAAATCATAATTTCTAATTTTTTTATTAATTTATTTATTTAATTGACATTGGCAAATGACTTTCAGCCAGTCAGAGCATAATAACATATTCTAAACATCTATTGTATCTCTTATGTCTCCTCTACATATCGGCAGACGTGTCCGCGGACGGCATCTGCGTATGCATCCGCATATGTGTAGATGGGGTAATTTGATCGTCTGTTGTTTACCTCGGACCTCTACGACGCATTAGTTTTCGCAGTGAATTAAAAGTAAATATTGCGTCACCCGAGAATTAACACAGACTGAACGATTTTCAGATGTGTACTACAGATGTGTGGTCAGCGCGTGATGATACATCGGCAGATGCATCCGCAGACGCGTCTGCCGATGTGTAGAGGAGGCATTATACTAATAGTAAGTACACGTAACTAGAACAAACTGCTCTAACAAACTACCTAAAACTGCAAAACCACGCTAGAGGCATATTTATTTTTGCCTGCATCTGAAAGGATACTTAATCCCGCTTCCAAAAATTATTCTGTCATGCTGCCGGCCGATCTCCGTCGGCTTCGTAATATGCTAGACGAGGTACCATCATGCCTCCTCTACACATCGGCAGACGTGTCCGCGGACGGCATCTGCGTATGCATCCGCAGATGTGTAGATGGGGTAATTTGATCGTCTGTTGTTTACCTCGGACCTCTACGACGCATTAGTTTTCGCAGTGAATTCAAAGTAGATATTGCGTCACCCGAGAATTAACACAGACTGAACGATTTACAGATGTGTACCTACAGATGTGTGGTCACCTCGTGATGATACATCGGCAGATGCATCCGCAGACGCGTCTGCCGATGTGTAGAGGAGGCATCAGAGGCAGTGCCTCTATGGTACCTTGTAGAGTAGGTATATCGGTGTGTTATGAAGAACGGGTCAGGGCCGTACTAATTTTTTTTATCATAAAAATAAAGTTAATAAAAAAAGTTTTATAATAAAAATTAAATTATTTAGCAATTTTCAAAAAGTTAAATTGTATTTAAAGAATTATTGATGATGATATAACAAAAATAAAGTTATTTAGCAAATTTCAAATAGTTAAATTGTATTTAAAGAATTGATGATGAAATAACGAAATAACGTAAATAGTCGATTGGTATACTGGTGAGGCACTGCCTCACCTGCCTCATAGGACCAGCCGCCACTGCCTACCACCTTGTTAGAGTACGTCCTCGATTACGAAAAGTATCGTGTCTAGGTAGGTCTCCTTTCTAAAATTTTCTTGGTCCATCTTCCATCTTTCAATCTGGCAACATGTTCCGCCCAATTCCATTTCAGAACAGCGTCCGTAACACCAATCTTTGAAATTCGTAAAAATAAAAGAAGAGTGAACTTTTTATGGGTTAAGGCTCATATAGGACTAACGCATAATGAGTATGTTGATAGTTTGGCTAAAAAAGCTATTGAGTACGGTACTTCAAATAATCGTAAGTTTTGCATATCTGATTTAGTTAACACTATTAAGCATCGAGTTTAAAATCAGTGGAGTCAATCATGGGGAGATCTTTGTAAACAATCCAAATCTATGTATTCACTGATTCAACCTTCTGTTCCAAATATATATTGGTTTAAAAATTATGTAGTACCTCGAAGATATATAACAACATTAATCAGAATGAAGTTTGGGCGGACATGCATGTTTCCCTCTACATATAACAAGAATTAAAGTTTTTGATTCAAATCTTTGTACTGAATGTCAGAAGGTGGGTGATTTGAATCACACTTTCTTTGAGTGCACAAAATACATTTCATACACCTATAATTTAGTCGAAGATTTAATAAAATGTAATGTTTTCCACCTTTCAATATATCCTATCTATTGTCTCTGAATAGCAAAAATATACAGGGTGTCCCGAAAAGATTGGTCATAAATTATACCACAGATTCTGGGGTCAAAAATAGGTTGATTGAACCTCACTTACCTATATACAATAGTGCACACAAAAAAAGTTACAGCCCTTTGAAGTTACAAAATGAAAATCGATTTTTTTTCATATATCGAAAACTCTCAGAGATTTTTTATTGAAAATTGACATGTGGCATTTTTACGACAGCAGTATCTTAAAAAAAAATTAAGTAAAATTTGTGCACCCCATACAAATTTTATGGGGGTTTTGTTCCCTTAAACCCCCCCAAACTTTTGTGTACGTTCCAATTAAAATATTATTGTGGCACTATTAGTTAAACACATTGTTTTTAAAACTTTTTTGCCTCTTAGTACTTTTTCGATAAGCCAGTGTTTATCGAGATATTTTGAATATTTGTCGAATCCACCACATATTTGTATATGGTTAAGTACGGTTATAGAGACCTGTTAATAATCTGAAAATTTATTTATAATTTACATTTTTAGGTATATTTTGAAAAAGAAGCTACATCTCGATAAAAGGTGACTTATGAACAAAAGACTAAGAGAAAAAAGTTTTAAAAACACTGTGTTTAACTAATGGTACCACAATAATAGTTTAATTGGAACGTACACAAACATTAGGGGGGTTTAAAGGAACAAAACCCCCATAAAATTTTTACGTAAATATATTGAAAAAGAAGCCGCATCTCAATAAAAACTGGCTTATCGAAAAAATACTAAGAGGCAAAAAAGTTTTAAAAACGTTGTGTTTAACTAATGGTACCACAATAATGAATTAATTGGAACGTACACAAAAGTTTGGGGGGGTTTAAGGGAACAAAATCCCCATAAATTTTTTATGGGGTGGACAGATTTCACTATAATTTTGTTTTAAGATGTTCCTGACATAAGAATTATACATGTCAATTTTCAATAAAAAATCTCTAATAGTTTTCGATATATTGAAAAAAATCGATTTTCATTTTGTAACTTCAAAGGGCTGTAACTTTTTTTGTGAGCACATTTGTACTAAGGTAAGTTAGGTTCAATCGAACTATTTTTGACCCCAGAATGTGTAGTATAATTTATGACCATTCTTTTCGGGACACCCTGTATATTAGTCCATTCTTTCACGGTTTTTGCTCTAAATTTTAAAGAACCGCTTGGATTGACATGCAATTTTGGCATGCGTATAGCTTACATGTCAAAGAAAAAAAGTGATATTGTGCCGATGTGTGCTTTTGCCCTGGGGGTGACTTTCACCCCTCTTGGGGGTGAAAAAATATATGTCCAAAATAAGTCCGGAAATTGGTAAACTGACTAATTTTAAGTAACTTTTGTTCTATAGAGCTTTTTCGCCAAGTCAACACTTTTCGAGTTATTTGCGAGTGAATATGTTAATTTTTCAACAAAATAACCACATTTTTAGACGGTTTTTCGCAAATAACTCAAAAAGTAAGTATTTTGTCGAAAAAAACATTCTTAGCAAAAATATAGCTTATAAAAAAGTAAAAAAAAATGGTGTACGGGTTAAGTCACTGGATCTCGTAGAACCAGAGTTATAGCCAATAAAAAATAGATTCATATTCACCAAATTTCAAGTAGAATATTTTGACGTGAAATATCCAAAATATTAAGCACTTTTTGGGGAAAACCCATTATAACTTTTTTAAAGTGTTTTAAAAAATCTTTATTTCTGTTTTTACAGAAAGTTTCTAGCATTAAATTTAAGCAAGTTACGCTCAAAATAAAGTTGGTCCCTTTTGATCTTGCAAAAAAAAATCGGGAAGACCAACCCCTAATTAGCAACTTAAATGAAATTAATCGTTACCGCTCCCCAAATTATTTTACTTATGTTGTGTTTATATGATCTGTAAGTTTCATCGAGTCAAAGTGCTTATTTTTGAAAAAATTTGGTTTCAAAGTAAAATTTTTAAAAATTTAAATTTTGAAAAATATGCTTTTTTTCAAAATAACTTAAAAATTGTTAGAGATACCAAAAATCTCGAAAAACAAGAAAAGTCAGATTTGCTTTTATGAATATCATGTATTTTTTTGTTTTTCTGTTAGACAAAAATTGATTAAGATTTGGTGTTTCAAAATTTGCATACATTCGTGATCAGTGACTCGTTCAACCCCTTTTAACTAGAGCCCTTTCAATAATAAAGACTTTGAATCGATGAAACTTACAGATCATATATGTAAACAATATATACACGAGTCAAGAAACTTGTGAAGTCGTAACGATTAAGTTCATTTAAGATAGTAATTAGGGGGTGATTTTCTCGATTTTTTTACCAAAACCAAAAGGGACTAACTTTTTTTGAGCGTAACTTGTTTAATTTTGATGCTAGAATTTTTTTTTATAAAACAAAAATGAAGATTTTTTTAATCACTTTAAATAAGTTGTAATGAGTTTCCCCCAAGATGTGCTTCATTTTTGGTTATTTCACGTTAAAGTATTCCATTTGGAATTGACGAATATGAATTTATTTTTCATTAGCTATAACTCTGCTTCTACTAGGTGTAGAGACGTGATGTATACACCATTTTGTTAAATTTTTTACAGGCTATATTTTTTCTAAGAATGTTTTTTTCGACAAAATACTTACTATTTGAGTTATTTGCGAAAAACCGTCTAAAAGCGTGGTTATTTTGTTGAAAAAAATGAACATATTTACTGCCAAATAACTCGAAAAGTATTGACTTAGTGAAAAAACGCTATAGGACAAAAGTTACTTAAAATTAGCCAGTTTATCCATTTCCTGACTTTCTTTGAAGGAATATTTTTTCACCCCCAAGAGGGGCTAAAAACCACCCCCAGGGCAAAAGCACATATCGGCACAATATCACTTTTTTTCTTTGACTTGTTAGCTATGTGTATGCCAAATTTTATGTCAATAAAATGTTCTTTAAAATTTAGAGGTTTTGAAATATTTTACCGTTAAAGAACGGACTATATGATTGTTTAATGAAATTTAACTGTGAAACTAAAATTAACCTCTAAATTTATTAATCCCGATAATTTGATATATTATGTACATATGAAAAAAGAAGAAGAAGAAGATGTATAATGGAAAATGTGGTGAGCAACTTATATAGTCCATAGCGGCCAGCTGAAGCATTTAAACTGAGTAGAGAGCTGTGGAAGAGTTTGCTATGGAACTCTAAGGACCTCATTGCCTTCTTTATGTATGAATAGAAACCAAAAAAGTTGTGACTGGCTAATTGACACCCAAGTCTATGCCAGAAAACAAAAAAAAAGGAAACAAAAAAAACATCAGTTTTGATCCTAACTGTTTTATTTCAAACCTTGTCTTTGAGGGATATATTCAACATTGACCTCTCCATTGCTTGCTGTGCCACTTGTATTTTATTGATTACTTTTCTGGTAATGGTCAATGTTTCTGATCCATACGTTACAACTGCAGTCTGCAACCTTCTTTTTCATGCATAAGGGAATATTTGATCTACAGACTTCCCTCAGTTTTCCGTATGCTGCCCATGTTAGTCCTCTTCTCCCATTTAACTCTGTTGTTTGATTGTCTCTTCCTAATTTAATCTCGTGGCCCAGATACGGTATGCGGCAAAATAAACAGTACTGAATTTCGTATGCCTCAAATTTGTATGTGTCATGTGCCGAAACGTATTGAGTTGTTTCTGAACGTTGTTATAACGTTTGTCAATATCATGTTAATGATAGATACTTCAGGATGGTTCTCAGTTTTGCAGAAAACATTTTTATAATGGAGTACTATTTTCGGTCATACGGAAAAGGTCACGAAAATGGTCCAAGCTTAAAATCAACAGTGGTTTCAGCAGGACAAGATAAACTGTCACACTGCCAGAGAGTCTCTTCGAATACTGTGTGATCATTTTTGGAACTTCCACTCACCAGGACCAGAACTAACGCCACCAGATGCGTACACATGGGGAATGCTGAAGGGGTCACCGTTTGCCATTTCGGAATTAAGGACTAAAATTAAAGATGTTTTTCATGTCAGAGGCAGTGGCGGATCTAGAAATTTCCCTTGGGATGGGAAAATTTGTTTTAGGGTGAACTTCCAATGAAAAACCAACCAAAAGACATAAAAAAGATAAACTCAGATTACATAAAAGACATAAATAATAACTTATAGGTATTAAGTTCCCTTAATTTTCCTAACTAGTGTGTTTATTTGGTTGAATTTGTCTTTCTGTGGTTTCGGTTTCATGTGAGCTAATATATTTTTATGTTTGAACAATTTTTTTTCTTTAATTTTGGACCTTGTTAGGATGGACAGTTCCTCATTTTCCGTCCCCGTAGATCCGCCACTGGCCAGAGGGCATCTTTAACATCTGTTTTATCGGGAACGTGCGTCGTCGTGAATGATGTTTGCAAGCAATGATAGATAGGGGAAAGGCGGGCAAAATGGGGTACTTAAGGTTTAATTTGGGATTTAAAAAAAATCTGTAACTTTTAAGGTCTTAAAATATGACAAATGTCATTGTTATAGTAGTAACTATTTATTAATATAATTAAAAAAAAAAGTCAAAGTTTTTTTTATTATATGAAAAAACAGAAACTAATGTAAATTGCCCCATTATGCCCGTCGTATAGGGTAAAATGGGGTACCAAATTGAAATCAAGAAAAGCCTATTGACAAAATTCGCATACAAGTACTACTTCATCATCCTCATCTTCTACACCTGCACGTGAATTTTTAGCCCATTTAAGGCAACTGGATCAGCTTATCCATCCTTCTGTGGAACTTGAATAAAAATTATTGCAGAACCAGTCAGTGTCACTATCTTCGCCTTCTGAATCTGACTCTACTTATTTAGTTTTATTCAATTGCGATTGATGGATTCGACCGTTACTTGATGGAAGTTCATTTTATCTCACAATAAAACACTGAAAAACGTTTGTTTTTCTATACTTCCACAAAATTTATTACAACTATGTTATTACTACAGCTGTTTCGGCAAAGTGAGAAAGGCACTTTTTGCCCTACATTTTGTGTGGTATTTTTTTTCGTATCTCGTATCTTTTTCGAGTTACATGAAGGAAAAGGAAGATTTTTAAGAAAATTTAAGAATGCGCTCTGTAATTTGATCTTATTTTTTTCAAAAACCATTTATTTTAATCCAGTCCAACTTTTGAACATAGAAATAACACTATAATAAAAAGTATTGCAGAAGGAAAACGATGTACATATTTAAATTCTGATGGATGAGGGGTTAAATAATATACTTCTCATTTCTTCTTAAAATACATTAGTCATCAAATTTTTTGCAGAATATCTCGCTTAGTTTGAATGTAATCGACATTTAGTATTGCTCATTTTGGTGGTCTTTTCAAGCACTACAAAACTTATTAGTATTATTATACACCTAAAATCGACAGTTTCTCTGTTATTTCAAGTTGAATACACCGATTTGAGCATGCAGCAAAAAAACAAACTCTTCTTACCTACCATATCCCTCTTTGTATTTTAACTAGAAGATTTATGAAGGAACGAATCTCTTTGTTTTTTTATAGCCTACATAAATATTTTATATAGTTTTTTTGTTAGATGCATAGTTTTTAAGATATTCGCAAAAATATGTCCGAAAGGGTATCATTTTTCAACCACGAATAACTCAAAAAGTATCGAGTTTTCAAAAAATAATTATAGAACAGTTTTTGCTTAAAATTAGGTTCTCTAGCCTCTTCGTTGGCTATTTTAACCAAAACATTTTTCACCCCCGAGAAGGGGTGGGAACCACCCTCAAGATAAAAGAGCACATCGGCAAAAGGTAGACTTTGTTTCTTGAGCTATTCCCTACTTAGGCTACGGCTCCACGGGCGAGAAATTGACGCTAGCAGTAGCAGTAAAATGAACTTAAGGTTCCGCGGAACGGAATGGGAATAGCCGAACTGAACCGACTACGCACAAGTCCTGTAGTCTGTTCAGTTTGGCTACTCCTATTCCGTTCCGCGGAACCTTAGGCTACGGCTCCACGGGCGGGAAATTGACGCTAGCAGTAGCAGTAAAATGAACTTAAGGTTCCGCGAAACGGAATGGGAATAGCCGAACTGAACCGACTACGCACAAGTTCTGTAGTCGGTACAGTTCGGCTATCCCTATTCCGTTCCGCGGAACCTTAAATTCATTTTACTGCTACTGCTAGCGTCAATTTCCCGCCCGTGGAGCCGTAGCCTTAAGTTCATTTTACTGCTACTGCTAGCGTCAATTTCTCGCCCGTGGAGCCGTAGCCTTACTGTGAAAATATCAAGTAAATCGATGTAGTAGGATGGAATTCGGAGCCAAATACCCTCATTGACTGCCCTATTGGGAAATAAGCCACAATTTAAGTTTGAAACATATTTAGTGATTATTTCGTATTATATTCCAGTTAGTAGTAGTTTTTCATAAAAAAGTTTTTCATAAGCTTCCAGCTACTTTTTCGAATTTCCTGTACAATTTATAAAATTAATAATGTTCTATTAACTATTACTTTTCAGTACTTCGTAAAATCTTTTTCACTTTGAACATCAATTCTAATATAATGACTTTTATTTGAGTATTTAGAAAACTCCGTACCATAACATAAAGATCATTAAAGTTTATGACTCCCTCTACAATAGTGGAGTCGGAGTCATTTGAACTTTCTTAGTTCTTTCGAACTTTTGGTCTCATAGATAAATAGTAAAATAATACAGTACACTAATTATTTATGCCTGTGTGATTTGAAAATTTATGTACAAATGCGGTTCAATTATTATTTTTACTTTTAGATTGTGATTATACTAAAAACTTATATTAAGTAGCTGTACTTTTATTTGTATAACAAAAACAATATTGTATTGCACACTACCTATGATTCTTCTTCTTCTTCTTCTTCTTCTTCTTCTTCTTCTTCTTTTTCTTTTCCTTTCTTCTCCTTCGTACTTCTCTGAATTTTTTATTCTGATTCTGAAACCATTTGCTGGTTAGGAAATAAAAGAAGCAAAAATGTTCACGAAAGAAAGAATGATCGTTGAACAGAAGAGTAAATTGACGGGTAAGTATAAGGCCATAAAAGGAAAATTTATAATAGTACAATATTTAAAAAATAGTAAAAGGGAGATACAATACAAAAAGAATAGGATAAACGCAAAAACGTACTAAAATAACTAGTAATAAAGAACAGTTAAAAAGTTCTGTGAATCACTACACCAAAATAGAAAATATAACAGCAGAAGTTTCTGAAAAAACGTAAGAAATCTAAGATAAAAGAAATAACAAAAGAAATGGACGAGGAAGAAACTGAAGAAACAGGGACGGAGGGAACCATAGAATAGATAATAGCAAATGGAAGACATAAGAACTGATTCAGTGAGACAGATAAAATTGATCCCGAAATAATAAAGCTGATAGAGAAAGTAGGAAAGAAATGGTTGTTGGAAATGGTTGAGAAAAGCATGGAAGACAAATAATACGGGAGAAGATAACTTACTCATCCCAATTCCCAGGAAAAAAAGAAAGAAACGAAGAGAAGCCAGATGCGGAAACTTCAGAGATATGCTGAGGACAGGGGTAGAAGAAAGACGAAATACTAGAAAACAAACAAATAGCATTCAGGGCCAAAAAACAAACAGTTTTCAACTTTGTCTCTATTCTTCTCTGTTCCTGTTATTTCTTTATTTATATTATTTCTCTTTATTTTTTTCTTCTTGGTCTGCTGTGGTCAGCCTATTTTGGTAGCCTTTCTTCTTTTCTTATATTTGTTTTTTTACTGTCCACGAATTATTTTGCTTTTAGAATTATTTATCTGGTTATTTTACCTTCTAATTGCTTAATTGCTTCTAATTAAATAATGGTCTGATCCATAGATGGCTCCTCTGCATACTCTCGTTTCTTTCGGCTTTGATAGTAATTGATTAAATATATTACCTCTGATAAAAGAAGCAAACTATATGACCGATTTTTTTTTTTCAGAACGATCTCCTTAAAGCTGGAGAAAGCCCGACACAAGCTAGAAAATTAGGAGATAGAAGAAGCTCTTCTCCTTTCCAAAATGGAAGAACTGAGCTGCTGCTAGCTGCAGAAGACAATAATAAAGTGAAAACAACGGCCATTATAGAAAGCAATAATAATAAATTGAGCATTGATTTAGAAAATAGGTAAGACTTTTTCTATAAATATATACTTTGATCTAACGGCATTTATATTTTCTAGATATTATTTTTTGACTTTAATCATAGTCTAGTCGTCAGAATTTCTCGAGATATTCTATTTGTTTATAAGCCAAAAAATTGTTTATAATTTTAAAATATTCCTGAGGCCGCTTAAATAGTCTAATTTCAATTCTGTAAAGTACATTAGATAGGTACAGTATCTTTTTATACAAAAATCATATCTGTTCGCTAAACTCAGACGCAACTTTCTAGATATTTTAGTCTGTAATTTTGCCAATTTTAGTAAAATTGGCAAAAAATAATTACTAAATTGTTAATAATCACCAAATAGTTAGTAATATTGCCAATTTTTGCAAAATTAGCAAAAAACAAAAAAATTATCGACTAAAATATCTAGCCAGTTGCGTCTGAGTTTAGCGAACCGACATAGTTATTCTTATGTATCATAATTATTGTGGCTTTTATAGCGGCCGCAAATTTTTAATTAACAGTTCAATTGTTGCTAAACTGTTCATTCAATTTCCATCGGCTTCTGGAATCGTAATCTATACCAAAAGAGCTTTTATTCTACCAAGTTATTTAATTCTTGATAAACAATTACTTATCTAAAATTTTAGTTGAAAATTAAAGATTTAGTTGGAAAAACCGGCATTTTCCGAGGAAAGTTTTTGTCGAAGTAAATCGGAAAAAACACGTCTCTATGCAGAATTTAATTACGGGGAATTTTTATTTGGGTGTTTTTGGTGTAAAGTTAAAATCTTTGGAGTTATAGAGCAGAAATTGAAAAAAACACGATTTTCGGGCGCCATTTTGTTTATAAAAAAAGTAGCACACTATCTGCGGACTTTGCATACCTATATTAATAATATATACAAACATAAGATTCGATTCCAGCAATAAAATTGCTGGTAAATAGCTTTTCCCAAAAATGGCCTGTTCTCCGATAATCTGCCCAGACTACTAGTGTTATTCCAAATATCGGCGTAGATATATTTTCGCCGAATGCCCTAGTAATTTTTATTTGTAGGTAGATGGTAGAAATAAAATAAAAAATAATAAAATCTGGAAGTGAATTATATGCACGTCTGAAACTAAATTTTATATTTATTAAAAACCACATTTTAAATGTATACTTTTCAACAAGCCGTGGTTGAGATTATATCTTGTTTCATTAAGTAATGCTAAAACTGTTTAAAAAGGATTATGCAGCACACTGAATATTATATATATTATCCCTTGACACCTGAATTCCAAATTAAATTAAAAAAAGAATGTGTGTGTACTTTGTACGCACGTAAGAAGTTATACTTCTATTATATGATTTAAACGAAATTAATATACTTTTTATTTATATTTTGTTTAAATATTAAACTAATTTATACTTACTACTTCTCAAACATTTTTATTAGAACAGTGCCAAAAATTAAAATAATAAAAGAATAAAACACACACAAACACATTAAACAAGCCACAAATGATGTCTGAACATTAATTGTCGAAAATTTTTTTAACTAAATACGTATTTTCTGAAAATACAATTATATAATAAATATACTTACAATCATAAAATGTATTAAAAAAAACAAAAAAGAAAGTTTCTATTGGGACTCGAACCAGCGCTGATAAGAGCGGTTGGTATTGGAATTCATTCGCCTTCTCCGCCTAGCCACGGACACTATGTGTCATTATTTACGAAGATCGACTAACTAAACGGATTAAACTTGTGATATTTTGATATTTTGAAAATTGATAAAATTATTTTAATTTTGAATTGAAATGATTTAGAATTGAAAAAATACAACAAAACATAGAGTAAAAAAACAATATATTAGGTGAATATTGATAGAAATTTTGATGGTAATCAAATTATATAAATAAAAGTATTACATACTATGTATTTTGGCAGATCAAATAGGTAGGTTTATACCCATGATACATTAACAATTATTACGTACCTGTTTCTTTTAAAAACTATTTAAAAGTCACTACAATATTAGAAACTTTTTTGTTTCTGTCCTCACAACAATAAAACTAATATATTATACATTTGTTTACCTTTACCTTTACCTCCAAACCACAGCTGCCATATCGGATAATTTTTGACATGTCATTTGAACATCCAATCAGAACAAAGTTATAATGCGCATGCGCCGGGCTGATAGGTTTTAACATATAAAAAAATCACCCTCTATCGCCGGTAAAGAAGTATAACTTCAAAAATATGCGCAAAATGCTATTCTAAGTTTAAAGCCATTTTTTTTAACTCCGTTGATCTAATTTCGTTTAATTTTTTTTTATTTTATACAGTGAGGACTTTTAGGTTGGAATAAATTAATTTTCTCGAGAGTGGTCGATTTTGGAGATAACTTCCGAAACAGGTCGCTTTTTATTTTTAAATTATGATTTTTTTGGCTGTATTTTTGGAAAATAAACATGTTTTTCTATTTTCCGACATAAGTAAAATGTATTTTAAATTAAATAAATTACATACATACTTCCTTCTGTGTCAACTAACTTATTCCAAAAATTATTTTTTGGCCACCCTGTCTAAAAATTTATGTTAATGTATAATAGCACACGACTCCCATTGTCATTTACCCACACCGTCACTAGTATGATATAATAATAATATATCAGACAAAATCATAATTGAAAAATAAAAATTTACCTGTTCCGAGACGTATGTATCTCAAAATCGCCCATTTTCGAGAAAATGAATTTATTCCAACGTAAACGTCCTCACTGTATGTGGGGTTCTACGAAATAATGCTTAAATAATATACTTTCTAAGAAATGTGAACATTTTTCCCTTAAACGGGTTGTAAAATTAAAGTTGTTAATTAGTCTATTTTGAAACTTGTGAAATTAAAAATAAAATAAATGTATATTATTTTTGTGTACTTTTCAAATATGCAATCGGATTTGAAAATTTCAATATACAGGGTGTTTTTTAGGGCCACAATTACTTTATAGTTGTTTTATTAATCCAGACCTCGTTTTTTCTTGTGAATAGTAAATGGGTTGTTTGTGTTTCTCAAGTTATGAATGGAGAAAGAAATGAGCAAAATCGATAAAACACCCTGTAAGTCAGTTACAAAAACCGTTAGAGCCAATAAATGTGGTATAATCTAGAACCGCCTCGGTGATCTCTATTCACCATTTAGTGAAAATGAACAATGAACCACTCTAATATATGCATCCTGTGTATATGTATTGTGTATATACGTCCTGAACCATTTTTTGTCAAATGAAGAATTTTTATGATTTCAATTTAATTTATCCGTTTTCTCTACAATCTAAAAATATCTAAGTTTTTATTTTCGTAGTCAGGTACTCGTGTTTGTTTTAAATGAGTAAAGAAATAAAAGCATCATCAGTAGTACAGATTTGCCAGTTTGATAACATTGAAACTAATTAACAAGGAACAATTTTTGGTAGCATAAACACATAAGTTGTTTCCCACGATTAACATACAAATATAATCACAAAAACTTATAATGCCGTCTTTCCATGCAAACGGAAGCTTCTTCACACTTCAACTGCCACCGTAATTTTAGGTCTCCTTGAAGTTGAAGAATATAATATGATGTACATGTATCTAGTTGCAATAATAACGACAGTAATGGGAATGTCAAGGTCTATCGATTAAACAGATATATTATGTTTTATTTATGATGGATTAGATGATCAACAGTAGATACATTTGGGTCCGTGGATGTTTACCTCTGGGCCAAATGATGTTGACAAATAATAGACGAGATCAGATTAACTTTTCCTTTCAACGGCAAAAACCACAATTAGGCAAATAAATGACCGTTTTGGAGTGTACTTAATTTTCTTCGTCACGATGGATTTGCTTTTCTCTTACTATCTGCTTCACTCAATCCAAGAAACGAAAATGACGAGAGACATAAGAATTCCAAGAAAATATTCCAGGATATGATATCTACAGAAATGACTTTAGAATAAACTCAGGAGACACAGCAATCTTAGTCAGAAAAGGAATAAAACACATCAGAATGCCCACACCTAATGGATTGCAACCAATGGAAGCAACAATAGTCAAAATAGAAACAGAAGGGAAAACCATTAAAATAGTATCAGCCTACCTACGTGAGATCATACGTTCTAATCCAAAACGAAGATCTAAATGCGGTCCTGGACACAGAAGAACCCACAAAATAGGTGACCTAAACGCAAGATCTCCAAATTGGCACGACAGAACAATAAACAGGAATGGAAGAATACTATGTAACTATCTATACTAAAATCAAAATAAAGATGCACTAGAAATAAACAAATCAAGACGTGTAGAATGTTACAAGGAGCACTTCCAAATCATGATTTACAATGTACCTATTACCTATACAGTGATCACGTAAAGGTTGGAATAAATTCATTTTCTCGAGAATGGACGATTTTGGAAAAAAATCCCGAAAGAGGTCAATTTTTATCTTTAAATTACGACTTTTTGGCATATATATCATACTAGTGACGTCACCTATTTGGGCGTGATGACGTCATCGATGATTTTTTTAAATGAGAATAGGGGTCGTGTGATAGCTCATTTGAAAGGGAATTCAATTCTCTATTCAGTAATATAAACATTAACATAATTATTTATACAGGGTGTCCAAAAAAAACATTTTTTTAAATTAAATTTATTGACAAAAAGAAGAATATGTGTAATTTATTTAATTCAAAATACATTTTACTGCTCTCAGAAAACAGAAAAAAATGTTTATTTGAACAAAAAATCATTCCTTTTCGCTTAAATTAAATGCTCAAATTGTCAAGAGGCAAGTGGGTGGCTGCTTTAATATTAAATTTGCAAAAAACAATATTTATGTGTCAAATAAACATTTTTTCCTGTTTTCTGATAGCAGTAAAATGTATTTTAAATTAAATAAATTACACTAATTCTTCTTTTTGTGTCAATAAATTTAATTCAAAAAAAATTTTTTTGGACACTCTGTATAAATAATTATGTTAATGTTTATATTACTGAATAGAGAATTGAATTACCTTTCAAATGAGCTATGACACGACCCCTATTCTCATTTAAAAAAATCATCAATGACGTCATCACGCCCAAATGGGTGACGTCACTAGTATGATAGATATCCCAAAAAGTCGTCATTTAAAAATAAAAATCGACCTGTTTCGGGATTTTTTTCCAAAATTGTCCATTCTCGAGAAAATGAATTTATTCCAACCTTTACGTGCTCACTGTATATATTGTAAATACCAAATCATGATTTACAAAGTTTATACATTGTAAAGCATGATACGGGAGTGCTCCTTGTAACATTCAACGTATCTTGGTTTGTTTATTTCTAGTGCTTCTTTATTTTGATTTTAGTATATAAGATAAAGGCAGAAAAATAGTAATCTGGCCGGAAGAACCGACTTACTTCCCCGAGGGAGACGCACTTCAAACACATCTGGACGTGGCCATTCTGCACAACCTAGAAATACTCTATGATATAAAATCAGTACCGTAAGGGAATGGAAACCACAACAAAATCATATTAACTATAAAAGGGTAGGAACAAAATCTACTCCACACATACTAAAAGAAGAAAACAAACTGGCAAATGTTCAGAAGGATAGTCAGTGAAAATATTGGCTTAATTCCAACAATCAACTCTGCCAACGAACTTGAAGAAAAAGTAGTGGAATTGGAAAGGTGTATACTAAAAATATAGTTGAAAGAAGCACAAAAACTGAAGAAAAACGAACTGTAAAAGATAGATTTACATCGACTGTAAAAGATAGATAAACAACAACTTAAAAGAACCTTTAATTTAAAAAAATAGAATGAAAAAAGAGCAAACAGAACTAGAAATCCAAAAATGCCACAAGGAAATAGCTTCAGAACAACACAACATTTTTTATGTAGTTTTGAACAGTGCTTTCAAAAGTAGGAAACTACTTTTCATGAGTTACAATCTTCTTCTACTGGATCTACAGACTGCATACATACACGTCATTTTTTATATAAGCTAGGTACATTGTTGCTAGGAATATGTTTTTCGATAAAATACTTATTTTTTGGGTTATTTGCAAAAAAATTCGGTTTTTTGTTGAAAAATGAACTTTTTCACTCGCAAAGAACTCGAAAAGTATTGACTTGTGAAAAAACTCTATAAACAAAAGTTGTTTAGAATAAGTCAGTTTATCCACATCCGGACTTATTTTCAAAATATGCTTTTTACCCCCGACAAATGACTTTCACCCCCATCACTATAAGGGTTAGTCCAAGTGAAGTCGAGGGTAAGGGGAACATGGAAATGGAAGGTGACACGGACAATTACACGGTATCGCCGTATTTCACGTTCATTTGATGACCTAAAAATAGCTATTATGGCTTTGTTGGTTTGATGAGAGTTTGCAGACTCGATGTACCAAAAAAACACATTTATGCAGTCGGAGGGTATTTCTTAGATATTGAATACAGGGGACGTATTACTTTGTATACATTTTAGTTGCATTAATTTTATTTTATTACACTGTTTTGCGCTTTAACAACCTTTATACCGAGTAAAATAGTTTTTTTCTCCATTAATAATATAATTTACTGGCATTTGAAACTGCATAGAAAGGTTATTTTATTTTATACAAGGTGAATTATAACTATTGACGCATATAAATGTTATCAATATTTATATTAGACCGGGCAGTATAGTCACCCCCGCTAGCGAAATTATTCCGATTCGATTTTTTTGCACAAACTTACTCAAAAAGAGGTCCTTATAACATATTCACAGGGTGCCTGGAGGTGCCGTGGTCGAAAAATTGTTTAAACAATTTTTTTAAACAAATTCACAAAAATCATTTTTTCATTTCGAACAAAATTTGTTTAGATAAATTGGCTTATTCTGAGCAAAAAAGGTCTCTTGTCATTTTTTTTTCTAAAATTGATTGTTGTCGAGTTATATGCGATTAAAAATTTGAAAAATGCGAAAATGGCCGTTTTGAAGGCTTAATAACTCGATTAAACATTATTATTATGAAATTCAAAAAGTCACCAAATCATGTTTCAATTCCCTTCTTCAAGGTCATGAAGAGATTTTTGTTATTATTTTATTAGAAAGCTGTTATTTTTAATTATTAACAATTAGCGCTATAGTCCAGGGTGTATCGTTGCCCCCGTTAGTGAAATTATTCCGATACCATTTTTTTGCAGAAACTTACTCAAAACGAAGTCCTTTAACATGTCCACAGGGTGCCGGGCGGTGACGTGGTCGAACAATTGTTTAAACAATTTTTTTAAAACAAGTTCACAAAAATAATTTTTTTACTTCGAACAAATTTTTTTAGATAATTTGGGACAGTCTGAGCAAAAAATGTCTCTTGTGATTTTTTTCTAAAATTGATTGTTGTCGAATTATACGCGATTTTAATTTGAAAAATGCGAAAATGGTCATATAACTCGACAACAATTAATTTTAAAGAAAAATCACAAGAGACCTTTTTTGCTCAGAATAACCCAAATTATCTAAAAAAATGGTTCGAAATAAAAAAAAGTTTTTGTGAATTTGTTTAAAAAACATTGTTTAAACAATTTTTCGACCACGGTACCACCCGGCACCCTGTGGATATGGTATAAGGACTTCGTTTTAAGTAAGTTTCTGCAAAAAATGGAATCGGAATAATTTCACTAACGGGGGCAACGGATATATCCTGGACTACAGCGCTAATTGTTAATAATTAAAAATTACAGCTTTGTAATAAAATAATGACAAAAATCTCTTCAGGACCTTAAAGAAGGGATTTGAAACTTGATTTGGTGACTTTTTGAATTTCATAATAATAATGTTTAATCGAGTTATTAAGCCTTGAAAATGGCCATTTTCGTATTTTTCAAATTTTTAATCGCATATAACTCGACAACAATCAATTTTAGAAAAAAAATGACAGGAGACCTTTTTTGCTCAGAATAAGCCAATTTATCTAAGAAAATTTTGTTCGAAATGAAAAAATTATTTTTGTGAATTTGTTTAAAAAAATTGTTTAAACAATTTTTCGACCACGGCACCGCCCGGCACCCTGTGGATATGTTATAAGGACCTCTTTTTGAGTAAGTTTGTGCAAAAAAATCGAATCGGAATAATTTCGCTAGCGGGGGCGACGATACTGTCCGGTCTATATGGGATTAGCTACAGTTTGGTTGTAATGACAATTAAGTTGGATTTATAGTTTGACGTAGCGTAGACGTAGACGCAACGGAGACGGAAGAAACGGACTGGAGACGGAAGAAAATATTATGTCAATTTATAGATCGACGTAGCGGAATTTTTGCGCATGAGTAGAAAGAATGACTTAATTTAACAACATAGCCTATGCTATAAATTATAAATTATACGAACCGTAAACAAACTTTGTGTTTATTTATTTATACTATTATTTATTATAATATATAGGTATCCGTTTTGCTGTTACATGGATTAGGAAATACACGAAGGTATGCTCCTTAGTGCCGTGGTATTTCCAACTATTTTGTTTCATTTCCTAGTCTTTAAAATGTTTAATGTTTATTGGATTTACCTATCGTATATGTGTGGATAACCCAGAATTAGACTAATAAACAACTCATATTTATCTGAAATATTGAAACTACACCAAGATTTATTTTTATTAAATTAATAACTTAAGGCCCGGTCTTTTCACCTCCGAATAACTATTTATTGGAAAGTTTATCCGGCAAATAATTAACAAAATTCGAATATGTTAATAAACACCTTAACCTTACAAAATGGATGAGGGCGTGTCCACTTTGGGCTTTGGGTGACAGAACAAAATTCTTGATTTTGATTAGCCAGACATAAGAAACGCACTGTAAAAGATAAAAGTTGGTGAACTCTTCCGTTACGTTACGTTTCTGTTACGTTCCGTCAGGCGCTTGCGTTCATTTATAAACAAGAGTACACAAAACTCGGTGTTGAACTTTTCCAGTGCGTCTACGTTACGTCTACGTCTACGCTACGTCAAACTATAAATCCAACTTTACAGTAAAAACAAAAAAGGTAAAATGGCGAAAAGTGAACTGTGATTGTGGAAAATTACTAATCTTCTTCTTCTTCTTCGTGTGCCTCGGCCTTTAAGAACATTGGCGACGATCACGGCCCATTTTACTTCGTATGCAGCAGTTCTGAAGAGTTCTATTGTTGTTTTTTCCACTCCACTGCTTTAAATTTTTCAACCAGGACGTGCGTCATCTCCCCGGTCCTCGTTTTCTTCCACTCTCCCTTATCTAACCAATCGCAATCAATGGCGGTTTCTCGCCAATAAATTGGTTCTGAATATTAGTAAAACACAAAGTATCCGTTTTAATTTGTATCAAAATATGGAAGATGTTGTTATTAAAGTAGATCAAGAAAGCATTACTTCTTGTCATACAATTAAATTTTTAGGCATAAACATAGAGAGCAAACTTGATTGGAGTTACCACATAACTGAACTTAATAAAACCCTCAGCAGAGCTACATATGCCGTAAGAGCAATTAGACAAAATACAAATTTTTGTGTGGCAAAAATAGTTTATTTTGCTCAATTTGTGGCTCAAAAACGAGCAATTCGAGCACTATTCAACTTAACATATAGAACTTCATGTAGACCTCTCTTCAAAGATCATGGAATAATGACGCTCATTAATATTTATATTTATAAGATGTCTCTACTTATACATAGAAAACGACATGAATTGTTAAAACCTTCTGATATACACAGTCACAATACACGCAGGCAAGATATAATTCTTCCCAATTATAATTGTAGACGTACTCGAAATGGTCCATTGTACTCCGGTATTAAAGTAAACAACCATTTGCCCACTGGGATTAAAGCACTTTCAATATGTAAGTTTAAAAAAAAAATTAAAAAATTGTTAGGTCAATATGTTTTTTATAGTCTGGATCAATTCTTTTTAATAAATTTTAATGATCTAGACCGGAATGGGACGTTTCGATGCCGCCGGTTCATCGCCGGCCGTTTCGATGCCGCCGGTTCATCGCCAGTCCATTTCATCGCCGTCATATCTCGCATTTCCTAGAATTCCTAATTAATACTAAAAATAACTAATAATTGTAACTGTCGAAAATTCGGAAATATATCAGATATCGATTAATTGACTGTCTATGAATCGGCCGGCATCGGCATCGAACTGGCGGCATCGAAACGGCGGCGATGAAACGTCCTAGACCCATCTAGACGGTTCCAACGCTTAGGCTAAAATCACATATTGTTCTTGTACAAATATTTTTGTTAAAATTATATTTATTGTAAATTTGTGATTTTTTGGAATAAAGATAACATTAGATTTTTTATTTGTCTTTCCTTTATAGTGTTGAGTATTCCTTTTTCTTTTTTCCTCGTTCTTAATGTTTCCATGTTTGGTACTTGTTGTGTCCATGATATTTTCAACTTTCTTTTTGACATGATTTTTGTTTTTTTTTTGTGTTCAGTTCCATTCCAATCCTCTCGCAGTACTGCGTAGTGCAATGTGCAATCAACAAAAATTTCTCTGCTGTCCGCAAAGAGTATTGTATCGTCTGCATATTTGAGATTATCCACTATACCCCAATCAAGGAATACAAAATTTTACGAAAACCTCCAAAAAAATAAAGGAAGGATGAAAATTTGGGAATAGGTAGTTGAAATTGTCTATTATTGTATAAGAAAAAGTTTACAATTCTACATCCCCTCCATTTTACAAAAATTGGAAAATACGCGGTGAAAAATTTTTTCTCGGGGGTGAAAAAAAAACACGTTCAAAATAAGTCCGGAATTGGATATAATGACTAATTCTAAGCAACTTTTGTTCTATAGAGTTTTTTTTACAAAGTCAATACTTTTCGAGTTATTTGCTAGTGAATATGTTCATTTTTAACAAAAAAATAACACGTTTTTGGACGGTTTTTCGGAGATAACACAAAAAGTAAGTATTTTAGCAAAAAAAATTTTCTTAGCAAAAATATAGCACATAAAAAATTTCAAAATATGATGTAGGCGTGAGGTCTGCAGACACAGTAGAAGCAGAGTTCCAGCTAATGAAAAGTAGGTTCTTCTTCGTCAAATTCCAAATCGGATATTTCAATGTGAAATAACCAAAAGACGGAGCACTTTTCTGGGAAAATTCATTACAACTTTTTTAAAGTGTTAAAAATAGGTTTATTTTTGTTTTTTAAAATAACTTCTAATATTAAAAGTAAGTGAGTTACGCTCAAAATATTGTTGGCCCCTTTTATTTTTTTAGTAAAAAAATGGCGAAAATCACCACCTAATTAGCTTCTCAAATAAAATTAATCGTTTCCGCTCCACAAGTTACTTTATTTATGTATTATTTCTATTATCTATAAGATTCATTGGTATAAAGTGCTCAGTTTTGAAAAAAAATGGGGTTTAAAATAAAACATTTTCTTTTACTTTGAAAAAAATCGGAATTGTTTATGGAATTAACTTAAAAATTATTAGTCCATAATACCAAAAATCTCAAAGAGTAATAAAATGTACCTTTTGCTTTTCTGAATATTTTTGATTTTTTGTTTTCTTGTTAGACAAAAAATGGTTATGCTAGGGCTGCTCCAAATTTGCCTAAACTCGTGATTAGTTACTCGCTCAAGCCATTTTAACTACATATTTTTCAAAGGAAGCACTTTGAACCGATAAAACTTACAGATCATATAAATAATACATAGACAAAGTAACTTGTGAAGTGGTAATGCTAAATTTTATTTGTGATGCTAATTAGGGGGTGATTTTCGTGATTTTTTACCAAAAAATAAAAGGGACCAACAGTATTTTGAGCCTAACTCACTTACTTTTAATAAGTTTTTTTTAACAAAAATAAACCTTTTTTTTAACACTTTAAAAAAGTTAAAATGAATTTTCCCCGAAAAGTGCTTCGTATTTGGGTTATTTCACAATGAAATATTCGATTTGGAATTTGACGAAGAAGAACTTACTTTTCATTAGCTGTAACTCTGCTTTTACTGGGTCTGCAGACCTCATATATACACATCTTTTCAATTTTTTATAAGCTATATTTTTGCTAACAATATTTTTTTCGCTAAAATACTTACTTTTTGAGTTATCTCCGAAAAACCGTTCAAAAACATGTTTTATTTTGTTAAACATGAACAACATATTCACTCGCAAATAGCTCGAAAAGTATTGACTTAGTGAAAAAACTCTATAGAACAAAAGTTGTTTAGAATTAGTCATTTTATCCAATTCCGGTCTTATTTTGAATGTATTTTTTTTACCTTCAAGAGGGGGCATGTTTTACCTCCATGTTTTACAAAAATGGAGGGGAGGTAGAATTGTAAACTTTTTTTCATATAATAATAGACAATTTCAACTACCTATTCCCAAATTTTCATCCTTACTTTATTTTTTTTGGGGTCAGATTGTTCTTTGATCGGGCTACTAATGTTCCGTTAATTGATATGCCTTCATTGATGAAATTATAATATCAAACATTTTATCACATGCATAAACAATCTCAATCGACATACTCTCGATTTTTGGCTTAGGAATGAAAATAAAAGCAACTTATCTTCAACCGAAGATATCTTCAGTATTCAGCCCAAATTCATTAAATAAATTGACCGGAGTCAATAAATTGAAGCATAAGTAGAAAATTTTCATGTCTGATTAAAGAAATTTAATGACCCTGTATATTGGGCCTCTCCTTGAAGAGGTTGTTACACCGATTTTTTTTTTTTCATAACAGCAAACAAAGATAATGAGTAGATATTTTCATATTTCTTTTATATGGATCTCGCAGCCAACTGGCTTGGCTATAGATAAATTATTCATTTTATTAAGCCGCGAGCCCACGTACCATTGTGTATGGTGTGTATTCTAATTCAGGAAACCAGACATGGGCTTGACAAGAATTCTAATGAATTTCTTTGACTTCTGAGCCAACATAAAACTCTCAAATCCGACCTTATCTGCAGTCGAATCTCTCGGGTGAGATATGGAAAGTTTTGAAGGGTCTGGGAATCATCTTAAAATTAAGAACGGTGTTTTTTCGAGTGGGCACTTGAGATTTAACGAATTAGTGCGACGTGTGATAGATAAGGGCTTATAGGGATGTTCTGTCGAACTCAACTGCTTGCCATAAAACGGAAAACTTAAAAAGGTCTTGAACGGAAATGTGCGATGCCATCGCGGCGAACTTCTTTCTAAATATGTAACGTATTTTTTAATGTATTATGTAGATATAAAAAATGCATAGAAATGTATACATTCATCACTTGTGTTTTCAAAATTTATACATTTTAATTTTCTGTAATATTTATTTTTGAATCTTTGAGAAATTGTCATTTTCAATCAAATATTTATGGAAACAATAATTAATATGTATTTCCTTACACTAGCCATTGTTCTGCAAAGAAAAATAATTACCTATTAGAAAATGTAAGAAGACCAGTGAGTCAACATGATTGTAACGAAATCCCAAGATCTACGGACAATAATTTTGCAGAGGAATTCTCTCTGTAGACCAAGTGGTAAATACCTGTTTTGGGTTGAATAAATTGTATACGTATACGATCCCATTTTTCACTTCGCAATAAATAATATTACATATCAGTAGTAATTGCACAAGAGCTCTAAAATTCTATATTAATTTTAGAGATCGAGTGCAATTTGTTGCGATTATTTCATGAATAAAACTGTTCAAAACCAAAATTTTATTGTAATTTATTTATGTAAGTACAAATTAGTACAATTAAACAAACAGTTGTTATTAATATTAATTTGACGGTTGAAAGTCATCAGTTTTATAATTTTTAAAACATTAATTGTCGTTAATGTCATTGAATGTATTTTTTCGTAGCAACGAAGGGCATCTGACGTAATATACTTGACGACGCGACTAGAAATTATAAAAAATTATCGGGTATAATATCACAAGAGACTGAGAATAAATTGAAAATAATGCGACAGTTTTTCGAAAATTTGTTGTCTGGTAATAGACACGAGAGCCCGCAGGGCTCGAGTGTCTATTGCCCAATGACAACAAATTTAAGTAAAAATGAAGCATTATTTTCTTATTTATTCTTACTGTCGTGTGATATTCGTAAGATTATTTTTTAATACGTATATTATGGATATTTTCTTAAATGTGACAGTTGTCAAAACTAGGAAACTGGTTGCCTTTAAACAGAAACAATCTACATAAAAAAATTCTATCGGTAATTTTCTACAGTAGATAATTCTCAGTATAATTTTAATCTTGTTGGACAGAATTAAACACGTGATCAAATATCTTACTATACGATTGGAAGTTAAAATCATCAAAAAATAATCGTTTTAATTTAGATTTCTGTAGCTTTCTATTGGTCAGAATTTCCTATGAATGAAATAATCAACGATAATTTCCCTATGCGGACACTTCAAAAAGGGGGTTAAATTTTTTATTAAACAATTTGGGAAAAAAATTAGAAAAATTCATTATCTACGAATACCTCGGCGGTTATGCATTTAAAAAAAATGGCGAAGAAAAAATTGTATTACAATAATTAAATTTCCTACAAGACAGAATTAATTGCAAATTGAAAAATTACAAAAGGGTCAACAATCAATGTTTTTCAATAATCCTTTTCAGGTATTTATAAAAGACACGGAAAGCGTTCAAAATTTACACAGAAAATATTTTTAATATAAAATGAACACTATACAAAATTAAAAAAAAAAGTTAATCATTCGAATCATTGAAATTCGTTTAATATGAGAGCCAATTTAAAAAAATATCAAAATTGGTCTACTAGGTGAGATAATTGAAATTTTTAAGCGCGTCGCTATTTTGAAGGCTTTATTCCATTTTTTGAGACGGCTGAAATTGCTATCCTCCGTTGCCTCTCGTCTATTTTTCTGTATTTTTTAAGTTTTATATTAACATTTTAACCAGATTCTATAAAAGAAAAAAAGGTGAAAATTAATATCTACTTGGCACAACAAAGGTATTTATTAAAAAAACAGATTACCACTTTTACCAGAAGTAAACCGAAGATAATATTGCCACTTTTATAATATTCACATATTTTATTAATAATCATGTTAATTATTCTCTCGCTAACATTAATTTTTTATTTCAGGTAAGCAATCTTGAGTGTTCACAATTAAGCAGTAGTAGTGAGTATTATAATTAAATGCTTATGGTCATTCTAACCATACTCCGGTGTAAATATTTGAGAAGGTTATACCATCTTCTCGGCGCGTTTTGATTCAAATCAGTCTTCTTGCAAAGCCTCTTTGATATAGGGTAGACACCGAAACACGGTGTCAGAAGATGGCAAGCGACTAGATTTGAATCAAAACGAAACCGATTATTTTCATTTTTGATAAATCTATTTGGAAACGCGCCAACTCGCGACTTTTAATGACAAACATTTTCAAATTAAAATGTACACGGCCAATTCGTAACTTTTCTACTACCTGAACCTGCCAACTCGAAACCTTCTACAGGTGAATTCGAAACCATGGATTAAATCTAATACCTCAGGTAGTTAGGTTAAAACATAAGAACTAAATTTGAACAGTAACGGATTAAGCCAACGCGGGGCCTATCAATTATATTTTACTTCAACTCATTTTAAAGCTACATATTTCAATAAACTAATCGGTTCTTTTTTCAGTTTTTTGGTAAAATGTAACTTATAGACGAAAATTCTTAAAATCGGTTATTTTTCATTTAAATTGTCAATAAATAAATAAATTGAGTAAAAATTGGTCACATTTACATAAATTCTGTTATTTTGTCCATATAGAAATTAAAACAATTGTTACATATATAGTAGTTACACTGAGTGTCATAACAACCGAGTATTTTTACTCATTTCTTTGGGCTATTTCACGTAATATCGAGATAGAAGCTTTATTTTTACATATGTAAGTTATTAACGTTTAACTCTTAATTTATAGTTTTATAAACCACAATTAAGTATAGCAAGATTTATAAAACCTTGCTTGAAGCTTGAGAAAATGCTTTTCTTCTTACTGATAGACAAAAAATATCAAAAATGTACATTTTTGACATCAAATTGTTGATAACCAACATAAGTGTCTGTTGCTACTCAAAAATATTTAAAAAAAATTTACCGTCAGTATAACAGGTTGCCTTGCAACCAGATGCAGAACAGTACCATAAATGTTTTCCACTTTTTAGCACTTTCTTTAAGTGAAATTTAAAATTATTTACCACCAATAACTTACACCCACGTTCACTCATTACGAAATCTGTTACAAGAATTTCAGCCATTTTCAGAAAATTTATTTGGATTTTCTCTAGTAACGCTTCCAAGAGACAATACATAAATGATGAATACCTTTTACACCACCTTCAAAGAGGGTAATTTATACAAGTACATACCTGAAATACCAGGAATACAATTAGATTATCAACATTACTTGAAAAATGAAAGTTACAAATTCACCGGTAGTTAGTCGGTTATCGAAAAACTATCTGCGCGCCAGAGTTGCCAGTTGGCCTGTAATTAGGATGGGGGATTAAAATAGTTACGATTTCACCGGGACCCATCTATTTGTTTCTGTATACATACCTATAATCAGAAATTTTGATATTATCTGCTCTAATTGTAATAGAAGTTTTGGCATAAGTTTCTACTTGGATTTTTTTAACGCGTCAAGAATTTGCAACAACTACTTGGCCAATGTAAACAATCAAATTTAAACAAAACCCTTGTTTTCCTACTGATTTTTTAATGCATTCATCTCCATTACATGAATATATTACTTCTGATCTCTAAAATAAATTCGGACCAATTTCATGGTGTCATAAAATGAATCGGACGAACGTCATTTCGCCGCTGTCCAGGACACTCGAAGAATTCTTTTGTAGACCCACATTTCGAAGGCTTCGATCTTAATTGTATCAATTTTTATGAGAATCCATGTGTTCCGTCTCCTTATAGTTTAGTTAATTTTGATTTTCGATTTTATTTTACGATGTAAATTCGGGCGGAGGTAAATTCCTCACCAACCAGTAAAAACATATAATCCGACAGTATTTTCTTCACCAAATTTAAAGGTTCCTATTAATCCGGTAGGTATTTTCCTCACCAACTCACTCAGGTAATAAAATAAAAATATAGGTTTAATTTCAGAATGTCTATTATGAAAGCATCCGAAATCCGAATACAAGACATTACTTTCCTTACATTATAATAATAGTTTATAATATAGATAATATGCAAGACGTATAAATTATTATTTAATATTTACTATAATAAGACAGACACTTTACAAAATCCATTCTAGTCATTTGATTAGACTGATATCTTATTAAGGTGATACAGTAGCGATCAACAGGTAGCAAAAACGCGTTCCAAGATTGCGGCTGTAATTTTAAATATTTTTTCGAGATATTTGGCACACGTATTCGTAATATAATAAAGAATGGCGGTACAGAGCCCAATTTGAAAAATATATTAATATGTGGAAGTTACTCTGTAATTAAGTACAATGCTTGCCTGTACCGCCATTAAGAAGAACAAAAAAATACACTTTCTTTAAATAAACTTTTTTATCCGATGCCTAGATTTTGTGTCATTTTGGAACTACTAAAATTTTTTATTTCATTAGTAGTTCCAAAATGACACAAAATCTAGGCATCGGATAAAAAAGTTTATTTGAAGGAAGTGTATTTTTTTGTTCTTCTTAATGGCGGTACAGGCTCGTTTTTTTAATATTGTATTTAATTACAGAGTAATTTCCACATATTAATATATTTTTCAAATTGGGCTCTGTACCGCCATTCTTTATTATATTACGAATACGTGTGCCAAATATCTCGAAAAAATATTCAAAATTACAGCCGCAATCTTGGAACGCGTTTTCGCTACCTGTTGATCGCTACTGTTTCCTCTTAATAAATTTACTACATTTTTTCAATTTCAATTTAACTTGTTTATCTTTGATAGGTTTTGCAATATGCAAACTTTAAATTGTAACATACGTAACTACCTGAAATTCTTTAATTATTTCAAAGAAAATATATATGGATGGATGCGTATTACAAAACGATAAATTAAAATGCGAATGAAAAGATTCGCAAGCATTCGTAATACGAATAACCGGAATAACAGAAGAATTTGCCTCTGTCCACAAATATGGGGAGAATATGGCATTTTCGTCTATATAAGTTTCAACTAAATAATCAACATATCTATCTTAAATTTCATTTCCTGGTTTGCATGGCATTAAATCAAACACAAAACAATTTGATACGTCTTCTGGTTTTATATGTAAGGCCAAAAGTATATTTGAGCCACTTGCCTCTTTCAGAATCATTTTTATATTATGATATTAAATCAAGAGACCAAGATATTTCTATACCAAGCTTAGTGTAGGTGAAATTTACAACCATCTATTTTAGTGTTCGGACACATTTCAATGTCAAAATCTTTAAAAATTTTACTAACATTAAACTCAATTTTGAGAGCTTTAAAAATTTCTGATTTTAACAAATAAAAAATATTGTTGTAAATTTCTGTTTTTTTGTTTCGCAGTAATCAGTATAATAAAGAAATATAATGCCCATTAATTAGCCCATGAATAATGAATAATTGCAATGTGCCATCCATATAATAAAATTCAATGTGGCTAAAAGTCTTATATTTGTTTCACAACTAAATACAATTATCCTACTTTTGACACAGTTTATAAAGAGAAAATTTTCCCTCTTGGTTGTTTTTTGAGCACACCCCGTCAAAAAATTCTTGAACCTCATCAATATTGGAAGGAAGTCGACCAGGCATCATTTTTCGTCGATAATTATATATTTTTTCTTATGTAATTGACAACAATCGTAGTAATTGTTTCAGAAAAATTAGCTGCACGTGCTTGGCGTATAATTTTGCTGGTTTTTCAATTCTCTTTTGCTTTACGTTTACAACAGTTAGAAACAATTTTTCGATCCAACTTCTGACAATCTGGTTCATGATTATGTTGTCGGCTACTTCTAGATATTGTAAAAAAATTTCGCACTACAAGTTGTTTTATCCTCCAGAACACTTCTTCACTTTTTAAAACTTTCACTTTATAAAAAATAAAATTTTCAAATACCAATACCGTGTAAGGTTTACCGCGATCACTTTCTATTAAACATGCCATTTTTGTCAAAATTCCAAAATTCCAAAATTCCTAATTATTAGATATAATTGTAGGTACCTACTGTAATTTAATAGTAGATAAATAATTCAATTGAATGCCTTTTAGTAAAAGCTACCTGAAATAACTGAAATAACTATTTTGGTCTTGGTGAGGAAAATACCTGTGGGATTATGACATACCCTTATAAACGCAGGCAAAAGATTATTTTGGTGAGGAAATTACACCCGCCGGTAAATTCATATCAGTAATTCTTAAAGTTTGGGTAAATTAGTTTCCAGAAATCTCTTAAAAGATTAAAATACATTCATTTTTACCCACATTTCTGGGTAACATTTGTCATTTGTATCATAATCCTCGTCTTTAGAAAGTAGGTATTTGGAAATTAATAGTTAGGCGACTCAGCGGTTATTGTCAGCTTCTGAGAAGGATAGTGATGACGATTTTGTAATTAAGTTTTCCCAAGATGAAATTGTATAGGACATTTTTGTGTTCCCCACCATCAGGGATTTCTGGTGGGAAGTCGTTTTGTATTTTTAGTAGTAGTCAGTAGCCAGCGAAAATTAGATCTGTAAACACGTATAGTAATTAATAAAGAGTTCTATCGAAAAGTGTCGTCGTATATTATTTTAATTTGCTAAAGTCATATTTTATAGCAACGTATACTAACGGTAAACTAATCGTGGGTCAAGACACCATGTTTAGGTTGAATATGTAACAATGGGAAAAATAAGGTCATTGACCAACCTGAGCTTAGTGTTCCTTGTTGTTGTTTGTTGTTTATTGTTTCCACATTTTAATTAATTTAGCTGTTGCGGTTCGGATCATTGGTTGTCTACGCTTGATTTCTGAGGAGCTATCGCCATTGTTGGTTATTAGGGAGCCCAAGTATACAAATCGGTCTACTACTTGGAAATTGGCCAGTTGGTGTATGTGCCTTATATTATTATTTCCCTTTTCTACGAACATTACTTTTGTTTTCCGGTGTTGATCTGAAGTTCAAATTCTTTGTTTATCTCATCTCTAGTACCTATATACATGTCACTAATAAAACATGCTAGTAAAATCTTGTTGCATATCATCAAAAACAGATTAAAAACCTATCTACATTACCAAATACCTCAGGAACAAACGGGGTTTGTAAAGGGTAAAGGTACAAGGGAACAAATCCTGAACCTGAGACAACTCATTGAAAAGTCTAGAGAATTTCAAGTACCTATGATTATATGTTTCGTAGACTACCAAAAAGCATTTGATTGTGTAAGCTGGATAAATCTGTGGTCAATTTTAATAGAAATAGGCGCAACAATGCACCTGGTGACACTTATTAAAAATCTGTACCAGTCTAATATAGCGACAGTATGACTAGATCAGAAATTCTCAAACCAATTCAAGACCGAGAGAGGTGTTAGACAAGGATGCGTGTTGTCACCTGCCTTATTTAACATTTATGGTGAACATGTCATGAGGATGGTTTTAGAAGGATGGGCCGGTGCCGCCGGTGGAGTAACAGTAGCTGGTAGGAAAATCTCCAATTTAAGATTTGCTGATGACACTACACTTATAGCAGCAAATGAGAAAGAAATGTTTGATCTTCTGCGAAGAGTTGAGTACGAAAGCAATAAAGTTGGTCTGAAAATCAATAAAGCTAAGACAAAAATAATGGTGGTCGACAGATTTGACACTATTCAACTGACTAACATATTACAGGAATACCAGATAGTAAACACCTTTGTCTATCTCGGGTCTAGTATAACTAACGATGTTAACTGTGAAGCAGAAGTTCGGAGACGTATTGGTATGGCAAAAAATGCGATGAGTCGCCTAACTCAAGTTTGGAAAGACAGATCTATCTCTCAAAATATCAAGATGAGACTGGTGAATGCCCTTGTATTCTCAATATTTCTATACGGAGCAGAGACTTGGACTCTTCGCGCATGCGAGCGCCAAAAAATTGATGCCTTTGAGATGTGGTGCTGGTGAAGAATGCTGCGCATACCTTGGACAGCTCATAGGACAATCGTTTCCATTCTAAACCAACTCAATATTAAAAAGGCTGTCCACAATATGTCTGCAACGAATTCTGCAATTCTTTGGTCACGTAATTCGCAGAGGTGACGACAGTTTGGAGAGATTAATTGTTTCTGGAAACATTCCGGGGAGAAGATCAAGAGGACGAGCACCAACTAGATGGTCTGACCAAATAAAGCATTCAGCTGGAAACTCGTTCTGCGAAGCTCTTTGAGCAGCTGAAGATAGAGACCAATGAAGAAGCATTGTTAGGAATATTAGAAGAAATCACGATCCTCGGTAATGGGGAAACGACAGGAGAGAGAGTACCTATATGGTATTAAGTCAAGATAGTTATCTCAGACTTAAAAACCTTGTGGTCTGATAAAAATAACAATAATTAGGAAAGACATAATACTTACTAAGATTTTGACTGCACGGGTTAATCGTAAACCCAAAAAAATAATGCGTATCTTTTTATTTTAAAAGTGTTGAGTTTTTTTTTCAAATAAAACTGATTGCCTCTCCACATCCATCATTACTACTTTGCGAAATTAATTAAGCAACAAATATTAGAATATTAGCGGTATTAGTCAGTTTTATGATCCCTTTCTTTCGCCTCTTACAAAGCACTGCTTTTAAAAAGTGTATTAAAATGTGCAAACACAATACGATTAAGTTAATGTCAACAAACCTTTTATTCGATGCGATATGAAGGCATTGAAGCCCTTTGATGAATAGAACAGAGGGTTAAAGGGTAAAATGCTATCAATTACACGGCTGGGTTCGGTTTCATTAAGACACTGATGGTACAAGTGAGGTACGAAAAGCAAGGGGGCGGGGGCGTTAAAAGGAAGCAACCGTGGGAGTTTTCTTAGATCTATTGTAATCGGGAACACTAGGAGCCCCGAAGCCAGTGGTGGTACAATGACATTGGTATTATATTTATGTATCAGAAACTGTATGGTTGAAAGAGATAAAGGGTTAATAAACATTTTTAAATAACTTTTGGAACAAGTCATTTGTTAATGAAGTAACAATTTCATTCTCAATTAACCCTCCGTTAGTCGCTATCGGTGTCACACACCGACGACAGAATTATTCATTTGGGATTTACAAAATATCTGGTTTTTTGTATCGCCACTTCCTGTACCTCTTCCTATCAACTAACCTCGTGTTAGTATACATTCTTACCTACTTGGCTACAGTTGTGCGAGTTTTATAGCTATTTTCGGTGCAAGACTCCGTAGCGACTAACGGTGTGGTTATTACTTTATTGGCATAACTTGCAGTTCAGGTAAAAATTTAGCATCTTATTATTACATTCTATCGGTAAGTTTTGGTCAAATCTTATTTATAGATGTCCTTTGAAGCCGAACAAAAACGTTTGTTGGAATTATGGGAAATGGTTCCTAGCGAATATTTTTATATTACAAATAACAATATGTATATTGTTATACTAGGGTTTTCATTTTATATCTGTTGTTTTCAATAAAACATTTTCTTAAATATTTTTCAGTCATTCCTATACATAATATAAAATATTTGTATGAATTTTATAGCAATAACTATTTTTTTTTTAAATTGTCGGTCTCTAACACCGTAGCTACTCTTGATGCTCCGTTTATCCTAGCGACTAACGGAGGGTTAATTTTTAGCATATTCTTTGGATTCTGCAATTTCTAAAAGCGAAACATCAATGATTGCGTCCATATGATCATTTATTTTACGCGAGATCGGCTTCTACATCTTAAACTGTCAACATGTGCCTGTCCAGCAAGCTTCTCAAGACAATTTCTCTGCGAAACGTACCCTATTCGTTCCAATACTTTCGTTCTTAGTATTTTCTTGACATTTAGTTGTAGGCCTGGATCCCGCATACCAAAAAAAAGTTGATTAATATCAAGCTGAAAATTTGTTAATAGCTTAACGGTGTATGGTCGGACAAACTCTGATGTATAGGAACACTGGAACAGGGAAAGTTTTAATTGTGGAACAGGTTAAAAATTTGGAACGATTACGAAAACGTTCCATGTATTTTGTCGGACAGAACTTCCAATTGATTTGTTACTCTTTCATTAAACTCTCATGCAAAAATCAGACTGGTATTTATCACCAACTGGGCATTTTAATAAGTCGGACACGGAGAACATGTCAAATGACAGGAATTATGACAGATGATAAATAGCAGTTTGATTTTTGCATGAGAGTTTAATGAAAGGGTAACAAATCAATGGAAAGTTCTGTCCGACAAAATACATGGGACGTTTTCGTATTCTTTCGAAAGAAAGAATATGGAGAAAATCGACAAATCTGAATTACTGGCTTTTACTGATATGTTAATTTTGATGTACATTGTAATTTCATTGTAAGGTTTGTAAATTGTTTATATTGATATTTTAGAAGATGCCGTGTTTATTAAGTATAAGATTCTTAAATTTAATCCATTTCCAACAACTCTCAATAAATATATTAGCTATTTTCTAGGTGCACATTTTTACCCACCCTTGGGCATACATGGAACCTAAAAAAGGTTGGGCGTTTAAGGGTTAAATGAGCCCCCGAACATGTTGATAGCGTTAAAATTTATGCTCCAAAATTTTTTCAAAATTTATCTTTTAAAAAATTTTTCCAAAAAATGTTATTGTTTCTTTTAATAACTCCGTTCAAATTTAAGATATCAGGTTCATCTAACAACTGTTTTAAAGTTAATTCCAAGTGCTATTTAAGCACGTTGAATCTAATCTTTTAAACCCCTTACTTTTTTAAAAATAAAAGGTTAAATAACCCCGGTTGCATGGTTCCCACAGCAAAATTTAAGATTTAAACGCGTCTATCTCGGTTATTTTTTACCCTATAGAAATAGTTGGCACAGAAAAAACTAAAATTTCGTTATATATATTTTTTACGTTGTTTGAGTATTTTTGGAGTTATTATCAAAAGAATATGAGAATTACAATAATTTTAAAAATTATGATTTTTTTAAATTATAATTTTTTTTTTTTCAAAAATATGCATTCAAAACAGGCAAAATCATCGAACACATTACTAATCCTAATATAAAGAAGTTCTTGTAAGGATTACAATAAATTTTAATTTTTGTGGAAATGGCGTATGTTTTATTTTTCACTTTTTCCTAAAAAATTCTAAACGGTTCTTTTATTTTGATTATAACTTGCTTAATTTTGACGCTATTACCTTGTTCTGAAGCTAATTTGATAGGTATTTCGAAGTACTTTGGCAAATATTTAGCAGGAATATTTTATACATTGCATCGTTTTCCCGTTATTTAAGCTTGAATACTTAGATTTGAGTATTCGTCGAAAAAGTACACATTCAATTGCCAATAACTCACTTTGAACTAACATTAGTTTAGTTCTTTATGTAAGGAATGTATTCAATTTTTTATTATATTCAATTTCAGTTATAATAACTTTTTTGTAAAAACCTAAAGTTTTTGATTTATACGTGAAAATCCGATTTAAAACATGCATTTTTTACGAAAAAATAAAATCTTTGGTCTTTAATAACTCAAAAAGTGTTGATTTATTTTAATAACTTTTTGCTTATAATTTGTCCCCCTATCGACTTATGGTATTATTTTTAATAAAATAAGTTTTACCCCCGAGAAGGGGTGACATCCACCCCAGGGTAAAAGCGCAAGTTGGCATCATGTCACCTTTGTTCCTTGAGGTATCCTCTAATTACTCACCAATTTTCATGAAAATCGATGGAGGTTCAACGAAATCGGAGGTGAAAACCTTCAGTGACTGCACTAATACGATAATATTAATATTCATTCGATAATACGATAATTACGATATTATTCATTATGGATTAATACGATAATATTCATTCCAGGATTCTGTACCATATATTTGGAATTACTCCGTAGTCTTCGAAAAGTGTTTGCGGTATAGTGACTTTTATTTATGCAAGATATGGTTGAATTTTTCAGTTCCTCTGCCACAAAGTCTGCAGCTTAAGTCTCCACGAAACAGCCTAATTATACGTAGGTGTTCGTTGATTGGAGAATGTCCAATAAGAAAGCCTGTTATGACTCGCATCTGATTCCTGTTTGTTTTGCGTAGTACTTCAGCCCTATTAGCACATGTCCTTCCAATATAAATGTTAGAATGTGTGGCTTGGTATGTTTCTCTAGAGGGAGTTATGTTGTCTTCGGATCCAGGTTTTTTCCGGTCGCAGACGATGCTTTCTGGTACTCCCACGGTCGGCCGGTCTGTACCGAGTATAGCTAATCCTCATCTGGTAAGTAGATCAGCTCTTCCGTTTCCGTGTATTCCTCGGCAACCTGGAACCCATAGCAGTGTTCTGCCATTCTATCCAGCTGCTCTAGAGTCCTTGTTATGGCTTATAAGAGCCCTCATGTTAATAGATCTTGCACAGATTGCAAAAATCTTTTCCTGAAATACATATTTTCTATTAGTGAATTAATCTACTAAAAACTGAATTTTCTCCTCTACTAAATATTCCTGCACCCGACCCTTCTGCAGTTTTCGACCCGTCTGTATACTAGATATAATCCTGCAGTCTGAGTTCAGTGTTTTCTATGCCCCCATCCCTCTCAGGGCAAATATCCACTTGGAAAGGTACTGTAGGAGTGTACTTGCTCAGACGGTACCACATAGGGGTACCACATGATCAGAAATCATCATCTATTTGTTACTTCTGATTTCATTTATGATGTTACTATCTACTACGTCCTAATCTAATCGGTATTGCTCAGGTTTTCTCGTTATCCCTTTCTCTCCTTACACCTTATAATTATGTATAAACATCTAGTAGAATCTCCAAGTTTTCGTTGATGGGCCCTCTATATCTATAGCCCTTGTGATTTCAACGCACGCAGTCCTTGCACCTTCTTTAGTTTGAAAATGGCACTTTTTGTTGCACTTTTAGCCTCCATACCACTCACGCAGTGTAATTGTTGGTTTTAACACCACGTTAAAGATTCAATATTCAGTTGTTGCTTATTATAAACTAGTACAGACTATCTAATAATAAAACACTGAAAACGTTTGTTTTCTATACTTCCACAGAATTTATTATAACTAAGTGACTACAGCGGTTTCGGCAGAGTGCCTTTCTCAAGTGATATAGTTTACAATGTGTTTGCCTTTTTAAGTCTTCAACTGAAGAGGTTGAGGAGTGGGGAGCTGTTTGTCTCGAGTTGGTCATTCAGAATTATATCTGTATTTTTCAGTTTATTAATTTCCATAGATTCTAAAAAAGATTTCTGAAAATGTACGAATACCAACAGTAACAGAAGCTAAATACCTTGGCCTCCATCTTGACCAACGTATTACTTGGAAAAAACATATACAGACTAAAAGAAGACAACTAGACTTGAAATTTTGGCAAATGTATTGGCTCCTTGGACGCAGATCAAAACTCAACATCCAAAACAAAATTCTTCTGTATAAAGCAATTATCAAACCTATTTGGTACTACGGACTACACCTCTGGGGCTGTGCAAAGTCAACATCACTGAATATCATTCAAAGATTTCAGTCGAAAGTTCTAAGATCAATAGTGGATGCACCCTGGTATGTAACTAATCAAACACTTCACGAAGACTTAAATATACCTTTCATTAGAGAAGAAATCCATCGAGCCTCGGAATCACAAAACGAGCGTACCATTCACCATGACAACGAATTAGTAAGGGAATTATTTCATAATGGCCCTGTCACAAGGAGACTAGATAGAACCTGGCCTCAGGACCTATTTTAAAACTTTAAACATAAATAGAATAAAATGAGACATCATTGGAAGTTTCTTCTTCATGACCAAAAACATGGAAAAAATTTACTTAATACTCTTTTAATGATGTAGATTGTAAATAAGCATAATTACATAAAAAAAAAGTTAATTTTGGCTTATTTCCCAATTAATTAATTACAAAAATGCCACAAAGAAATTTCTTCAGAATAATTTCTAGTTTCTTATTTTCAGTTCAATGCATTGGATAAAGTAGTAGAAACGTAAGTAGTAGAAATCCGTAGTAGAAACTTCTACTACGGATTTTTAGACTTTCTTTAAAACCTTCTTCTCCCTTATCTTCATCCCTCTCATCTTAAAGAAAATATATTAATGTTTATCATCCACTACTGTCTTTGTTCCTATTATATTTTCTGGCAAATTTTGAAGCCTGTATTAGACCAACAAGAAATGCCATAATTCATATTGTAGTCCTTCAAAAATCTGCTTCCTTTTATCTTGAGACATTTTTTATAAACAACGAAGGAGGGATCAACACTCTGGCATATCACGGCTCTTTTTGAAAACTATAATAAAATTATGACTGATTTAGAATATTCTTGATATCAGTGTATTGAGGGTGCAGAAGACATGAAAAAATCTTTCGTTTTTTTGGTATATATCTTATATTTGTCTACATTCTAGGTGGATCATTGTATGTATCATTTTAGTGTATATGTACATATATGTGTATATGAGGAGCAAACGGCTGTCAATCTAAATAATAATGAAGTGGACAGTGAAAAGAAATCTTTTCTTTCTCCTCTTCTCTGGCTGACAACTTTAAGTTTCACAGTGTAAAGGGTTTTTTGTCCTTTTCACTGTCCACTTCATTATTATATGTGTATATGTATATTTTACAATATTTTCTTTTTCAAACCAAGGCCAAAAAACAAAAACAAAAAAATTCTTTTTTTTTTCAAGTCAGTCGTAGTTTTTTCAAAGATATTTTGAGTTGATCTATTTGTTCTACTTATATACCTATTTGTTCTACTTATATACCTATTTGTTTTATTTAATTGTCTATTCTATGTTTTAACTATTTTCTTATGTGCGGCACTGACTATTGTTGTGTATTTCTTAAGGTGGCCGGCCGTTAAAAGGAGACAGGTGGGTATGTAAGAGTACTACACCTAAGCATTAAATCTCCATCTACCTGACCGAATTGTTTGCTTCCAAGAAAAATAATTCTCAAATTCTCAAAATCGAAAATATCCGTTGGCTTTAACTTTCCATGAAATCCGCTGATTCATTCATTCCTGTAGGTAGATGCATTCGCCATTCATTTCTTGCATACAAACCGTTTGTGTAATAAAATTTATGTCTGATTGATATGTCATAAAACTGAAGCAACAAAATGTTTTAACTGATTGTAGAAAATAGTTTTTTCGATTGGTTTTTTTTAAGATGATTAACTTACTTTAAACTTATTACATGCGTTTAGTAGTCAGTGGCGGATCCAGAGGGGGGTCACGGGTCATGACCCCCTCCCCCCCAAACGAAAATAAATATCAATTCAATAATCCTAAAAAAAAAAGAAAAACCGAGAGCTGTAAAAAAAATGTAGGCTTATCCAAAAAATTTATCCTAGGGGTTGTTTAAGACTAAGTGACCTTTCATCAGAGAAAAGTAATTAAATCATTCTCAAGATACATGACCCCCCCCCACAAAATTTCTGGATCCGCCACTGTTAGTAGTAGGTACTATAAGTACAATAGCGGTACTTAAAGTGGTACTTTTTTAAGAATGGAAAGTTAGTGCACAACAAGACTAATTGTGTTCGTTAACTATTATTTGCAATATTGCTGGCTCTAATCTCTCTAAATTCATTATTCTGGTAAATTTTATGATTTTGACCTTCTGGGGCCATATGTTAAGTCCTACATTTGAAGTCCACTCTTTAAGTACAGTCACAGCCTGTTTTGTATTGTACCTCTGAGAGTGCCATTAAATTTGCGATGGGCTAAGATAATCAGGTGAACCGCATAGCTCAGGACATGATGGCTATAGTTGCTGAGTCTAGTTATCAGCCCATCCATTGCACAAGAAACTATGTCAAACTCCTCACAGCGGATAGCCTCTAGCTACTTGTGCTGAAACTATATCCTCCAGTAATCTGAAGGTCTTTTGAGAGAACTATATGAATCATACAATTACGGCAGTCTCTTCTATCTCCTCGCAATGCTTTCTTCATGATTCTCTTTTTGCTCTTCTTAGTTCCTTATCATATTCATTCAGAACTTTACGATATTCCCCCATTCACCGTAATCTTTTAGCGGAATTAAATTTCGTCTGAGTTCTGTTCTATGTTGGAATTCCGCACTATCTCCGGACAGTTGTCTTTGACCGCTGACATAACAGCCTCTGGAAATTATTCGACCATGTCTTGGTTGTCTTGGTCCTATTGTTATGTCGTTTGACTATTATGCAGGTCCTATTGGCAGATTAGCTATATAGGTATAAGTTCTTCACCAATGCCCCATAAACCTCTTATTTTATCCTTGCAAACTCAGGCTCTTGTATCAAGACTACATCGAACCTTCTCATAGCAACATGAAATGCTGCTGAAGCTGTTTAACTATATTGGAGGTTCGCCTGTAGGATTCTGATTGGAGGCCTCGAGGTCTCTGATTGTTTTGAAGCATACTTTTAAAAGTTTATAATATGCCTTGAGATGAGTAGGAGTAGCTCTCAATGTTTTATACGAGACCTCGTCAATTATGTAGACTAGGGTTTGCGCGTCCTCCCTGATCTTCCGATTTTTCAACAAGCAGCTTCCATCTTAAGGTTTAGATTTTACTTATTTACACGGGTTCTGATGGTTGCTTCATCAGCCTCTTTCTCGGGGACGGGGGTGAGGATCTTGAGGCGCTTAGGCATATTATTGGGATCAACTATATATGTTTTCTCTTTCCTAGAGACCTTTCATAGTCCTCACCACTTCAGTAGTTCATTTTTTATACTCGTTAGCTCAGTTCACTCACAGGGTTCCTTCGCTAAACGCTGTTTTATGGAACTGCAGAAGTTGATTCTGACCTCCGATAGGAGCTTCATAAACTGTTTATCCAGTTTGTTAGTGATCAGGTCTGCTTATCTAGTTGAGTGTCATGTTATCTGCGTGCCACCGTTATTCTGTCACGTTGCTGTATGCTCGTTAGAGCTCCTTGGTTTGTTAGCAACTCTTTGTTGCGGAGGGGTAATGGTATTCTCCCGAGGTCTCTTTTTACCCTCGGATGTAAAAGAGACTAAAGCAAGAAACCCATTATGAACGCCCGGCACGGCACAGCCCGGCACGGCACAGCACAAGCCGGCACGTCCAAAAACCCATTTGTAACGGCCGGCACGGCACGGCACCGGAAAAATGATCATATATTTTAAAAACTATCGTAAAATAAAAGTTATTAAAAGACATAAACTACACAATTTGAATGAATATGCATCATGTTAAAAAAACGTACCTGTCCATTGATCAAAATTTTCGGATATTTGTACCCATGTATTGTCTGTCCTTTTTCTTACTATCATGATAACTTGAGTCCGATGCATCATACAAAAATGGGTATTCTCTGACACTCTCAATGAAAAGTTCTTCCATATTATTTTATTTCAAAAGAAACAACGCGCTTTCAATTAAAAAATCAAAAATATATCTGCTTATTACCAACAATTATGACGCACTGGCGCCGACTGGCCGTTCAGGCCTTTCAGGCCTTTCGACTTCAACGGATTTTATTCTCCTCGGAGAATTTTGGCCGTTCCGTTTGCGTGCTGGCCTGTGCCGGGCCGAGCCGGCCGCTCATAATGGGTTACGTTGCATTTAAAACTATACAAATGAATTTGGACTGTCCTGTGCCGGGCCGGGCTTTGCCGTGCCGGCCGTTCATAATGGGTTTCTTGCTTAAGCTAACCAAAATGCTGTGGTATTTGGGAGTTACTGTAATCTATTTCTGATAGTTTTTGCAGAAAGTATTGTGTATCTTTCACATATTATGTATTAGTATTCCGTATTCCCATATAAAAAATATTCAGTGAAAAACATACCATAAGAAAAAGTTTCAGAGCCATACGTTCACAAGATATTGACAACAACAACAACTATGAGAAATATTTCAAGGTTGTATAGTGTACTATTTAATATTTTAGGTACAGGTAACAGGTATTCTATTTGTCCATAAAAATGTTACCTACCAAAATAGTGTCGTGACTTTAAATTAATGCCACATCTTTATCTGTACTGATTGAGTGATTGGCTTGTCAATGTCATCGAGCTTCTTTTAAAACTGTCATCATTTTGTATGCAAGCCGCATTTACTCGATTCACCTAGCCCAAATTTGTAATTGTGGCATCACTGTGTTCCTAATGATTGAATTATTAAAATATAAATTTTAATAGTTAAAAAATATGGTATATTATACAGGGTGTAACAAAAATACAAGTAATAAATTCAATTACATATTCTGGGATCAAAAATAGTTCGAATGAACCTAACTTACCTTAGTACTAATATGCACACAAAACAAGTTACAGCCCTTTGGAGTTACAAAATGAAAATCAATTTTTTCAAATATATCGAAAACTATTAGAGATTTTTTAACGAAAATGAACATGTAGCAATCTTATGACAGGAACATCTTCAAGAAAAATTATTGTGAAATTTGTGCACCCCATAAAAATTTTATGGGGGTTTTGTTTCCTTAAACCTCCCCTAAACTTTTGTGTACGTTCCAATTAAATTATTATTGTGGTACCATTAGTTAAATTCAATATTTTTAAAACTTTTTTGGCTCTTAGTATTTTTTCGATCAGGCAGTTTTTATCGAGTTGCGGCTTCTTTTTTAATATGTTTACATACAAATTTTATGGGGGTTTTGTTCTTTAAACCCCCCAAATGTTTGTGTACGTTCCAATTAAACTATTACTGCGATACCATTAGTTAAACACAGTGTTTTTAAAACTTTTTTGCCTCTATGTATTTTTACGATAAAGCACCTTTTATCGAGATGTGGCTTCTTTTTTAATATGGTTCAAAATATACCTAAATATGTAAATCATAAATAAATTTTCATATTATTACTGTCTCCATAATCGTACTTAACCATATACAAATATGTGGTGGAATTGACAAATATTCAAAATATCTCGATAAAAACTCAACTTTTCGAAAATGTACTAAGAGGCAAAAAAGTTTTTAAAACATTGTATTTAAATAATAGTACTACAATAATAATTAAATTGGAACGTACACAAAAGTTTGGGGGGGTTTAAAGGAACAAACCCCCCATAAAACTTTTATGGGGTGTCTAAAATTCACTATAATTTTTTCTTAAGATACTACTGCCATAAGAATGCTACATGTCCATTTTCAATAAAATATCTCAAATAGTTTTCGATATATTGGAAAAAATCGATTTTTATTTTGTAACTTCAAAGGGCTGTAACTTTTTTTATGTGCACATTTGTACTAAGGTAAGTTAGGTTCAATCGAACTATTTTTGGTCGCAGAATAGGTGATTAAATTTATGACCTGTATTTTTGTTACACCTTGTATAATACAGTAATCACAAAAAGTATCGCATAATAATTTCTAAAACAGAAAAAAGTTTAAAAATAATTGTAATTTTTAGCAAAATGTTATAATACTCGTCTCTCGTCTCCTTTAGGTGTCTACAAACCCATTACATTTCCAGTTGAAGCGTGCTTTTGCCGAAAAAAAGCCAGTAATCAAAACGTTGTTAAAAGACATTATTTTTATAAATAGAATAGAATATTAATATTGTCAGTAACAGCTGTTGATTGTAAAAATGGTAGCCATTTTTTAAAAAACACATTAAATGTGATATTTTATATATTCAAGGGTTTTTACCCTGACCAGTGGTTAGATCCCTGGGTTAATTTTTTAATAGTAGAATGTGTTTGTTCGAAGTTTTCTCTTCATTTGAGGTATTTACAACCATAAGACGATAGCTCTGATGGTGGCATTAAAAATGCTGAAAGTACTTAGCTGATTTTAATAAATTTATTAATTAAACCTAGGAGGTTTTTAGACTCCTAAAGGAGACGATAAACGAGTATTATAACATTCTGCTAAAAATTAAAAAAAAATTTTAAATCTTTTTTCTGTTTCAAAAATTATGCGATACTTTTTGTGATTAGGTTATTATGTGTAAGTTTAATATACCTAAAGATCATTATGCAGGTAACGAAGAAAGGTATGCGGACCCACAATGTTGACGGCAAACAATGCATGCATTCCTTATGTTCATGAACCTAAAGAATGAACCGCCTTACTTACAATATGGCTATCGCTATCACTAACCATATTTTTTGTGTATGCGCGTGACTAATGCTGTAATTCAATTATTGGTATTTACGTTCACCAACGATAAAATTCTGCGATAGTATAGTAAAAACATGTTACTTTCTGGATTAGGGAGTTTTTTACTGCTGTTTTCTGAAGTTGAGTATTTGTTGACAAACATAAAAGTGGTTCTTTAGGAAATGGACGCGTTCAAATCACTGGAATTAACTTTCAAAAGTATAATAACTATTTATAGGTGTATTAGGAACACTAAGAATCGTATAAAATAAATTGAGCATGTTAAGATAAAAAATACTTTTGCAAATGATTTTAAATCTTTTGGATAAATTGTTTTCCTTTATTCTTGGATCTCCCATATCCCCTCCCCTATTGCTCATTATGGATCTATATCCGTTATTACACATAATAAAAGGCAGCAATGCAATTAAGGGGGCCAAAATTATCCACTCTCCATCCCAACTGATGTAGAACGGTAATTGGTCCAAAAACGATGAATATAAGGCTGAGAGATTTGGAGTACCTACAAGTTAACTCATCACCATCACCTATTAACATAAATGCACTTACAGATAGTAGAAACATCACCGCAATAAAACCAAGATTTTTATAATAGAGCTTAACCTTCACCTCGTGGCAAGTAAAGACCCAAAAAAATGCTTGCAAATCCAGGTTATCCAAGGCCGGCCCCAGAGGTGCGAACCGGGCGGCTGCTTAGGGTGGCAAATAGACGACAGCCAATTTTTGGCTACCAAGGATCTACCAAGTTAGGGGGAGGCGTGCTCGACAATCTTGATCAGGGCGGCAAAATCTCTAGGGCCCGGCCTGTACAAAAATCAAATAACGAAATTGGGGACTATTATTTTTGATATGATCGAAAATAGTACATGCTCACAAATATTTTTATTAAAAAGTTCAATATCGAAAACCTATGCAGCTGAAATTTCAGATTTCTAATCTATAAATCTTTTAAATATCTGCCAATCTAAATAATTTTAGATTGACATGTACATCTAATAAGATACTTACCGTGGGACACCCGAAAAAATACCGAATTTAAGTTTCATGAAAGTAAAAAATATAATATAAATATCTATGGCAACTAAAATTATCTAATAAAGTAAAGTATGAACAGATTGGTATAAAAAATAAATGTAGCCAATCATCTAGCCAATTTTTGCAGTTGAGCATTTTGAGAGTTTGAAAGGTTCTCTATATTCTTGAAATTTTCAAAGCGAGTTGCCAATGGGATTTTTAACTTGCTACATTAACGGTGTAATGAAATTTATTAACTGGTATTAGATAATTGTTTAATGAATACCTTTTTTAAATAATTTTCTTCAGAAGACACACAAATACAGGATACATATCATGTTTTGCCAACCCAAAAACGAAAAGTAAATGGACATACTACACATTTCAACATAAGAAATCAAGTTACATATCAAGTTCCACATCGGACATATCATATACTGTCATTCTCATTTTTAGGACTTTTACCTTCATCATAGACATACCAAACTCTACCAACTTGAAAAAATGTTACTAAATATCATATCAAGCTAATAATCTTGTTTTGGAAAAAATCGGACATAAAAAGTTTTGCCGTATCTCTACAGATAAAAAGATGTATTCGTTGATAGAAAGAAACTCCAAGTTTTCTGCATCTATATAACACTCTGTTCCGCTATAAGCAGATTTTGCAACCTGTTTGGATGTAGGGTAGTTAAATCACTTTATGACTATGGCAGTAAAAATAACGTTTAAGTTAAATTACTTTTAATGGGAAATAAGCCACAATTTTACCAAAAAAATTATTTTATTAACGTTTCGAAGCCCAAATCGGGTTGTCAAAATACAAAATACTACTAAAATAAACAAAAATGTTGTTGCTAATTAAAAAAATTCTTCTAATAATTTATTTAATTTGGTATTAGTTTTTTGAAAGTAAATTAAATGTAAGACCAATGTAAGTACTTACGATGTCGGGATAGTATCACCAGGTTTTTTCCTGGTTTTCCCTCGTGATTTACTTTGGAATCTCTAACGCGAGAATTTTACTGTCATCGTTGCATTTGGTTGTCTTTTTAAAGACAGATCACATGCTATGATTTTTTTATGACGGATATTCTTGAGTTGGGATTGATTTCATGTAATCGAATGAACTATCTTTTAGTAAAGTCGTCCCAGGAACGCAACTCATAAATATTGGCGATATCATTTTAAAGTCTTCTACTTTAAAATGTATAATATACGTCTGAATTGCCAATATAAATGAGTCAGATTAAATAAATTATCAGAAGAATTTTTTTACTTAGCAACAACATTTTTGTTTATTTTAGTAGTATTTTGTATTTTGACAACGAAACCCGATTTGGGCTTCGAAACGTTAATAAAATCATTTTTTTTTTGGTAAAATTGTGGCTTATTTCCCATTAAAGGTAATTTATTATAAAAATTCCACAAGAGAATAGCTTCAGAACAACGTTTAAGTTATTCAATTATCCCAAAACAAGGTGTTAAGACACATCATTTATGTACCTACCTTGATACTGTCGCTACAGCTATCTTTAGAGACCTATGACTTACGCAGTCCAATTGCTTGTTTGATAAGAAATGCATAAAACATAGGAATCAAAATCGATAATTGTATTTTTTTAGCATTTATTTTTTTAACGGATCGAATCTCTGAGCTGAAATGCTAAATTTCGCTTTTAGTGAACTTTCCCTGTATATCCAAGTACACTTAATTCGATAAAACATTCAGTTCATTTCCCAGTACAGATTCTGAATATTTATCAGAGACAAAGCAACTTTAAGTATTCTTTTACGGAAAGAAAATGAAGATATATCGCTAAGGAATGTTGTACTTCAAGTAATGCTTTTGATAAATTGTGACTGATGGTGCTTCCAAATATAGACAAATAACATACGACTTTGTATTGTTTTGTAATTTATCATTATTAGTTACTAACAGTTTCAAAATTAAAAATGTTTTGTTGAGCAATGTTGGATTTTCAAGCTTTAATTGTAAATGTTAAAATTTATTATAGCACAACAGTGAGGAGTATTGTATTTACGCCAATAACCTGCAAAACAACGCAACGATGGAAAATATAATAATTTATGAGATAGTACGAGATAAACCGTGTTCTTTCTTATACGTGGCTAGTTGACTTCGGTCATAATTATACGTATGACATCGAAAATCATTTTATTTTAATTTCCCATGTCATCTTGTCAAGAGCAATTACTATTACTACTTAGTGATGTTGACTATAGTTACTTCCGAGTATTCGTTACAAATCGTTACTTTTGTATAAAGTAGTTATTTACAGTATTCGTTACTTTGATTACTTTTGTTACTTTTGTATTTGAGTACCGGTAATCATATCGAGAATCGCATTTCTCAGCACATATTTTGTATTAGTATTAGTAGGATACTTTGATTACTATGATTACTCTTGTATTTGAGTACCGGTAATCATATCGAGAATCGCATTTCTCAGTATTTCGTATGAGTATAAGATCCGATATAACGACCTTCACCGATCTAATTAATGGATAGAAATTAAATGATATGTAATTGTTCTGTCACTGCTGCTCTGCAATATCAGTAATCACGAGTAATCTGTTTGCATCAATTAAGTGCCAGAAACAAACCCTCGAAACTCTAGATAACGTACCTACCTTAGCAGTAACCCTGGGCACCCAGGTGCTTCGGAGGTCGGTTTTGATTGCAAATTCGTGTTCAGTGACTCCAAATACCCCGAAATAAAAAAAATCTGGCCCTTAATATACTGATTTTAACATGTTTATGCATTTTTCTATGCGTTTTATTCTTCTTCTTAACGTGCCCTATCAAGTCCACTTGACGTTGGCGATTAACATGGCGAAAGTGTCTCTGTCTCGAGCTATTCTAAATAGTTGTTCTGATTTCTTCATTCCTGTCCACTCCCGGATATTCTTCAACCAAGAGGCCTGCTTTCTACCAATTCCTCTGCGTCCTTCGATTTTACCCATCATAATAAGTTGAAGAATATTATACCGGTCTCCCCTTACTACGTGTCCAAAATAGGCCATCTTTCTATATTTGATGTTATTAAGCAGCTCGCGAGCAGCATTTGCTCTCTTAAGGACTGCCACATTTATCAGCATAGCCGTCCATGGTATTTTCAGTATACGTCTGTGCAGCCACATTTCAAAGGCCTCCAAACGATTAATGGTGGATATTTTTAATGTCCATACTTCGACACCATACAAGAGGACTGACCAAATGTAACATTTAATCATATGCGCTTTCGAAGTTGAAGTTGCAAGTTATCATTACAGAAGAATTACCTCATTTTTAAAAATGTCGTGCGGGCTATCTCGATTCTACATTTTATCTTCTTTATGTGGATCTAGTTGTTCAGTAATATGGCAACCAAGATATTTAAAACTGGGTACTCTTTGAATTATATGACCATCAACATATAACCGTGAATCTTGATCGGCCAAACGGCTAAATACCATGTATTTTGTTTTTGAACAGTTTATGTTTAGGCCAAACTCTCTTCCCACTGTGTCAATAGCATTTAAAAGGTGTTGTAATCCATTCATATCATCATTTAAAATAACTGTATCGTCTGCATATCTGATTGTATTTATCAGAATTCCATTAACTTTCACACCCCATTCCAAATTATGCAGCGCTTCCTTAAATATTCTATCCGAATATAAATTGAATAACAGTGGGGACAGTATACAACCCTGTCTGACACCTCTTTGTATTTTGCATATTTCTGTTGATTTTCCATTTATGCAAGCTGTCGCTGTTTGACGCCAGTATAATTTTTCTATGATTCGTACATCTTGACTATCAACTCCTTTATCCTTTAATATTTTAATTAATTTGTGATGTTGTACTCGATCAAAGGCCTTTTCATAGTCAATAAATACAGCAAAGATGTCTTTCCGTTGATCTCGGCATTTCTGCAATAATACATTTAGTGCAAAGAGTGCGTCTGAGTTCCCAGTCCATTTCTGAAGCCAAATTGTGTTTCATCCTGATCTTCTTCGCATTTATCTCTGATTCTACTGTGGATGATACGTAGAAAGATTTTCAAAGTGTGGCTCCTAAGGCTTATCATTCTATATTAGCTACAGTTTTTCGGACGTTGTTTTTTTGGTAGGGTTATGAATTCGGACTTTAACCAATCTTCAGGGATATCATCAGTCGAATAAACATCATTGAAAAGTTTGACTAGTATTTCAATGTTTTCCTCATTTATGAGCTTTAACATTTCTGTAGGTATGTTGTCAGGACCAACGGCTTTCTTGTTTTTTGCCAATTTTATAGCATGTAGTATTTCTGATTTTAGTATTTCTGGTCCTTCACCTTCATCTAAAGTCTCCAGTTCTTCGGGTCTATCATCATTATAAAGTTCATTTATATAATTATACCAGGTAGTTCTAATTTCGTGTTCGTCTATTATCATTTTTCCCGACGAGTCCGTTATAGTATGTGGAGTTTTCTTATGATAAACACCAGCTACTTCTCTAACTTTTTTAAACATATTAAATGTATCATGTTTTTCATTCAACTTTTCTAATTCCTTGCATTTATCCTCCATCCATTTTTCTTTAGCTACCTTTATTTTTTGTTTAATTAGTTTCTGTTTTTCTTTGTATTCTGTCTTGTTATCTTTCAGTTTTCTTCTCTGCTCCATCAATTCCAGGATTTCATCAGTCATCCATTGTTGTTTTTTGTGCCTCTGCATCGTTGTTGTATATTTTTCCATTACTTTCCAGGTAAGATCTTTAAACGTGTTCCATATTTCTGTATTGTTTTCATTAATTTGTTGAATTCTTTAGCTGATTATTCAGGTCATTTTCTATTAGCGTTTTGTTGGATGCTAAGATATGTAATTTTGGTGTTTTGGGGCTTTCTTCGGCTTTTTTGAGCTTCACTTGGATGTCACTTGGCGTTTTATACACTTTAAAATGTAATAATGCATTTCCACCTATTTTTTTATTGTAGACTTTTTACCAGACGTCATCCTAATCCTAAATACAATGCAAAAAATTGCAAGTCTCTATGTACATACCTACTATATTCCTACTATGTATATAGATTTATTCCTGTGTTTTTAGTGTTAAATGCCCTGGTCTAATAAAAACAATGCCATACCTACATGTAAAATTAAAGTTGATGATCATAGTCTAGAAATATTATCATTTCTACATATTTTCCGGTCAATCTAAGCTATTTTTTTCTAGGCCTGATAAGAATAGTGTGTATTTATTATTGAACTCTAATGTGTTGCATTTTTATTTTCAAAAGAACTAACATCTGTGAAACTCTGTGAATTATCTACCTCGACAGATCGTATAGACATCTGTTTCTGGGTGCATGCTTTGTTAGATGATATACCTCCCTCTGTTTCAGCTACTTCTCAGCGCCCTGTAATCCTATAAAACTCTTCATAGCCTTCGCCCTTCATAGATAAAATTTTAGTTAACTGTACCAGAGAATACTGTACTGATACCGAACACTCGTGGAATACCGGTCCGACTCCGATATCAACCGATATCAACCAAGTAGATACAATACTCAAAATCAAAATAGGCACTCGCTCTGATACGATTGGTACGAAGTAACGAAGTAATCAAAGTAATCAAAGTAACGATTTACGCCTCTGTATAATAGTAATCGTTACTTTCGGTATTCGTAAATAACGAGTACTTTATAACGAATAGTTACTTTTTCAACATCACTAATTACTACTAATAAAACTGTTTTTATTTACATTTGCTTTATTTAGTTCTGTCGCCAGGGGGTACAACGGCCTCGTTTATTCAGATGGCCTTACTGAAGTTTTTTTTTATGTATTTTGACCCGTAGAACACGAATTTTTTGGGTAACAGTTGATCCCGATGTCGACAAGATTGTTATAAACAAAGAACTTAAGGAATTACATAACAGCGATTTTTAGCAAAACAAAACTTTTCTGTATTCTTTTGGTCATTCTAAACAAAAAATGTTCTTACAAGTTTTTTCGTAGGATGCATAGTTTTCGAGATAAGCGCGGTTGAACTTTCAAAAAATCTAAAAATTTCAATTTTTGAACCCGAATAACTTTTGATTAAAAAATAAGATAGCAATTCTGCTTACCGCATTTGAAAGTTCAAGTCAAATTATACCGTTTTTGATTATTTGCATTGCTAAAAATTAATTTTTTATTGTCAAACAAAGCTATAAACAAATAGTGTTTCCCGTGCCCAATGCATGTGTTTTAAAGGATGCTACGTAGAATTTGCCTGTTTGTAGTGGTAGCCGAGTCAAGCGGGGATTTTTGCAGTTTCTTGAGTCAGATTATGCCATAGGGAGAAACCTTGCGCCCTGTAAATGTACCCCTACCATATATTGGATCTTTAATACAGGGGAATTCGTTAAGGGAGTCCGAAAATAAAATCTATCCTTAGAAAAACTCGAAATCGTCAGATTAAGATAAGGTAAGTTAAGTACATGCAGAACAGTGTATATGTATTTCAAAAATCTGACGGTTTTAGCGGGGCGTACGGAAATGGGTGTCACAAAGTTTCACAATAAAAAAGCGAATATTTCGAGAAATAAACGTCAGATGTAAAAACTAAAAAATATGTGTTCAATATTTTCTAAAAATCTATCCAATGATACCAAACACGACCCCCCACGGAGAGGGGTGGGGCGGTTAGGAAAATGGGAATCCCGTGATATTTCGCGAAATAAACTTCAGATCGAAAAACTTCAAAATACACTTATTTAATAAATTTTGAAAAATCTACCGAATGAGACCAAACACGACCCCACGCGGAGGTGGGGTGGGGGGTTACTTTAAAATATTAAATAGCCCCCATTTTTTATTGCCGATTTTGGATTGCTTACGTAAAAATAAGTAACTTTTATTAGACACACATTTTTGAATTATGGATAGATGGCGCTATAATCCGAAAAAACCAATGTTGGAAATGGAAAATTATATTAAAAAAATGGAAAGTTCCCACTTAAATGGTTTATGGAAAACTTTACTTAACTTTTTTTGGTTTTAGCTTAGACCATAAAAACTGATAGACACGCCTTGTACCGAACCGTTGAAGCAATGACCTCCCGCGAAAGTGACGTCACAATACGGCAAGAACTCGTTTGAATTCTTAGCAAAGCACTAATAAAATTACCCAATTTTAGATTAATTTTAGTATAACTTCAATATTTTGTAAAAAATATTGAAGAAAAATCATTTAGCAAAGTAATTAGTAAATATTTTTGACTTAGTAAGTAATTTATTTTGTAAAAATAAATGTTTTATTTGAAGGTATATCACTGGTACCTATATCTCTTCTTGTTTAATAATCAAAAATAAATTTAAAGGAGAGTAATTTTCTTTTGGGTGTAAGTTTCAGGTTAGGTGAAAAAATATATAGGGAATCTATTAATTAATGACCACAAAACAAAATAGCTTTTGTTAACTTGCTTCTAACTTTTATTACATTTTGGTTTGTTTCAAAATCATGATCAAACATATTATGTTCTTTGTATTCGTTAAACACAGAACCATGCACGTTTAAGATCAATTTTGTCATTAATTTAGAATCGTTCAATTTTTTTGAATTGTACCTACATAATTCTAATTTCGTTTTCAGCAATTTTGCAAATATGAATGACGTCTTTAGAAGGTTGAATTAAAATTTTTTTTGATAATATGCTATAATTTTTGTGTCTTATGAATGGACATTGTAAATTATCACATTCAATTGCAGACAAACATAATATTATGTCACAATCTAATGTTTTCTTAACTTTATTAACTACAATCCCAGCGATATAGCCAACAACACCACAAACATAAGATGACTGTTTTTGAAAAACTTTAATTATTTACAGTATAATTATGGTTACTAGTTATTATTTCCCTATTATTTTCATCAGTATGATCAACAGTTTCATTTTCACAGTATTTGTTGTGCTCATTGCTAAAAATGTGGAAGGTGCCTGTTCTATACAATTAGCCTGGGTAGATCATGTAACACTTGTGTGCATTAAGAGTCTTTTATATGCATCTTTAAATTGTTTTGCCGTTGGGTTGTTGTTGTAACCTCCATGGCTCCTATAATAGAACTAGAGAAAACTTCTAAGTGATCCTGAGAAAGTTTATAGGCCGAAAGACGAAAGATACTTCAGACCTCCATGCATATTATCCTTCACGTAATTTTTCCAAATTCGCATTAGTGACTTTAAATTAATTATCATACCAATAAAACCCGTTTTTCTTTGGCTTAGATGCAGTGGTTCACCATTGTTGGAATATTTGACTGAATTAAGATACTTTATAAATTCTTAAGTTTTTTGAAAAATCGCTTATTTATTATGCTGCTGTAAACTGGATTTTAGGTGTTTTCCCCTTTTTTTTGTCGTTGCGTACAATTTAATGCTCCTGCAAGATCACACCATAATTAAAAAATTAGTGTACTGAAAATTTTTAAATTGGAACACTTTAAAAACTTTACAACGCCTATTATAAGCACTTCTAATCTCTAATACGGCAAACGTTTTCTGCCGTAAACTGACGTCACGCACAGCTGTGTGAATCGTTTTATGTTGGCTTCACTCTTCGAGACGAGAGAATAGCATTACGGCGTGTCTATCAGTTTTTATGGTCTAAGGGTTTTAGGACCTAATCTTCACAAACCAATAGGTCCCCATAACGCTCGAGTGGCTGCAAGTTTAGCATACTTTCCTCCTCTAGTATAGGCTCGCCTACTAGTTTGATTTTAAATGAGAGATGCATTGAAAACATCACTCAAGCACTATGTGTTTATAGCTTTGTTTAACAATAAAAAAATTAACTTTTAGCAATGCAAATAATCCAAACCGATAGAATTTGACTTGAACTTTCAAATGCGGTAAACAGAATTGCTATTTAATTTTTTAATCAAAAATTATTCGTGTTCAAAAATAGGAATTTTTCGATTTTTTGAAAGTTCAACCGCGTTTATCTCCAAAACTATGCATCCTAAGAAAACACTTGTAAGATCATTTTTTGCTGAGAATCACCCAAAAAATACAAAAAAATGTTTTGTTTTGCGAAAAATCGCTGTTATGTAATTCGTCAAGTTCTTTGTTTATAACAATCTTATCGACATCCGGATCAACTGTTACCCAGAAAATTCGTGTTCTACCCCCCTCCCCCCCCCCAGACGACAGGACTGATTGTCTTGAATCAGTTTTTGCTTTATGCGAAATTGAAAAAATGTTAATGTTCGACGTCATACGTGTAATTATGACTGAAGTCAACTAGCTCTTGAGCTAACGTTTAAAGGTGGAAACTATCGATATCTTTCTATTCCACAACGTATTATGTTTTCCATCTTTTGAGGTATTTTGCCGGTTCTTAACTCACCCATCACTGCATATTGTAAATAATCTATGAACAGGGATATTCACACCTATTCTATAATATATCATTCTATGATTAGCATTTCGCCATTATTAACTCGTCAGATAGAACTTGCTGGTATAGACGGAGTGAATAACGTTTCCATCCGTATATCAGTGGTTAATTCAAAACCTTTTCGGTGGATTATATCTAAGCAAACCTACTAATGACATTCTGTGTTCCTTTTCATTCAAAGGCACAAGATGGCGCCTGATATTTTTCATAAAATATCTAAGAACGAAAAAGAGACGAGAATTTTATACTAGTTTTCTAGATGAACTATTCGCACATTTCTTGCAATAGTAGGCAGTGTTGCTTATCAATATAAATTTTCTTTATGACACTGTTTTTTATTTATACACCTCTGATTGCAGAAACAAACATTGTCATTAGGTAATTTGGTTTGCGCCTATAGATAGATTATGATATTATTTTTCTTGCATATATGCTGGAGTATGGGCTCATTTAGTAGCATGGCGTGATCAACAGGTTCACTTTCTACCACATTATCAACTGGATTCGCTTAATTACCCCATTTACCTTTCCACCGTCGCCACATTTTTATATACGTTTACCAACTTTCACAATCGTTTTTAATGTATTACTAAAATTATTACAAACATTTTTATTGATGTTGATTCCATTTAAACGGCTTATATTTAAATTGGGAGATCGAGAGCATTTCGTCGTCGTTGCGGCAAAAGTCACTAAGTCCAAAATAACAGATCTGAGAAAACGAACATTTAGTGACTTGTAATTTATAAGTTCTAACTGGCAACAAAATAGTAATTTTGGACTTATGCATATTCAGTGATTTAGGCAACCATCTCTATGTGCTTTCTAGGACATCGTTATTTCTGAGAGACTATGAAAATTGATATTGCGAATCGATCTGGACACTTAACTCAATTTTGACAAAAGTGGACTTAGTGAGTTTTGCCGTGACGACGACGATTTGATGAAAGTCGTCTATATTATCGGTACTCCAAACTAATAGCGAGCATATAAAGTAATACAACCAGCAACCATGACCGTCCGACTACCCAAAGATACCAAGTCTATCTACCCAGAGAGACACGTTATCTCCCAAACTCTTTACGGCAGTAGGTACTTGAACATGCTTTCAAACAATTGGAGTGGGACCCCAAAGGAATAAAAAAATGTCGACGGCGAAAGGCTCTCAACAACTTAAAAGAGATTAAACTATGCTTACTGAAGAAAATAAAGGCAGTTTTTGTTTTCATTTGATTCAGAGTTGGACCACTATCTCCATATAGCTATTTCAGCATCTATGCATCCTCAGTGGAGCTATGCAGTCACAACTCTAAAGCAAAATCAACAAACCCTGCCTCACAATAAAACACTGAAAAACGTTTGTTTTCTATACTTCCACAAAATTTATTACAACTATGTTATTACTACAGCTGTTTCGGCAAAGTGCCTTTCTCAAGTGATATATTTTACAAAGTGTTTGCCTTTTTAAGTCTTTAACTGAAGAGGTTGAGGAGTGGGGAGCTGTTTGTCTCGAGTTGGTCATTCAGAATTATATCTGTATTTTTCAATTTATTAATTTCCATTGATTCTAAAAGTGATAGCTTAAGGCCTTTATTTTGAATATGTAGAATTTGAAACTCTTCATTGAAAGAATGATTATGATCTAGAAGGTGAAGTGCGTATGTAGAAGTGTCTGTTTTTCTATTGTTGAAAGCCCTTTTGTGTTCTGCTATCCGTTTGTCAAAAGTTCTGCCAGTTTGACCGATGTAAGTTTTCGGACAGTCACCACAAGTTAGTTTGTACACACCACTCTGTAGTTGCTTTCTCTTTCGGCTTTTATTGTTTTTAATATGTTTGCTTAAGTTGTTGTTAGTTCTGAAAGCTGGTGTTATTCCTTTCTTTTTTATGTATCTGGCTATTTTTGTTGTTATTTTGCCAGTATATGTGAGAGAGCAGAAGGTACTGGGTTCTTTCTGTGGTGGTGGATACACTAATTTCAAGGCTTTCTTATGGAGTTTTTGGTTTAAAATGTTGTTAACTGTTTGTTCGTTATAGCCATTGTTTACTGCTATTTGTCTAATGATATTTAGTTCTGTCTCGAAGTTATTTTTTGTCATAGGAATTTCTGTCAGTCTATGTATCATGCTATGGTAGGCTGCTAATTTGTGTTGTGTAGGATGGGATGATGAATTGTGTATAGTTGTGTCAGTATGGGTAGGTTTATGATATACGGGGAACTCATGTTTGTTGTGTAGTCTGGTAATCGTTACATCTAGAAAGTTTATGGAATTATTCTGTTCTGTTTCTATTGTGAACTCAATATTACTATGAAGTGAAACCCTGCCTATTTAAGGGAAAACATCGCGATGCAATGAAACCCTGAAGAGGACAAAATCCTAAACGGGGACAATCATTGATCGAATTTCCACATAGCATTATATCTATACACGCAAATCAATGATAGTAGTAGTGATAGTAGACGCAAAACAGCGACATCTCTCGTAATACGAGGAAGACGAAAAGCCCCAGATACAAAGATTACTACCTTTATACAATTAAAATATTTGAAATAAAAATAGTAAACAATAATTTAAATCCAAGACTTTTCGTTAGAAACTGCTTTCTGGCTGCATCACGTATCTCCGGCTTTTACAATATATAAGCACAAGAGACGACGAATATAGAAGAAAGCAAATAAAGGACACTTAGGTCACGTATCCACCTTCTTTTTGTCTAGGAAAAGGACCGAAAGACAGTTTCAGGTACTCAAATCTGAGTAAATATGAAAAAGATAAAGGCAGTTTTTCTTTTCATTTGATTCAGAGTTGGACCAACATCCCCATATAGCTATTTCAGCATCTATGCATCCTCAGTGGAGCTATGCAGTCACAACTCTAAAGTAAAATCAACAAACCCTGCCTATTTAAGGGAAAACATGCTTACTGAGTTAGATGCCGCCTCTGTAAGAAAGTTGCTTTAAACATTACTTTTGGAAAGTCACAATACATGACAAACCTGGTACTAAGCGAAAATCCAAAAGTCAACTTCAACGAAATAGCATTGGTCCATAAATGTAAATACCTACTTAGGGCATGAAATCAAAATTGCCAGAGACAATCAAACTGCCGAATTACAAAGAAGGATCACCTTAGCATGGGCCGCATATGGAGCTCTATGCTCTATCAGACATGTTCAAGAGTAACATGCCAAATTATTTGAAAAAGAAGACGTTCGATCAATGTGTGCTTCCAGTCATGACTTACGGCGCCGAAACATTATCTTTAACCCAGGCCACAGCAACCAAACTTCTAGTGGTCCAAAGAAGAATGGAACGGTCATTAGTTAGACTGACTCTCACAGGCAGGGTTAGAAACGAGGAAATCAGAAGAAGGACAGGGGTCACAGATGTCATAGAGCGAGCGAGTAGCATGGCTAAAGTGGAATTGGGCGGGCCATGTAGCTGAAGGACGGGAAATTGACCCTTTCGGACCCAAAAAATTACAGCGTGAAGACCACGAGCAGACAGAAGAAGTAAAGGTAAGTAGACACCTACACGATGGACAGACGACGTCAAAACGATTGCTGGGAATTGGTTACAGGAAGCCCAACAACGACAAAACTGGAAGAAAGTAGGGGAGGCATATGTTCAACTTTGGATGCAGAAGGTTGAATAATGATGATATTTAAATTTTATGTGTAAAATGGAAATTTACGATATTCCTAGAGGGACGTGAATTATAAATTGTAAAATTCCCTCATCCTCCTTAGTCTCAGCATCCGTATGGCTTGCAAATTGTAGAAGCCTCGGAGGTGTAACCAGAGTAGGTTCCCATTGTTTTCAGTCTGGTGGGATGTAGAGTAACATTATGTGGTTTTATATGCCATTAGAGTGAAAACTTAGTCTTGAGGAATTATTTTATTTATAGTATTTTAAATAATATACAGGTAAGTGCTTTACTACAGTTGTGGGCCCATAAATATTCTGTTGTTTAGTTAGAGTGTTTAAAAAAGATTATTTACATTTATTGGTAACTATAAACTTAGGATATTATATATTTACTAACAAGCTGTATTACTGTTTTATTGCACACACCTCAACTACAATAGCTCTTTAAAAAAATTCATTCATATTGTAAGTGGTCATGGTCATAAATTGTCATTGTTCTGTCTATAACATAATTCAGAAATATTTTACCATTTCATCACAATGTGATATTTCCGCATTCTATTTTTTATGTCTTCTTAGTCCATAGCCGAACCCTTTGAAAATGGTAAAAAGTGAAAAAAATATAGTAACAGTATGGAACCCATTATAAAAGGAATATACAACAAAAATTTAAGGAAAAGTAATTTTTCTATGGATGCCATACCATGTGCAACTTCTCTCACTACTTACATACATTCAAAACGAAAAATTTCTCACACAGGGAGAAAAGTCGGCCATAGCAGTGAGAAATATTTTTTCTCACTGGTTATCCGCCGGGTTTCCCATATGATAGCCGTTTCCATGGTAACATGCACAATACAAACACAATTAATGTTGTCAAACAAAATGTGTTGAAGCAAAACTTATAGTCTAAGAGCTAGTGAACCCTCCGACTAACGGTCGTCCTGTAAGGCTAGAAATTTTTCTAGTGATAATTCATAGCACACCAAGGCTAAAAACCATGACCTGGCAGGCCTCAGTGGTGCACGTGTATCTACCAGGTGAATCGAAAAGTGCAATTTTAGGGGGTAAAATAAACTTTCTCCTGTAAGGTTTAAATTTAAGTATGTGTTTGAGTAAGTCATTCAGAAGAAATGTGTACAATGACAGGCGATTCTGAAGAGCATAAGACCTTGCCAGGCGAGGGGAAAGATTAGGGGTTTTTCCTAAAATTATTCTTTTTGCATCAAACAAATTTTTTTTAGGTTTTTTGAAACATTTCAAACAGAAAACGCCTCTAATGATTTTTCTCTTAAGTTAATAGTTTTTGTTATATAAGCGATTGAAAATTTTGAAAATTGCGAAATCGGCCATTTTTAACCCTAAATCGGACATTTATCTAAAAATTTCAATGTTGCCAAGATACGTAGATATTCTTTAAACATTGGTTGATGAAATCCCGAAGAGTTTTTTGCAATAAAATATCGAAAACTCCTTTGTTTTTTTAATTGCTAATCAAGCAGGTGCGACACTGTAGTATAAGTGAGGACGTTTGAGTTTGCATAAATTCATTATCTCGAGAATGGGCAAATTTCAAGAGAAATCCTCCGACAGGTCGATTTTTATTTTTAAATTAGGACTTTTTGGCATATATATAATACTAGTGACGTCATCCATCTGAGCGTGATGACGTAATCGATGATTTTTTTAAATGAAAGTAGGGGTTGTGTGATAGCTCATTTGAAAGGTTATTGAATTTTCTATTCACTAATATGAACATTAACATAATTATTTGTACAGGGTGTACAAAAAATTTTTTTTATTAAATTAACTTTGATTAAATTTGACAAATAGAAGAAAAAATTTTTTTGTACACCCTGTATAAATAATTATGTTAATGTTTAAATAACCTTCCAAATGAGCTATCACACAACCCCTACTCTTATTTAAAAAAATCATCGATTACGTCATCACGCCCATATGGATGACGTCACTATTATTATATATACGACAAAAAGTCCTAATTCAAAAATAAAAATCGACCTGTCTAAGGATTTCTCTTGAAATTTGCCCATTCTCGAGATAATGAATTTATGCAAACTCAAACGTCCTTACTTATACTACAGTGTCGCACACGCTTAATTAGCAATTAAAAAAACAAAGGGGTTTTCGATATTTTATTGCAAAAAACTCTTCTAGATTTCATCAATCAATGTTTAAAGAATATCTACGTACCTTGGTAACATTGAAATTTTTAGATAAATGTCCGATTTAGGGTTAAAAATGGCCGATTTCTCAATTTTCAAAATTTTCAATCGCTCATATAACAAAAACTATTAACTTAAGAGAAAAATCACTAAAAACGTTTTCTGTTTGAAATGATTCAAAAAACCTAAAAAAATTTGTTCGATGCAAAAAGAATAATTTTAGGAAAAACCCGTAATCTTTCCCCTCGCCTGGCAAGGTCTTATGCTCTTCAGAATCGCCTGTCATTGTACACATTTCTTCTAAATGACTTACTCAAACACATACATAAATTTAAACCTTACAGGAGAAAATTTATTTTACCCCCTAAATTTGCACTTTTCGATTCACCTGGTAGATACACGTGCACCGCTGAGGCCTGCCAGGTCATGGTTTTTAGCCTTGGTGTGCTATGAATTATCACTAGAAAAATTTTTAGCCTTACAGGACGACCCACTAGCTCTTAGACTATTACCAGTAATTACCTTTCAAAACCGTTCAAATATAACTGTTAATTATAACTTTAAATAAATAACGTATATAAATTTTAAGAATATTAAATACCTACATGTAGATGTATTTTATTTCAATTTATGCATATTACAATATACCTAAAGCTACAGGCGCGGATCTAGAAATTTATAATAGGTGGGGGGGGCAGACTTACCACAAATATCACATTATATAGATTTAGCCATACGACTCACACTTACTCTAAGGATAAAATTCACTCATTCCAGATACCTATGGTATCAAAAGGATTAAGCTCTGGTGGGACTCTTTCCGTGTTACGGATGAAACACGGAAATAGTCAGTGGGGTCATGGGTGGAAGTTCAATACAATAGGGGGGTCCGTAGACCCGTTGACCACCCCCTGTATCCGTGTGTGCAGTAAATCACCTAAATTATTTAATTTTGAAGTTTGAACTTGAACTCTTGACAAAACCACATCCACAGAAAAAGTCGGCCCTCGCCTCGTGCCTCGGCTCATGCCAACAAACTTCTGCTCTCGTGAGTAATATGTCTTTTTTCTCACTTGTTGTACAATATACTATTACGGACGACCTGATCTCCGAAATTGGATAGGGTGGGTGTTAAGGGGTTTGCACGTTTACCGGCAATACTACAACTCTACTGAAAAAAATTTAAATGGCAAAGTTGTAGGTAATAAAAAAATCTAGAACCTGTGTCTTTACACTTTTTTCACATAACCTCAAAGTTTATGTATGTAGTGTAGCAAAATATTAAACTCTTTACTGATATTTTACATCGAAAACTACAATCCTTTTTTAATATAGTAAATAATAACATTGCGCCGATTGATTTGACCCTAATTGGACAAATACAGTTGTATGAATTTCGCAGAATCTGGAATATGCCATATAAATTTTACTGAGAATATAACAAGCAATTCGACCGTGAAATGAAATTTGTAAGCAGTATTAACAAAGGATTTTTTGATATATTGTTAATATTTTTGTAGGGTAAATACAACTCGGGGCAGAAAATATTAAAATTATTACAAGTACCCACATACTAGAAAGTACTACTTAAAAAAGAAATAATAAAAGATTCTCTTGCTTTCGGTAGGAGATACAATTTTCTAGAAAAACCGATTTAAAAATATTTCGTTTCTTGAATTTGAAAAAAATTAAAAAAAAAAGTGTGTTTTACAGATTTAGAGCAAGAGTATCTTTTAATACTAGAATATCTCACAATTGAACAATTTAGTGTCAAAAATGCTTAAAAATTAAAGGCAAAAAAGTTATCTGAATCCCGCGTACCAAAAAAAGTTTATTAATAGCAATCTGAAAATTTGTTAATAGCTTAACGGTGTCTATTCGGATAAACTTTAATGTACGGGAACACTGGAACAGGGGAAGTTTTAATTGTGGAACAGGTTACAAGTTTCGAACGTCAGACTACGAAAACGTCCCATGTATTTTGTCGGACAGAACTTCCAATTGATTTGTAACCCATTCATTAAACTCTCATGCAAAAATCAGACTGCTATTTACCACCAATATAATTCCTGTCCATGTTTGTCAGACTTATTAAAATGTCCAACATATTTGTCGGACAAACATTTTTTCATATATTATATAAAGTTTGCTATTGAATAAACTTAAAAAAAACGGGCTAGTTTTCTAATCATAAATTTGTCACGATGACACGTTTCACAATTAAAATCACGTTCGACAATTAAAACTACCCCTGTTCCAGTGTTCCCATACAAGTTTGTCCGACTAGACACCGTTAAGCTATTAACAAGTTTTCAGCTTGCTATTAATCAACTTTTTTCGGTACGAGTGATCCAGGCGTATTGCTGTATATCTAATTTAGATTAAATATTATCATCATCATTCTCTTTGCCTTATCCCTATGCGGGGTCGGCTTCCCTAATTGCATCTCTCCACACAATTCTATCTTGGGTCATATCAATGTCAATCCCCTTTACCAACATGTTCTGCCTTATCGTCTCCCCCAGGTCTTCTTTGGTCTTCCTCTCCTACTCCTTCCAGGAATCTGCACTTCAGCTATTCTTCATATTGGGTGATCTATGCTCTCTCATTTTGGCATCAATTGGTGCCACACCTAGACTTCCCCTAATATACTCATTTCTAATTTTATCCTTCTTTGTCACTCCACTCATCCATCTAAGCATTCTCATTTCCGCCACATGCATTCGTTGTTCCTCTTTCTTCTTCACTTCCCAACATTCAGTTCCGTACATCATAGCCTGTCTTATGGCTGTTTTATAGAATTTTCCCTTCAGCTTCATTGGAATTTTTTTGTCACACAACACACCACTCGCTTCTTTCCACTTTATCCATCCAGCCCTAATTCTACTGCATGCATCTTCATCTATTTCTCCATTACTCTGTAATACCGATCCCAGGTACTTAAAACTATTGCTTTTTACAATCAGTTCACGATCCAAAGATACCATTTTATTTGTAGTAACTCCATCATTAAATGAACATTCCAAATACTCTGTTTTTGTCCTACTAAGTTTTAAACCTTTTTCCTCCAGAGCTTGCCTCCACTGTTCCAGTTTTTGTTCTAAGTCTCTTTCACTATTTCCTACTAACACGACATCATCAGCATACATTAAGCACCATGGAATGTTACCCTGTAGTTTCGCTGTTATCTGGTCCAAAACTAATGAGAATAAATACGGACTAAGCACAGAGCCTTGGTGCAATCCTACTTTCACATGAAATTTATCAGTCTCTCCCAAACCTGTCCTAACACTAGTCGTTACTCCCTCATACATATCACTCACAATCTTTACATATTCACCAGGGACTCCTTTCTTATTGAGTGCCCACCACAGAATCTCTCGAGGAACTCTATCATACGCTTTCTCAAGATCAATGAATACCTACAGGCTGTCTGTCAAATTCTTCATTTAATAAGCTGTCAAAGTACTTTCTCCATCTCTTTTTGACATCCCTTTCGTGAACTAGTATTTTATTATTTTCATCTCAGATACATCTAATCTGATTAAAATATTTTGCTTTCTTTGCTCTCTGTTTGGCTATTTTATATATCTTCGTTTCGCCTTCCCTGGTATCAAGTTGATCGTATAGGTTCGAATACACTTCTGCTTTGGCTTATGCTACTGCTACTTTCGCTTCCTTTTTCGCCACCATATAGTTTTGAAGATCTGTGTCGGATCTGGTTTCTTGCCACTTTTTATATAATTTTCTTTTCTCTTGTATTTTTCCTTGTACTTCGTTTGACCACCACTAAGTCTCTTTATCCTCAAACTTTTTTCCTGACGTTTTCCCAAGTATTTCAATAGCAGTCTCTCTAATACTACTGGCCATTTTTCTGCAAATTGTATTAGGGTTTCCTTTCATGTTCCAACATATTTTTTCTACTATTCTTCTCCTGAATAGACCTTCTTTCTCATCTTTTAGCAGCCACCACTTGACTTTTTGTGGTCCTCTCCGATATTTTTGTTTAGTTTCGCTTTTTACTTCGATGTCCAGAACAAGCAGCTTATGTTGTTGGTTTACTGTCTCACTAACTATTACCTTGCAGTCCTTGCAATCACGTATGTCTTCTTTCCTTATTATGAAGTAGTCTAATTGGGATTGATGTTGTCCACTTTTGTAGGTAATAAGTTGAGTATTTTTCTTTTTAAAGAATGTAATAACAATCATCATATCCAATGCTGTTGCTAATTCCAGCATGTCATCTCCATCTTCATTTCTAGTTTTAAAGCCTAATCCCCCATGTATTGCTTCGAATCCTGCCTTGGCTTGGCCCACATGTGCATTGAAATCACCTCCTATTATAACTTTCTCCTCTGACGGAATATCACTCAGGACGTCTCCTAATTGGTCATAGAAAGCTCTTCTTTCATTCCCACCCAGACCTGTTTGAGGAGCATACACACACAACATTCAATACCTCTTTATCAATTACAAATTTGACTGACATCATTCTATCACTCGTTCTTACAACTTCCACTACGTTATCTTACATTTCACTATCAGCAATTATAGCAACTCCATTTCTAGTGTTACTACTCCCTGCATACCACAATTTGTAACCTTTACCTAGTTCTTTCGCCGTTTGACCTTTCCACCTAGTTTCTAGAATACAAGCAACAACGGCGGATCCAGCAACCTTGCAAGGAGGGGGCAATGAAATAAAAATTTTCTCGTCACTCGCGTACGCAGGATTCTTTTTCGGTAGGTATGGCTGTTATTTTATTTTTCTCCATGTACCATATTCTTTCAGAATGTTGATTACTATCATAGCTATCTTAATTTTATTCCCTGCCACCCTAAATTAACCACGAAATGCTTTTTCGTCCTGGACTGCGTTTGCCTTCTATTTTCACTTGCATAATATTTTGTAGCGACCTATATTTGAAACTTCTCATTACATGTCCAAAATACTCCACTTTTCTCTTCTTGATGCCTTCTATAATCTCAGTAGTCTTGCTGAGACGTTCTAGTATTGTGTAGTTGCGAATCTTCTTCACCCAAGATACTTTTAAAATTCTTCTATAAAACCACATTTCGAAAGCCTCAAGGCGATTTAGGTAAGTAGCTCGATTTTATTCACACTCCAAGACTCGACATGATACCTACAGTAAGACCGAGAACACGTACTTTGGAGAAGGAATTCTGTTTTATGTTTCATTCTGTTATTCAGTTATCAACAGGACACAAAACTCACTGTTTATTTTCAATCGTAATTATCTCTTTCTTAAAAAAAGGCGACACCAGGTGAAGTCTCAAGGAGGGGGCAATTGACCCCATTGACCCCTCCTTGGATCCGCGCCTGACAAGCAATTTGAACTCTCCTTTGTTTGAGCGCATCCACTAACTCCAGACTCTTACCTGTAAGACTACCAAGATTCCACGACCCTATCCTGATTTTTCTAACCTGCAATGGTGTTCCCCCTGAGATAGTCCTCCCCCGGAGATCCGAACGGAGGCTCATTTTACTTCCGGTATATTTTACCTCAGGAGAAGCCATCATTTCAGTATAAGTTTTTATATCTTTGGAGAAGGTCTTTTCATTTTTATGGCCTGAAAAGGTTTTGTTTGGATATTTGATGCCTGAATGCCTTTTCTATCTGCACCATACCCTGCCATGCACGTTAAATACATACAATAAAATAAACCACTTTTTTCACGTATTTATGAATCTAATTAAAGAATCATAGAAATAAAAACAAATGCGGATTTTAAAAGTTTTATTGAAGGAAGTAGGTATGAACAAAAGTAGGTATGAAAGCAAAACAATTACAATACCATGACCTTCGAATTATAACAAATCTATATTATAAACAACAGGCACACATACGCATTAACGAACACACATCAGGAGTTCGAAATTAAAAGAGGAGTGCGACAGGGGTGTGTATTGTCATCACTACTATTCAATGCATACTCTGATGAAATTATGAAAAGAGCTCTTGAGGGAGAAACAAAAAGAATAAAAGTCAATGGAACGCCAATTAACAACATTAGATATGCCGACGATACTATCAAAATAGCGGACAACCTCCAAGACTTCCAAAAGGTAATGAACAAGATAGTTGAGTATAGAGAACAATATAGATTATCAATCATGAAAACTTAATTTATGAGGATATCAAAAACCCAAAATAATGATGAAAACCTGAAAATTAACGGTAAAACTTTAGAACAAGTTGAAAACTACAACTATCTTGGCGCAATAGTTAATTACATAAACGATTACTCCAAAGAAATCAAAGTTCGAATAGATAAAGCACGAACAAACTCCAATAAAATGAGAAAGGTACTTTGTGCAAGAGAACTGAAATTTGACTTGAGATAGAAGCATGGACATGTAACGCGTCGACCACAAAAAACTTAAAAGCATTTGAACTGTGGGTCTATAGAAGAATCCTGAAGATATCATGGACCGAGCATGTAACAAACAACGAAGTCATGAGAAGAGTTAACAAAAAAATGGAAATATTGGAAACCATCAAACACGAAAGCTGCAATACCTGGGGCATGCTATGCGTAATGAGAGATACAACATACTTCAATTAATTATACAAGGGAAAATCCAGGGCAAGAGACTTGTAGGAAGGAGAAGAATATCATGGTTGCATAACTTGAGGGAATGGTACGGGTGCACATCAACCAAACTATTCAGAGCAGCAGCATCTAAGATCAGAATAGACATGATGATTGCCAACCTCCGTCGCGGAGATGGCACGTGAAGAAGAAGAAAGTATGAACAACATTTCTTTCCTCCAAAATAAGACAACTACCAAGAATGAGTGGATGACAGCAGAAATATTAGAGATGATCGAACAACGCAAGCAGAGTAAGATCAGGCAGGACCAAGTAGGGTCCTGGTCTACCGAAAGATACTCAGCAAAATTCGTAAAGAAATTCCAGCTGCGAATGAGATACGGATGAGTATATTTTACACCGAAGCTAAACACCTAAACTTGGTGATAGCTTCAATATCCACAAGAAAATTAAGGAAATTGCTAGGATGTTCAAAAAAAATTGGATACAAAAATTGAAAATGTACACAACGATCACAGAACACAAAAGCCATCACAATTGAGAGACCATTTGAATGGCCAAGGTATCCTAAAAGCTGAGGTTGTACACGCTATCAAAATATTAACAACTAACGAAGCTCCAGGACCAGATCATATGTACTAGGGCAGTCTTTCCGCCCGATGGCGCCACTATCGCAAATGAAGTGTACTGTCATTTAATGCGTTCTTGTAGACGGCTAATGTCAAAATTTCAGCCAAATCGAAATTATAGTATTGTTGTGATTGCGTGTGAAAGTCAGCGTGTTCGCGGATTTTAATAAAATGGAAAAAGAGCAATATCGGTCGGTGTAGTCCTGTCGCCAGGGGGGGTACAACGGCCTCCTTAATTCAGATGGACTTACCTAAAGTCTGTTTTAGACTATAACATAAAATGATATAAGAAAATGGTATACTAAGTTTTGTCACAATGTAAAACAGGAAACAAAATCTGTTAACAGAAAATGTTATACAAATTAGAACATGTCCTATTTGATAACAATTTTTAGTACACAGGCATGCGCAGTTAGGTTATTTTCGTTATACTGTCACATTTCACATTGGTTCTTGTAAGGTTAACTTTTCTTTTAAGAAATGTTGCAATGGAAGCAGCTGATAATAATAGAGTTTTCTTATCCATCATATAAAATATATTATGTATATCTTTTTTTTTTTGAGTGAATTTGATGGCCTTGACCGAGCCAATTAGCCAGACATTTTGTTATTTTAAAAACAAACAAATTTGATTTTTCAATCAAAGGAATTTTTTCTGTATTTCTAACTCTAAATACATAACAAACTAACATTATTATCTACAATTATACAGAATAATAAATAATAATAAATCTAAATAATACTCTGTTTTGGTTGTTCATTTTTTTTTGTAAAAAAATATATCTTTGTAATATAAAATATCAAAGATAAAACTAACTAGTTAAATGTTGAGAAAAATGAGGTTAAAATATTCTTAAAAGAAAATAAGAAGAAGAAAATTGAGGTTAACAGTACATGTACCATCACAAAAATATAAAAAAGTACTTTTTTAGGATGTAATGCGCAGAATCACATAACATATTTTGATACCAAAATGTGACAATATAATACACAAAACTTCTTGTATTAATATTGTACACAATCATTTCGTGTAAGTTTTTGTTATACCATTTTCTTATATACTTTTATGTTATAGTCTAAAACAGACTTAAGTTTTTTTTTATATATTTTGACCCGCAGAATACGAATTTTTTGGGTAACAGTTGATCCGGATGTCGATAAGATTGTTATAGACAAAGAACTTGAGGAATTACATAACAGCGATTTCTCGCAAAACAAAACATCTTTTTGTATTTTTTGGGTCATTTTAAGCAAAAAATATTCCTACAAGTTTTTTCGTAGAATGCATAGTTTTCGAGATAAACGCGGTTGAACTTTCAAAAAATCGAAAAATTGTAATTTTTGAACCCGAATAACTTTTGATTAAAAAATAAAGTAGCAATTCTGCTTACCGCATTTGAAAGTTTAAGTCAAATTATATCGGTTTTGATTATTTGCATTGCTAAAAATTAGTTCTTTTATTGTTAAACTAAGCTATAAACACATAGTGTTTCCCGTGCCTAACACATGCGTTTTAAACGCATGCTACGTAGAAATTGCCTCGCTTGCAAAGTGCAAGCGAGGCAATTTCTACGTAGCATGCGTTAAAACGCATGTGTTAGGCACGGGAAACACTATGTGTTTATAGATTAGTTTAACAATAAAAGAATTAATTTTTAGCAATGCAAATAATCAAAACCGGTATAATTTGACTTAAACTTTCAAATGCGGTAAGCAGAATTGCTACTTTATTTTTTAATCAAAAGTTATTCGGGTTCAAAAATTGCAATTTTTCGATTTTTTGAAAGTTCAACCGCGGTTATCTCGAAAACTATGCATTCTACGAAAAAACTTGTAGGAATATTTTTTGCTTAAAATGACCCAAAAAATACAAAAATATGTTTTGTTTTGCGAGAAATCGCTGTTATGTAATTCCTCAAGTTCTTTGTCTATAACAATCTTATCGACATCCGGATCAACTGTTACCCAAAAAATTCGTATTCTACGGGTCAAAATATATAAAAAAAACTTGGGTAAGTCCATCTGAATTAAGGAGGCCGTTGTACCCCCCTGGCGACAGGACTAGTGATTCGATTATTGTTTTTGAAAGGGAAATCACGCAGCGAAATCAAAGACCGCTTGGATGATGTGTACGGTGACTCTTCCTCTTCGATGGCAACTGTCAAAAATTGGTTTATTGAGTTTCAACGTGGACGAACGACAGTTTTTGAAACCCGAATAGCCCGAAAATGGCTACCACGGAGAATATCGTGACAAAAAGCCACGATCTTGTATTGACAGACCGCCAACTGAAGGTACGCGAGATAGCTGGCACAGCAGGCATCTTAAAAGACCGCATAGGTCATATCCTGCATGAAATTTTGGGCATGAGAAAGCTGTCGGCTCGTTGGGTGCCGCGTTTGCTCACTTCAGACAATAAGCGCAACCGCGAGACCACTTCAGAGTAGTGTTTGACGCTATTTCAGTGTGATCCAAAGGAGTTTTACGTCGTTTCATAACCGTCGACGAAACATGTGATTCACTGGTATACACCAGAAACCAAGGAACAGTCGAAAGAGTGGACAGCACCCGGCGAACCTGCTCCGAAGAAGGCGAAGACTATCCAATCGGCCGGAAAGGTGATGGCCAGCATTTTCTGGTATTCACAAGGTGTGATCTACATCGACTACTTGGAGAAGGGCAAAACAATCACGATTATGCCGAATTATTGGGCCCATTCGACGCCGAATTGAAGAAAAAACGACCCCATTTGGCAAAGTGCTCTTCCACCATGACAACGCACCGGCTCACACCTCCGCCGTCGCCATGGCCAAATTAGTCGAATTTGGCTACGAACTATTGCCCCATCCACCGTATTCTCCAGATTTGGCCCCGTGCGACTACTATTTGCTTCCAAGCTTGAAAAAGACACTCGCTGGGCAGAAATTTAAGTCGAATGAAGAGGTCATCGCCGCCACGGAAGCCTATTTTGCAGACCTCGAGAAAAGGTATTTTTCAGACGGGTTAAAGAAGTTGGAGCATCGTTGGGTCAAGTGTATCGAGCTAAAAGGAGACTATGTAGAGAAATAAATTGCCACTTTTCCAAAATTTTCCTTTTTATTTTGTAGGCTTAGTTCTTATCGGACTGCCCACTATGCAGAAATAATCAAGTTACTGAATCTAGCTACGATATGGGCCAGATTCCAAAAGATTGGATTCGCTCTACATTTATCGCTCTACCCAAAACACCACATGCGAAATTCTACAAGGAGCAATGACTAATAATATACATGGCGAAGAAATTTTTGAAAAACCTTGGAACCGCAAAAACCTAGGATCATAATCAACGGCAAAGAGATAAACAATATGAGATTCGTGGACGATATTGTCTTTTTTCAAAAAAAGGTTGAATTCTCCAAAATTTCAAGCCAAGGAGGAATCACCAGATCTTAGTAGGACATATGTTCCCTTCCAGGTCATGGTACAATGAAAACATTTTGACAACCTCATTCAATCTTCACTTGAAACGCTTTCACAATTTTTTATTTTTAAATTATTTTTTTAGGTTTTGTATTGAATTTTGCTTTCCATTGGAGTGTTGAATCATATCTAATATTTCTTCTGCCTTGTTTATCTTTCGATTGCATCTTTTACTTATTTCCGTACTGGATAATATATTTTCTTTTGTTTTTATTCTATCTCACGTATGGGGACGATTGTTGGTCCCCATGCGTGCCAAAAACGTGCCATAAATTCGTTGATTTTTTACCTGTTTTTAATTTCCGTTAAGCCAAACAAATGAGGCCAATAGAATCAAAACCTTTCCGGAACCGTGCTACAAAAAATTACGCTTCAGGAAGTGTGGGGTAACTATGGTACCCCACTAAAATACTTTAATAAATAATTTAAATTATACATTATTGTTTGGAAAGTTATACAGTAAAGCACTAGTCACTGAAATAATTTGTTTTTATTATTAAACAATGTACATTTTTTTATTTTGACCTTTTATTAGAATTTGCTCTTATTCATTATTTTTACAGTCAGGACATACAAATTTTCTAATATTTTCTCGATGTATGCTGCAAAGGGGTTTTCTGAATGTACTACATGATGTTCTAGTTTTTCTGTCTGATATTCTGTAATTTCTGCTGTCAACTGACCCTTTGATTCAATACGCAGTAGGCCATGCGGGGTAATGGAGGTACCAAAAGTAAGTATAATATCAATTTTAGTAGAAGATTGAAATGATATCTAATAATTAAAAAAAAAACGATTTGGTAATTGGTAATGTATTTTCTAAGATTACCTGGAGGGAGAAAAAAATATATTTTGAAAAGTTATAAAAACAAAACCGCATCTGGGGTATTTAAAATACCCCGCACAGTCACGGAAAAGTTAATCAAAGTGGCATCAATAAATGTCATAAACTGGCACACTAATTTGGTATAGAGTCATTTTTCAGAGAAGCCCCTTACATCTTCAGCACACATCTGCAGGACACCGCACACATCTTATGGAAAATATAATGTCACTCAAATTCAATAAAATTTATATGAATAGATTCGTTTTAAATTAACGGTCAATTCTTATCATTGCGCCAACTCTTAATTATGATTAAATCGAAATCACATTTTTGGAGTTCATAAATGTGTCAGTTACAATCACTATTGCTCTGGGTGCTATTCAAAACAGCTTAAACCCCGATGGGCCTAAGCGGATTAGTGAAACTAATCCGCTGATTTATGGAGCACCGATAATTTGGGTATTTTAAAATATTTTTTCTCTCTCTAACTTATGTACATACCCATTTGATTTCAGATTTATTTATATCAATTTCTGCTCTTATTATTGAAAATACAGAGTTGGCGCAATGATAAGAATTGACCGTTAATTTGAAACGAATCTATTCATGATATTTTCAGAATTCTTCTATACACCCACAACTCGAATGATTCCAGTTTTTTCGTTGATACCGCATTCAAGGTCCAAGCTTCCATTCCGTAAAACACAGTCGAGAAAACGTAGATAGCACCTAGCCAACCTTATTCTTAGCTCTAACTGCAGATCTCTTGTGCAGAGTGCAAAGCACTTTTCTCATTTTGTTAAAATTCCCGTATAGTACATTCTTTCACGGTTTTTGCTCTAAATTTTAAAGAACCGCTTGGATTGACATGAAATTTGGCATACGCATAGCTTACATGTCAAAGAAAAAAAGTGATATGGTGCTGATGTGTGCTTTTGCCCTGGGGCTGACTTTCACCCCCTTTTGGGGGTGAAAAAATATAAGTCCAAAATAAGTCCGGAAATTGATATACTGACTAATTTTAAGTAACTTTTGTTTTATAGAACTTTTTCGCCAAGTCAACACTTTTCGAGTTATTTGCGAGTGAATATGTTCATTTTTCAACAAAATAACTACATTTTTAGACGGGTTTTCGTAAATAACTCAAAAAGTAAGTATTTTGTCGAAAAAAACGTTCTTAGCAAAAATATGGCCTGTAAAAAAAATGGTGTACGCGTTAGGTCTCTGGACCTCGTAAAGCCAGAGTTATAGCCAATGAAAAATAGATTCATATTCACCAAATTTCAAATAGAATATTTTGAAGTGAAATATCCAAAAAATTAAGCACCTTTTGTGGAGCACCATTATAATTTTTTTTAAAGTGTTTAAAAAGAGCTTTATTTCTGTTTTTATAAAAAGTTTTTATCATTAAATTTAAGCAAGTTACGCTCAAAATAAAGTTGGTCCCTTTTGTTTTGGCAAAAAAAAAATCGGAGAGACCACCCCCCAATTAGCAACTTAAATGAAATAAATCGTTACCGCTACATAAATTATTTTACTTATGTTGTGTTTATATGATCTGTAAGTTTCATCGATTAAAAGTGCTTATTTTTGAAAAAATTTGGTTTTAAAGTGAAATTTTTAAAAAATTTTATTTTGAAAAATATGATTTTTTTTCAAAATAACTTAAAAATTGTTAGAGATACCAAAAATCTCGAAAAACAAAAAAAAGTCAGCATTGCTTTTCTGAATATCATGTATTTTTTTGTTTTACTGTTAGACAAAAATTGATTAAGATTTGGTGTTTCTAAATTTGCATACATTCGTGATCAGTGATTCGTTCAACCCCTTTTAACTACATCCCTTCCAAAAATAAGGACTTTGAACCGATGAAACTTACAGATCATATAAACAATACATACGCGAGTCAAGAAACTTGTGAAGTCGTAACGATTAAGTTCATTTGAGATACTAATTAGGGGGTGATTTTCCCGATTTTTTTACCAAAAAAAGGGACAAACTTTATTTTGAGCGTAACTTGTTTCCTTTTGATGCTAGAATTTTTTTTATAAAACAAAAATGAAGCTTTTTTTAAACACTTTAAATAAGTTGTAATAAGTTTTCCCCGAAATGTGCTTCATTTGTGGTTATTTCACGTTAAAATATTCCATGTTAAATTTTACGAATATGAACCTATTTTTAATTAGCTATAACTCTGCTTATACAGATATACAGACGTGATATATACACCATTTTTTTTTTAATATTTTACAGGTTATATTTTTGCTACGAATCTTTTTTCGACAAAATACTTACTATTTAAGTTATTTGCAAAAACCACCTAAAAGCGTGGTTATTTTGTTGAAAAAATGAACATATTCACTGGCAAATAACTCGAAAAATATTGACTTAGTGAAAAAACTCTATAGAACAAAAGTTTCTTAGAATTAGTCAGTTTATCCATTTCCGGACTTACTTTGGACGAATATTTTTTTACCCCCAAGAGGGGGTGAAAACCACCCCCGGGGCAAAAGCACATATCGGCACAATATCACTTTTTTTCTTTGACTTGTTAGCTATGTGTATGTCAATCCAAGCGGTTCTTTAAAATTTAGAGGTTTTGCAATATTTTACCGTTAAAGAACGGACTAGTAATATGATGGTAATAAAGAATTTCTATTTAAATTACAACTCAATTTTATTAATCAAACACATTTTATTTGATTCGTTTTTCAATTCTGTCTTCCTATTGTCCCAAAGAAATATCCGTTAGTTTCTTCAAAACAATTACCTGAATCTCGGTAAACCTCTTTTATGCGTCTACCTAGAAATACATTAAAAACTGTGCTCTCCGACAATCATTTCTTACCTTTATGTCGGCCAAACAAAGTTGCGTGCATTCGAGGAATGCCCTGAGAACTAACCTGGTCCAAGCGGAACCAAATATAGAACTCCAGCTAATCGTTTCGATGTTTCGCACGCACCCGAAACCATCAAAACTACTTACTTTTTGTACCTGTGCTACACCCACTTGTTCTTGACTTAAGTCGGGTTGTGCCGGTGCCGAGGAGAGACCAACAGTTGAAGAACTTCACTTGATGAACGTGTAGGTCGGATACGTTGATTGTATTTACCGAGTTTGTGATTGGTGGTGAAAAATGTGAATTTTTGTATGTTTTTTGAAGTGAAAGTTTGTTGATTTTAGTTATATTTTTGGATACCAAAAGTGAGAAACTTGTGAAAATGAGGATATTACACTTTTACTGGTAAGGCTTGATTGATATTTTGAATTTAAATTCATAAAAATAAAAGAAGAGTGAACATTTTATGGGTTAAGGCTCATATAGGACTAACGCATAATGAATATGTTGATAGTTTGGCTAAAAAAGCTATTGAATATGGTACTTCACATAATCGTAAGTTTTGCATATCTGACTTAGTTAACACTATTAAGCATCGAGCTAAAAATCAGTGGAGTCAATCATGGCGAGATCTTTGTAAACAATCCAAATCTCAGTATTCACTGATTCAACCTTCTGTTCCAAATATATATTGGTTTAAAAATTATGTAGTACCTCGAAGATATATAACAACATTAATTAGAATGAAGTTTGGACATGCATGTTTCCCTCTACATCTAGCAAGAATTAAAGTTTTTGATTCAAATCTTTGTACAGAATGTCAGAAGGTGGGTGACTTTAATCATATTTTCTTTGAGTGCGCAAAATATATTCCATGCACATATAATTTAATCCAAGATTTAATAAAATGTAATGTTTTTCCACCCTTCAATTTATCCTATCTATTGTCTCTGAACAGCAAGAACATATATGATTGTTTAATGAAATTTATCTGTGAAACTAAAATTAACCTCTAAACTTATTAATCCTGATAATTTGGTATATTATGTACATATGAAAAAAGAAGAAGAAGAAGATACATAATGGAAAATGTGGTGAGCAACTTGGACAGTCCATAGCGGCCAGCTTTTGAACTGAGTAGAGAGCTGTAGAAGAGTTTGCTATGGAACTCTAAGGACCTCGCCTTCCTTATGTATGAACAGAGAACAAAAAAAGTTGTGACTGGCTAAATGACACCCAAGTCTATGCTATAACAAAAACGTTCAAATGAAATATTATCTTGGGGTAGGGTAGATAAATAAACACTACTCACTACATGTACATATTATTCAAAAACGACTTACTTATTGTACAGAAACATGGAAAAATATAAATTATAAATATATGCCATACAAAATATCAATATATTAGGCTACGGCTCCACGGGCGGGAAATTGACGCTAGCAGTAGCAGTAAAATGAACTTAAGGTTCCGCGAAACGGAATGGGAATAGCCGAACTGAACCGACTACGCACAAGTCCTGTAGTCGGTACAGTTCGGCTATCCCTATTCCGTTCCGCGGAACCTTAAGTTCATTTTACTGCTACTACTAGCGTCAATTTCCCGCCCGTGGAGCCTTAGCCTTAGTTATATATTTTTTATTACTTAAAAACAAAATACAAATTAGACATATACCTAACTAACACTGTAGGCCTAGATCAAGTCCTTTAACAATGGTTTATACATTTAATTTTGAATTTTTTCAAAAACCATCTCGATTTCTTTTTGTAATTAACTTATATTTCCTTCCCTTAATTTTTAACCGATATATTTTGATAGTTAATCAAAAAGGTCTATTAGACGAGCGGTACACCCAAAAAAATGCTTATTTCTCGAGATACTGACCACGGTGTGGTGAATGGCTAATTTTTATCGTACTGTATGCTTTTGATGGTGCTGAAAACGAAAATGAAGTTTATTTTGAATTTTATGTGGGGGAACATTGCCATAAAGTAAAATTTAGTGTTTTAATCACGTTTCTCTTAGAACACACAGTACGTAAGTTTTCTGGAAAGTTTTAGATCAAAATGCTTTATAGAAAAAAACGGTGCAACTTTTAATATCGACGTAATAAATTCCAAAAATAACGCTTATTTTTCGAGATACTGACTATGGGTGGTGAAGGGCTAATTTGGTGTTACTTTATGTTTTTGATGGTGCTAAAAACGAAAATGAAGTTTATTTTAAATTTTAGGTGGGGGAACATTGTCAAAATCGCAATTTTGCCATAAAAAAATAATAAAAATATCATCATCTTTTTCTTAAAATTAAAAGTTGCACCATTTTTTTTTCTATAAAACATTTTGATCTAAATCTCCCCAGAAAACTTTTTTGAACTCTATATTTTAAGATAAATGTATAAACAGAGTTGTAGCGACTTAAACACAAAAACGTGATTTCATTTTTTTTATTATTTTTAGGGTAAAATGACGATTTTGGCAATGTTCCCCAACTAAACCTCATTTTCGTTTTCAGCACCATCAAAAACATAAAGTATGACCCAAATTAGCCATTCACCACACCGTGGTCAGTATCTGGTCATTTTGATGGTGCGTGCCGCTCGCCTATATTAGGTACCTAGGTACTACAAAATCGAATAAACTTCCAATGATTTTTAAGTGGCACATTAAGGGCCGGTTGTTCGAAAGCTAATCAACAATGATCATTATCAAACATTTAATTACTGTCACCAACTGTCAATGTCAACTTTGTTTGGGTTGCTGAAAACATAATATGAAATTACTTAATCAATTATGTTAATAATTGTTATGTTAATTGATTAACTAATCTCATAATTTTAATAAATTATGTTCTCAGCAACCCAATAAAAGTTGACATTGACAGTTTTGGTGACAGTAATTAAATATTTGATAGTGATCTGATCATGATCATTGTTGATTAGCGTTCGAACAACCGGCCCTAAGTATTTAAGTTTGTTCATTTGATCGAGTAAAACTTGAGACTATCACCTTCCTAGAGCTGTGACATCAAAATTCGTCTGGTTGGTACAGATGGCTCTGCTGTTATCATACTAGATGTCCTATCCATCTTGGAGCTGGACAAGCTTGGAGCTTCATACTTTGATAAGTGTTAAGCAAGTATATTTTATATAATGCATCGTTTTCCCTTTATTTAAGCTTGAATACTTAGATTTGAGTACTTGTCGAAAAAAATATACATTCAATTACCCATAACTCACTTTGAATTAACATTAGTTTAGTACTTTGAGTGAGCAGTGTATTCAATTTTCTATTGTTTTCAATTTTGGTAATAATAACTTTTTTGTAAAAGCTAATAGTTTTTGAGTTATACGTGAAAAACAGCTTTAAAACATGCATTTTTTTACGAAAAAATAAAATCTTTGACCTTTAATAACTCAAAAAGTATTCATTTATGTTAATAACTTAATATAACAAAATTTGCTTAGAATTTGACCCTCCATCGATTTATGGCATTATTTTTAATAAAATAATTTTCACCCCCCAGAAGGGGTGGCATCCACCCCTAGGGTAAAAGCGCAAGTTGGCATCATGTCACCTTTGTTTCTTGAGGTATCCTCTAATTACTCACCAATTTTCATGAAAATCGATGAAGGTTCAACGAAATCAGAGGTGAAAACCTTCAGTGACTGCACTAAACGTTTAGGTCGAATCCGTTGATTATACCGAGTTTGTAATTAGTGGTGAAAAATGTGAATTTTTGTATATGTTTTTTGAAGTTAGAGTTTGTTGATTTTAGTTATATTTTTGGATATCAAAAGTGAGAAACTCTTGTGAAAATGAGGATATTACACTTTTACTGAAGGCTTGATTGATATTTTGAATTTTAACGTTCAAATGAAATATTATCTTGGTGTAGGGTTTAGATAAATGAACACTACTCACTACATGTACATATTATTCAAAAACGACTTACTTATTGTACAACAACATGGAAAAAGATAAATAATAAATATATGCCATACATTATATCAATATATTAGGTATATATTTTTTTATTACATACTATTGAAAACAAAATACAAATTAGGCATATAACTCTGTAGGCCTATATCAAGTCCTTTAACAATGGTTTATACATTTAATTTTGAATTTTTTCAAAAACCATCTCGTTTTCTTTTTGTAATTAACTTATATTTCCTTCCCTTAATTTTTAACCGGTATATTTTGATAGTTAATCGAAAAGGTCTATTAGACGAGCGATAGACTCCCAAAAAATGCTTTTAAAGGTATTTCTCGAGATACTGACAACGGTGTGGTGAATGGCTAATTTTTGTCGTATTGTATGCTTTTGATGGTGCTGAAAACGAAAATAAGGTTTATTTTGAATTTTATGTGGGGGAACATTGCCAAAATTTCAATTTTACCCTAAAATTACAAAGAAATGAAATCCCGTTGTTTTGCCTTTAACTCGTTACAACTCTGTTCTATTTTAATATTTTTTCTGAAATTTTTACATTATATATATTTTTGAAGTTATACTTCTTTACGCGCGATATGGAGGTGAATTTTTATATGTTAAAACCTATGATCCGGGCGCATGCGCATTATAACTTTGTTATGATTGGATGTTCAAAAGACATGTCAAAAATTATCCAATATGGCAGCTGTAGCACAGCTGTGGTGTGGACGGTTGACAGTTTGGTTATATAATGTATGGTTGTTGCGTTTTAAAATTTGTGGGAAGAGAAACAACAAAGGTTAGTTAATAGTTATACTGCCTTTTTGAAGTTATACTTCTTTAGGCGCGATTTCATTGAGGGTGAAATTTTAGTAATCTGCGCACACAGGCAGTATGGAGTTCGTTACTAAATGTTTTAATTTATGTATTTATCAGTCCAGAAAAGGTGTGGAAAGAATATATTAGTGTTTTTAAATATATTTTTCTACAAAAGTGTTAAAAATGCAATTTATAGCACTCCATAGGAGCGTTAAAAATGCTACTTTAAAGCACCGGTGCTTTAAAAATTTTAAGGCACTGCAGTTAAAAGTGAATTGTCAAATTGTGAAACGTCAAAATATTTATATTTCATTTAGTAACATTAATATATATATATTACTAATACCTATTTACGAATGTTTCTTCTAAAATTTAGGAATATATTAATTTTATAATACATTTAAGTATGTAGTAATTTTCTTTACAATTTTTACTTACCAATTTGTTTTGTTTATACCTAATATCGGCGTTGTCTAGCAAGTGTCTGCGTAGATTAGCGGTATGTGTATTAAGCTACGGACCTGTTAGTACTTGGTTCGATTCCCACATAAGGAAATTTTTTTTGTTTATTATTAATGGTTATTGACATCTTAGACTATTATTATATGGACTTATAAATGATTAAAAATAATTAAAAATAATTAAAATAATTACTCGGGATGTTGCCCAACTATATACCGGGTTGCAAATTTATAATAATTGCCTATTTCAAAATGCACTTTTGAAATGAATTTTTCTTATGCACAAATGCAATTTCAGATTTCTTATTCATTACAATAGTTCACAAAATTTCCTGACATTCTCACGAATCTAACGCACCAAACTGCATTAAAATCCGTCTTACTGCACTTTTTTGTGCTTCAATGCCTCGACTAATTCGGCCAGAGATCGAGAGGTCGTGAGTTCGAATCCAGTGCAATCCTATACTTTTTTTTATTTTTTTGAAAGCGGTAAGCACAAAATTAGCTTGGTGTTTAAAAAAAATAAAACAAACTGTTTAGAGTATGTTTATTTTTAAGAAATCATATAATAGAAGTATAACTTCTTACGTGCGTACAAAGTACACACACATTCTTTTTTATCTTTCTGAAGACAGCTGTTTCAAGCTTTCAGTCTTATTCTAATAAAAGTTATGAATTTTTTAAAGTAAAAGGTGCAGATTCCTGAATTGCAAAGTTCAATCGCAAAAGTTGAGTGACGAAGTTTGAAATTTAGTTTTTTAATCAGGTTTCTCTTAGAACACACAGTACACCGTACGTAAGTTTTCTGGAAAGTTTTAGATCAAAATGCTTTATAGAAAAAAAAAATGGTGCAACTTTTAATATCGACGTTATAAATCCCCAAAATAACGCTTATTTTTCGAGATACTGACAATGGGTACTGAAGGGCTAATTTTGGTCTTACTTTATGTTTTTGATGGTGCTAAAAACGAAAATGAAGTTTATTTTAAATTTTAGGTGGGGGAACATTGTCAAAATCGCAATTTTGCCATAAAAAATAATAAAAATATAATCTTTTTCTTAAAATTAAAAGTTGCACCATTTTTTTTTTTTTTCTATAAAACATTTTGATCTAAATCTCCCCAGAAAACTTCTTTGGAGTCTATATTTTAAGATAAACGTATAAACAGAGTTGTAGCGAGTTAAACACAAAAACGTGATTTATTTTTTTTTTGTATTTTTAGGGTAAAATTGCGATTTTGTTCCCCCACTAAACCTCATTTTCGTTTTCAGCACCATCAAAAACATAAAGTATGACCAAAATTAGCCATTCATCTCACCGTGATCAGTACCTGGTCATTTTGGGGGTGCGTGACGCTCGCCTATATTAGGTATCTCGCCTATATTAGGCCGCTCGCCAACAGATTAATGATATCAAGATCGGCTGTAGGCTGTAGTCAGGAATTACTCGAGATCTAAATTAAAACGATTTATAAGTATTCCCTCGTCTATATCAGTAAGGCTAGCTTCATAAAGTAGGTACTCTGAATATATACCTATACTGAATTATAGTGGAGACAGTATACATCCCCGTCTCACACCTCTTTTTCTTTTTATGTCATAGGTATATTAAATAATTATCCATAATTCTAAAAGGTACAGTTTGTTCGTGATAGTTATTTTATTATACGGAGATGTCTGCTGTCTAGACCAAGTCAATTATTTCCATTACTTAGTCGTGTTTTATTTTATTGAATATGTAGGTACTTTCTGATAATAAAAAACACATATCACAATATTCACATTTCTACATTGTTGAAAGAGAACTTATTGCAAAAAGTGTCTCTCGATTATCCAATGCATCCCTGAAGCCGAATTGCATGTTTATCATTTATTGTGTTCTTCACACTTTTTATATTCTTTATATGTATAATTAAAAAAAAAGAAGACTTATTATTCGATAGTCTTCACATTTCTCGCATTAGGTTTTAGGTTTTTTGTATTGTTATGAAAGTTGATCTAAGCCACTGTTATGATTTTTCCCCCTTTGGTACCTTAATCTTTGTTGAAGATAGGGGTAAGTCTTTTTCCTGCGTCTTTGTCCGTAATTTTTAAAAATTCTGCGTCGTAGATGGTAATACATAGGTGGTCCAGTGTCGTCATTTTTATTTTGTGTTCGCAGAAATTAAATGAGTGGCTCAAGAATAATAAATAACGCAGAAATTAAAAAAAGGAAATGCACTCACGGTATAGTAAAGTACCTATCAGAAAGAGTTGTTAACCTGCAAGGTGGGGATTTGCTGAATATAGAGAGCTGGAGAGAACGAATGAAATAAGGAATACACATGGAAACTGTGGAAATTCTTAGTAAGAGTAGTATTCGCAGAGTTCAGAGCATACCTACTCGAAAAAGAAAATTGCAAACAATTTCACTTCAACAGTTCAACAACAAGAAATAAAAGACATTAAATATTTTGTTCTACATGTATAAATATTGTTGTATGATGATAAACAAATCTTATTACGCAATGATAACATCGCAATCCTTATATAATATGTATAATTACTAATACCAGTCTACGGGTAGCAACAATTCCATAACAATAAGGAAAGAGGGAGATAAAAACTCTGTGTACCGATAATATGCAATCAACCATGAAGTGTGCATTATATCTAAACAAAGCAGGAATTTCATTGATTTGTAGCTCACCTCAATATGTGTTATCTGAAACATGTCACTGAGTGATAAAGTTTTGATTTAGAGGAATGGAATGCATGTTGTTCAGGAATCACTTAAAAATAAATTAAGATAAATAAATAACTGATAAGTTTTTAAAGGGAAGTGACATTAAAATACAATTTTCATAAAATGTAATTTTGTTTAAATACTTCCATTTTAACATTATTCAAGACAAAGACAATAATTTGTTTAAAAATTATTTAATGGAACAAATGAATCATTCCACTAGAGTAGATAATAAAATATACACTACCTCCCAAAATTAAGGTAACTTCTTACATTTTATGTGCCATAAGTTTTTCTTATGGAGCGTTGATTGGATTTCGATGATTTTATTGCACATTATAGTTCTATTTCCACGACCAACGTATTTACAGAAATGTCAACGTTTTACCGATATACGGGTGTAAAAATAACGTGTTTTTTAAATATTTATTTGCAACCCTGTGCAATCAACAACAACAAAAACGTTGTGCAACAAACGCTACATCTTATTAATATTATGAGTCAACGTATTTACAGAAATGTCAACGTTTTACCCATATACGTGGTGTAATTTAAAATAACGTGTTTTTAATACATATTTACAGTAAAACCTCCGTTAACCGAAACCTTTTTAACCGAAACATCGTTTAACCGAAATGGCTGACAGTTTCAAATTAAAAAAAAGCAATAAAATTAAGGAAGATCAACAGATTTAGAATGGTTTCTAACGTAATTTTCTATTTTCTTTTGTATTTTCCTTTGACAACGATGTTTTGCAGCTATACATCTCCAATATGTACTATGTTATTTGATACAAGAAAAATTCAAAAAACAATGTTATTTTTAACCGAAATTCTTATTATCCGAAACGGCCTTCCCCCCAATTATTTCGGTTAACGGAGGTTTTACTGTATTTTCAACCCTGTGCAATCAACCACAACAAACACGTTGTGCAACAAATGCTACATCTTATATGATCTTATTAATATTACGAAATAGCTTCACCATTTCTTAACTTTTTTGTTAAAAATTTAAAATTTTCAGCATCATAGCCCTCATCAGGCGCACCTTAACTCGCTCCCGACCCCTATAAAACCACTTTTATTGTACACGAATTGGCTCCGAACCCCGTACATGAATTCGCTCCCGGTCATTATAAAATTCCCAGAAATTGTACGTTCTTCTGAAACTTGTGTTTTGAGGACAACAGGTATAATATACCCAGAAAATAGAAATGTAATCGTAAACAATTTATTTATTAAAGAAACTGCAACTTACAGACTATTGGGACCGTGCAAGTTCGGCAAAGCGACCTCTATTTCTACGCTCTGTACTTTTATTCGCACTTTTAATTATATTGGCCAATTATATTAGTCCTGGTTGCTGGATAATTATCAAGACCATAGTCCAAAAAAATAATAAGAAGAAAAAATAAGATGCAGGTTATGTTTAGCAAACGTAAACAATTGTATGTAGTAAATAAAAGCAGTTATTAAAATGCAGTACTGCAAGCAAAATACAATTAATTAAATTTACCTTTATATAATAATTGCATATCATATCAATATTGTGGAGCAATATTATAATTTTTCTGCGTCTATGACAGAAGGTATGAAATATACGTCAATTTGACAATTTCAATTGACAATATGAATTATTTAAGATAGTTGCAATATTTCTACGCGACTCGCGCACGGTCGTTTCTCGTTTCCCTTTCCAAGTACTTGCACACCGCGAATATTATATAAATCTATCTAATCAAGTAAATGTAAATCTAAAGTTGTTTAACCGGTCAACTGTTTTAAATGTGATAGCTGTTAGCGATGTAACGAATATTCGTGTTCATCGCACACATCTTATGGAAAATATAATGTCACTCAAATTCAATAAAATTTATACGAATAGATTCGTTTTAAATTAACGGTCAAATCTTATCATTGCGCCAACTCTTAATTATGATTAATTACGGCGCAAATTGCAATTAAAGTTTATCGAAATCACATTTTTGGAGTCAGTAAAAGTGTCACTATTGCTCTGGGTGCTATTCAAAAGGAGCTTAAACCCCGCTGGGCCTAAGCGGATTAGTGAAACTAATCCGCTGATTTATGGAGTACCGACAATTTGGGTATTTTAAAATATTTTTTCTCTCTCTAACTTATGTACGTACCCATTTGATTTCAGATTTATTTATATCAATTTCTGCTCTTATTATTGAAAATATAGAGTTGGCGCAATGATAAGATTTGACCTTTAATTTAAAACGTATCTATTCGTATAAATTTTATTGAATTTGAGTGACATTATATTTTCCATAAGATGTGTGCGATGGCCTTTGTGCAAATATTTTACGAGTATGAATATCAGAACAAAAATTATTTGAAGATAATAATAGGTTAATGAAATCAAAATCTATGCACATTTCATCTTTTTTTTATTAAGAAAAAAACTTAACCTCGTATAAGCGAATTATCAGCGTTCACTTTATTTTATTATTTGGTATTGTGTAAGAAAGCTTAAGATTCAGATTTATTTACACTAAATATCAATTAACTGCTCATTATAAATTTCAAAAAGAATATTCGCGAAAGTTTATGAATGTATATGAAAAAAATGACATTCGTTACATCACCAATAGTTGCTATCATCCCAGTTGTGCCAAAAAATTGGAATTACTTTTGTTGCCAAGTTAGCAAATTTTTTTTTAAAACGGTAATGGTGATGATAAATTTTTCGATGCTATCAAAAACTTAGCTTTGACAAAAAATAAGGTAGATATACACATCTTAAAGATATTTTCAAACAAAAAGACCTCTTATCTGAACTACAGGAAAAAAATATATTATACCTATTAAGTAAATAAATCTGAAATCAAATGGATACGTACATAAGTTAGAGAGAGAAAAAATATTTTATAATACCCAAATTGTCGGTACTCCATAAATCAGCGGATTAGTTTCACTAATCCGCTTAGGCCCAGCGGGGTTTAAGCTCTTTTTCGATAAACTTTAATTGCAATTTGCGCCGTAATTAATCATAATTAAGAGTTGGCGCAATGATAAGATTTGACCGTTAATTTAAAACGAATCTATTCGTATAAATTTTATTGAATTTGAGTGACATTATATTTTCCATAAGATGTGTGCGACTTAGGGCTTAAACAAAGAGACTTAAAATTCCAAATTTCTCTACCTTATTTTTCTAAATATAATAATTACCTGTGACTTTTGGCCTCGCTCGTAACAAAGCAACCGTTTTAAAATTATATTCCCGAAACAAATTGTGTATTCACCTCACTTTATTTACTAATGTCTTTAATTCTTCTGGGAAAAACTCATTAAGGATAACCCACTGCTTAAAAACTAACTTATAATAAATAGTTACAAATCAATATACAGGGTGTATCAAATTTATGTGTCCGCGTTGTATTAAAAAAAATAAAATTTTTATTCTATCTTTGATTGATAAATGATACACAATAATATATAGTAGTTACACTGAGTATCATAAAAACCGTGTATTTTTACTCATTTCTTTGGGCTATTTCACGTAATATCGAGATTTATAATTAGAAGTTCTTAACGTTTAACTGACTTAATTTATAGTTTTTTAAGCAACAATTAAGTATAGCATAAGTTATAAAACCTTGTTTAAATTGTTTTACATGCACTATAATTTATCTTAAATTTTGTTTTAAATGCTTTTCTTCTTACTGGTAAACAAAAAATAACAAAAATGTGCATTTTTGACATCAAATTGTTGATAACCAACATAAGTGTTTGTTACTACTCAAAATATTAAAAAAAACTTTTTTTTAACTTAAAAAAAAAACAGGTTACCTTGCAACCAGATGCAGAACAGTACCATAAATGTTTTCCACTTTTTAGCACTTTCTTTAAGTGAAATTTAAAATTATTTACCACCAATAACTTACACCCACGTTCACTCATTACGAAATCTGTTACAAGAATTTCAGCCATTTTCAGAAAATTTATTTGGATTTTCCCTAGTAACTGTTTCAAGAGACAATACATAAATGATGAATACCTTTTACACTACCTTCAAAGAGGGTAATTTATACAGGTACATACCTGGAATACCGGTATTAGATTATCAACATTACTTTAAAAAATGAAAGTTACAAATTCACGGTAGTTAGTGGGTTATCGAAAAATTAGCTGCTCGCCAGAGTTGCCAGTAGCCCTTAATTAGGATGGGGGATTAAAATAGTTACGAATTCACCGGGACCCAAATTTTTGATTGTGAATTTCACTTTTAATTTTTTTATGTACTTAGTAGAATTTTATGTGCCAAGCTATACGATAAATAACTAAAAATTTCTCTTTTGTTTAAAAGGTGCTCTTTTCTGAAACAGAAAACGGTTTAATTTATGACCTACTTTTTTGTTTCACCCTGTATAATAACAATTTTACCTATAATAAGCCAATACAGGAAATGCCAAATATCCTCCAATTTACAAATACCTACAACTTTCACAAGACAGAATGGATTTAGTGTAGTGATAGACACAATACTGAAATGTTTTCTAATCGTCATGCTCCTCATAATTAATGTTCTCTTTAATTTCTTTGATTTCATATGATTTATGTATTTTAGAATGTCAGATTGTATGAAATGGAATTTCACTTTTTAATTAGTTGATTCGTTCTCATGTCCAACATGCTGTAATGTAATAGTCCTGGATCCCGCGTACCAAATAAAATATTATTAAAAGCAAACTTAAAAAAATCTTATCTGAACATAATAAAACCCTAGCTTTAATATTATTTGTGGACTATAAAAAGGCCTTTGACACCGTAAATCAACAAAAAATGTGGGAATGTTTGACAGAATGCCGAAGTGACTATCGAAGTGACTATCGGTATATAAGTATAACACATAAAACGCAACAGCCAGAGTGGATGATCGTCAAAACCAGAAATTCTCGATATAACGTAGAGTACGTCAGAGGGACACCATGTCTCCGAAACTGTTCACTACGCTTTTGGAATATATATTATTGTGTTTTCAATTTATCAATCAAAGGCAAAATGAAAATTAAATTAAATTTTTTTATTTTATAACGCGGGCACATAAATTTGATACACCCTGTATATTGAGCTGTAAATATTTATTAGAATTTAGTTTGGATGTAAGTGGATTTCTCTTTTTAATGAGCTTTCCGATGAACCATTAAAGACTTTTGTGAATAATTAAAGTGAAAAGGACGATGTATTTAGGTTTAAAATGGAGAAAGTTTGTTTACTACGGAAACTATAGAATCCACAGCTGGATGTAATTATCATTTTCGAGAAAAGTTGTTTTAAAAGAAAGTTTGGAATTCTAATATCTTTGTTTCAACCTGAGTAAATATTGTAGAGTTTCCCCGAAAGTAATTAGGATGGTCGGAATAATTTTGAAAAAGACTGTTTGTTTGTCGAATGGAAAAGATTGTTTATGATTCTTGGCAAGTTGGAAGGGGAAAAGTGGTTTGAATGATTGAGAGAGTTTGAAAAATAAGTCATTATGTTTTTGGCATCGCTGAGGAGCGGTTCGACGTTTTCGTGGAAAGATATTTAGCAGATACCAGTGGCTGTTTGATAGTGGAGAATAGTGTTGAAAAGTGGAACGAGAGACAGATCAAATTGAGACGAAATACCTCTTTGATTCTGTATTATTGTGAGAAGGAGAGCAGAGAATTTTTGGAGTTTTGTTTGAATCGAGTACGTGTCAAAAGAGGCCCGGCTTGTTGGAGAATTGGTGCTGGTATGCTGATAGTTTTGAAGCTGGAGAACGGAGAGGGCTTTGATGAGTAGCCTTTAACATAGTCAACGAGGGAGAGCTGTTTTGGGTCACGAGAAGACATCAGAGTGAGTGAAGAAAAAGGTCAGTCAACTTATGTGAAAGATATTTTTATGTTCGGAAACTAAATTTTTGAGTAAAAAGCATATGAATTAAAATTCCAATATTTCTAAAAGTATAGCTAATCTTGCGAATACATAAATTTGTTTTGTTTAGTTTGTTTTACCAAAGTCATCGGGAACAAACCGATAAATTGTTTTTTTTAACTATAATAAATTTAAGTGGTAAAAATTTCATTCGGACATCTGTGTCCACAGGTTTTAGATTTGATAGATTTTAGAGTATTGATTTTGGTAAATAAAAGACAATTCTGTATTTTTATTTTAATATTTTGCTTTATTTCTTTTCCCTATTTTATCCCGATTAGGATCAACGAAGAGATACTGAACCCACGAGAGAAGATAAGTGTAACGTAAGATAATTTAGACATTTTCTTAATATTATAAAAAGGCACCCTGAGATTTTTTTTATGTATTTTTATGTATGATTTGCGACAATTAAATAATTAATCAAATAAATAATAATTAATGTAAAATAAATAAAAAGCAGATCATAACAATATGTAAAAGGCAGGGGCGGCCCGTCGGGGTAGGCAAGGTAGGCGCTGCCTAACCTCTTTTCAAATGTAAGTACAATACAATAATAAATTATTTATTAATATAAATTACTTATTTCAAAATTGTAATTTATAAATCTTGACACAATGCGTAAGTATCTAAAATAAAAAAGCTACTTTTTAATTTCTCTTCGAAGTTGTAATTATTCATTTGGACTACTTTTGTAACAACTTCGATCAATCATTATGCCGACATTCACCCGACCCTTCCAAGAACTATACCCCATATATCTTCGTATAGTATCAGTAGGGCATATGCCACTACCATAACCAGATTAAGATTTAACCATGGATGTTTTCCGGCTCATTTATATAGGTTAGGTATCAATAGAACTCCATTTTGTGACTGTGATGATTCTTCTTATGGAGACCTTAATCACGTATTCTTTTCTTGCACTAAATATAAAAATAATACTTCAGTTTTAGTAAACTCTCTCATTTTACGTAATATACAGTTTCCTACTAGTATTAGTACGTTATTATGCACTTCTGATAAAGAGGTTTTTGATGTACTAATTGATTTCCTGAAACAATCTCAAGTTCGTATTTAATCTTAACTAATCAACAAAATAATTAAAATAAAAAAATCTGTGGCTAATGGATTATGTCCGAAGCCAACTACCACTGTGACACACAAGTTGTAATTATTGTACGCTCCTCGTAGTAGTACTACTGACTTCTATTATGGCGGCACTACCTTATGGTCACTTTATGGCACTACCTTATGGCACTTTAAAATCCGCCTAACCTAATGAACAGAACAGAATGATATGCGTCTCTCATTCTTACGCTAAGCACAGCGCTTTAACTGTGGCTTGTCTAGCCCTAGTGGACGAGAATTTCCGGGAACTTTTTGGGGCTAGGTTAGGCTACATTTGTTTGCGCCTTCGGTAATGGTTGTCCCGAGCTGCATCTCGGGATAGCCAATTGTATGTTTTAGGATCCTGACTGACTACAAATACTGAAAAAACTAAAAGGGCGAATGTTGCCATGAAATTTGGTACGTGGAGTTAAAATAATATTTGGAACAACTTTTCCAATTAACTTTTTCCGATATCTCTAACGCGAAGCAAAATATCGAAAATTCGCCCTGTTTGTAGATTCGCAGTAGATGGCGTTTAAAATTTAAATTTGAGTTGACTATGACTATCTTAAAAAATATGAGCCATCACACTTGCTTGACTGCAAAATTTTAAATCTGTATTTATTTTGATAGCCGCAATATAGGGGTGTCTTCATTTTAAATGCGACACACTGTGTATATAGGTATACGAGTATATAATATGTAGAGTATACTAGAGTATAGAGTATATATAGAGGTATATGTGTCGCCTACTCGCATACTGAGGTCACGAGCCGCCACTGGTAAAAGGGCAAAACTTTCATTAAACTCTCATGCAAAAACCAGATTCCTATTTATCACCAATATAATTCCTGTCATTTGACATGTTCTACATGCTTCTTCTTCTTTTTCTTTAAGTTCCGTGCCCAAATTTTAGGCGTGGGTAGCTTCCATGACAATTTGCCGATATCGTTCTCGATCTTGTGCGGCATGTAATAGTTGATCTGCTGATAAACCAGTCCATTGACGAAGGTTTCGGAGCCGTGAATATTTCTTCCTATCAATTCCTCTTTTCAGTCGATTTTTCTATTGAGTATTAACTGCAGCATCCTGTACCTGCTACCTCTCATTATATGCCCGAGATATTCAAGTTTTCTCTTTTGTATCATCTTGGTTAAGTCACCTTCGCCTTGACCTACGCTGTTTAAGACTTCTCTGTTTGAAATGCGTTGAACCCAAGATATTCTGAGCATTCTACGATATGACCACATCTCGAAGGATTCTAATTTGTTCATCATGTTAATCTTCATGATCCAGGTTTCACATCGCTACAGTAATACAGGATACACATAACATTTTAGGAATTTGATTCTTAGTTGTAAATTCAGCTGAGAGTGGCTCAGAATAGATCTCAGTTCCATAAATGCTCCTCTTGCAATTTCTATACGAGTTTTAATTTCTTCATCCGGATTTAGTGTCTCGTTTATCCAACATCCTAGGTATTTAAATAGATGAACTTTTATTGAAGGTTCATTATTGACAATTAGTGCCGGACTGGTTAAAATTCCCAACATTTTTGTCGGACAAACATTTTTTCATCTACCGGGTGGACCAAAAGTCAGTTAACGCTATCAAAAAAAGCCACGCGCAAATTTGCGGCGTCTCCAAGAAAATATATCATGCTCTGTAAAGGGCCTTGCAAATAATCCACAGTTACAAGGTATTCGATATTTTCAGTAAGACGGTACACCTCCTCATTACGGATTGCAAGTTCGTGAGTTTCTAAATGTCCAGTTTAGTGATTGGATAGGGAGAAAAGACACAATTGAATGGCCCGCGCGTTCGCCAGATTTGACGCCCTGTGATTTTGCCTTGTGGGTAGTACTTAAAGATAAAGTTTTTGCCAATTTGAAGTTCTCCGTGCCAACTTGGAAGTCTGTAGAAAGAATTGTTTCACTGTGTATAAGCGTTGCCAAAAATGTATTGATGAAGGTGGTTTACATGTTGAACATAAAATGTAAAGCATGCACTTCTTTATACCTACTTATTTACAATAAACAATAAACGCTTCTTTTACTTCAGTTATTTTTGCTTTTATTAATATACAAAATGGTTAACTGACTTTTGGTCCACCCGGTAAATAACGTTGGCTATTGAATGAACTTAAAAACAGCCTGCTATTTTTGACAGTCACAAACTTGTCCGGATGACACGTTTATCGTGTTCCACAGTTAAAGATTCCCGTGTTCCAGTGTTTCCATACATCAAAGTTTGTCCGAGTCGGCACCGTTAAGCTGTGAACAAATTTTCAGCTTGCTATTAATAATCTTTTATTTGGTACGCGGGATCCAGAACTATAAGCAGAACGAACGTCTTTGCATCAACCAGTTTCAAATCGCGCAATTATATTTAATTTAATTTCGAATGTAATTTAATGGTTGTGATAATGAAGCTAATGATGCTTCCTTTTCGCGATTTCACACAGATTGCTGTGTGAAACAGTTTATTGAAATAGTTTACTAACCGTTTTGTAGCCTTTTTTTAAAACTGCTTTTTGTGACATGTTCAGTTTTTCAAATAATTTCTGTATATGGATTTGTCATTTTCTTCTTCAGCTACCATATTCGCTGAGGTTAGCTATCACCGTGGCTATTTTAATTTTAAAAACACTCGCTCTAAAGAGTTGACTCTACTCTAGCTGCATCCACACCACTTCCTCTAATTTCGGAGTCAGGATTGGGCGGTTCTTCTTCTTCACGTGTCATATCAAATTTATCAGACGTTGGCGATCAACATTGCGAAGGCTTCTCGATCTTCTGCAATACGGAATAATTGTCCTGCATTTGATATCTGAGTCCATTCACGAATGTTTTTTAACCAAGTTGTTTTCTTTCTAGACCTCTACTCTACTGCCCTCTTTTGCCTTTAAACCGATGCCGCACTGCAGGATGCTAGATGGTGGCTTGGAGGGTGGATTTTAAAGGTGGATGGTGGAGGGTCGCTGCATCCTGGACGCAGTGAAAGAGTGAAATGAAGTCAGAAGTCAGTATCCAACTGACTGCTAAGGAATCGTTTGTTTCATTTGTTACGTTACATTTGGTTTGTTTTTTAGCATATCGTCATATTAGAGGTAAAACTCACTCACTAAACTTTTCAAAAGTGGAGAAAAATCGACTTAAAGGCAAAAATTGTTTTTTAAATTCACCTGACTTGAATATTGGATTTTTTTAATGCAACTGCAAAGAATAAATAAAACAGATATTTTAAGCCATGGTTCGTCACATAGTGGTCTGCTGGGTCCCAAATTGCCCTTCTTTTATACACAGCACTTATTACGCTTTCATCCATAGCGAGGCGCTACCCGGATGGATTATCAAACACGACTGATATGGGTGGATAGACGCCTGGCGGACCACCGGGTGGGTAGATGGTAGTGGGAGGCCACTGCGGCTACCGTCGTTGTATTATTCGTGGTATAAGTAGCTGGATGGTCGCCAGGCGGGTATCTACCATCCACCATCCTAGCAAACTTCCTGCACTGCGGCATCGGCCTTAAGGATCAGTTGTAATATTTTATATCGATTTCCCCTCACTATATGTCCCAGATAAGACATTTTACGGTGTTTAACAGTCTTTATGATTCATTATACAGAAAGCTAGAAGATGATATATTATGAATGATACCCAATTTGGGTTCCGCAAAGGACTTAGAACGAGAGAGAGGCATTGTTTTCGTTTAATGTCCTCTCTCAAAGATGTTTAGATATGAACCTGGATATTCATTCTTGTATTAATGTTTCATCGACTTCGAACAAGCATTCGACAGAGTCCGACATGAAAGACTAATAGAATTATCTAAAAACAGAGATATAGACAGACGAGATTTACGAATTATCATCAATGTGTATTGGAATCACAAGGCCAATATAAAGATAGAAGAACAAGAGTCCGAGAATATTGATATAAAGAGAGAGGTAAGACAGGATTGTGTTCTGTCGCCGCTACTGTTTGCCGTGTACAGTGAAGCCATATTTCAGGAAGTGATAGCGGAACTAAGTGATTTAATCTCTATAAACGGAAGAATAGTAAATAACGTAAGATTTGCTGATGACACCGTTATAATGGCAGACACCCTGGAATCGCTACAAGCATTGTTAAATAGAATTAACCATTATTGCATTCGATATGGACTCAAAATAAACAAGAAAAAAACTAAATTTATGATTTTCTCAAAAACACTACATGGAAATGAAAGGTTAATGATAGAGCAAACCCAAATAGAAAAAGTAAAGACATACAAATATCTGGGAACCTGGGTTGATGACAAAAATGACCAAAGCAAAAAAATTAAAGTCCGAATTGAAACTGCAAGGCAAGCATTTATAAAAATGAAGACACTGCTTACAAACAAAGACCTTCAGTTGCCTCTCAGATTGAGGGCTCTAAGATGCTACATATTTTCTATATTACTATACGGAATGGAAGCTTGGACGTTGAAGAGACAACACATAAGAAAAATAGAAGCGTTCGAAATGTGGTGTTACAGAAGAATATTGAACATTCAGTGGGTTCAAAGGATTACCAATGTTGGAAGTGCTACGACGTTTAAATAAGGAGTTAGAAATTATGAACACTATAAAAACAAGAAAACTGGAATATTTGGGTCACATTACCAGAGGAGAAAAATATGAGTTGCTGAGAGTTATTATGCAAGGAAGGATCCAAGGAAGAAGAAGCATAGGACGAAGACGTATCTCCTGGCTGAGGAACCTTAGAGAATGGCTTAACTATAGTTCATTACAACTGTTCAGAGCAGCAGCGAACAAAGTGACCATAGCCATTATGATATCCAACCTCCGATAGGAGATGGAACTTTAAGAAGAAGAAGAACAGTCTTTAACAGTTCTCTATCTTTGTTGACCCTCCTTAGTACTTCTTCATCAGTATTTCTTGCTGTCCAGGGTATCTTCAGCATCCGTCTATGAATCCACATTCCCAATGCTTCAATTGTGTTCATGATCGATACTTTTATTAGCGTCCACACTTCTGCACCATACAATAGTACAGACCAAACATAGCACTTAACCATTCCTTGTCTTAGTTCTAAATTGAGATGATTGCAAAGAAATGACTTCATTTTCATAAAAGTAGTTTTAGTCATTGCTATTATATGTTTCATTTCTATGTTTGAATCTAGCTGGTCCATTATTACAGTTCCCAAATATGTCATTTTGTGAACTTTCTCAACTTGGACTTCATTTAATTGAAGCTCTTCATCTGGATGCGGGTCACGACTAAAAACTAAAAATTTGGTTTTCTTCGAGTTTATTTTAATGCCCATTTCTTCTCATACCTCGTGAATATGATCAAGCAGAATTTGGAGACCTTCAATATTATCTGACAGAATTACTGTATCGTCTGTGTATCTAATCACATCAAGTAGTTCCCCGTTGATTTTTAATCCATATGGCTGTCTCTCAAGTGCCTTTAACTGGTCCGAGTAAACATTGGACAATGTTGGCGACAAAATTCAACCGTGTTTGACTCCTCGTTGTATGGAGATTTCATCGGTGTAGTTATCTCCAATTTTTACGATAGCAGTTTGATTTCAGTAGAAATTTTTAATGACACGAATATCTTTGTCATCTATTCCTATGTTTTTTAGTATTTGCATTAATTTTACATGATTTACTTTATCGAATGTCTTTTCGAAGTCCACGAAACATGCAAATACATATTTTCTTTGGTCACGGCATTTTTGTAATAGGATGTTTAGCGCAAAATGTGCCTCCCTGGTTCCCAAGCAAAACATAAACTAAACTTGTTTTAATTTTTTTACTAGTAGTTCAGAGAAATAAGGAAAAAAAATATCGTGTTGGTGACACATCCCCCTCCAGGCTGAAACCAAATTTTTCGAGTAATATGGTCATCTATAATAATAACCTATGTGTTTCCTGCAGCCGATTTTGATGATATACATAGTTATAAACAAATGAAGATCAAAAAACGGTAAATTTTCGCTTTTTTCGTCTCTTACTAAAAAATTGGGCATTTTAAACAAATTTGAGAGTAATAAACTCATAAACCGTATAAAAAACTTCAATATGGCGTTCGCTGAATATGTCCATCCTTATTGGTTACTTAGAAAATTGCCAAATAAATCATAAATTTTGAGTTTTTATAAATATTCATAACTTATGTAAAAATTAATTTAGAACCTTCTTATTACATGGAATGCTGAGACTTATGGTGCTTAAATTACACCCTAAATTCCAAAGCAATTGGTCAAATAGTTTAAAAGTTATTTAATTTGTTTATCCAAAATTATTTTTTTTTGCAACACTGTAAGTCAGAAAATGATGAAGTTACAGTAATATTTTGGATAGTTTATGAAAGAAGAAAATTTACAGTATTAATTTAATTTAAAAAAAATGACAAAAAATAATTATAGATATTGCAAAATAATTTTGCAAAAACATGTGAATTAAAAAAATGGGGGGGGGGGGCTAACTTTGTCCCTAAATGTCCTAGAACAGTTGTTTTTCTTTCTAAATGTGTATAAAAATTCAGTCTTTCTAAATATGAAAAAATAATTTTTCTACGGGTAACGGTTAAAAAGTTATTCTAATTGTTTATAAGCAAGCAAAAAATGGACATGTTTTTGCAAAATAATTTTACACTGTTTAAAATATTTTTTGTTATTTATTTTTAATTAAGGTAATAGTATAAATGTTCTTCTTTCATAAACTGTCCGAAGTATTATTGTAACCTCATAATTTTCTGACTTATAGTGTTGCAAAAAAAATGAATTTGGGAAAAATAAATTAAATAACTTTTAAACTATTTGACCAATTGCTTTGAAATTTAAAATATAATTTAAGTACAAGAAGTCTCGGCATTCCGCGTAATAAGAAGATTCTAAGTTAATTTTTACCTAAGTTACGAATATTTATAAAAACTCAGTATTTATGATTTATTTTGCAATTTTCTAAGCAACCAATAAGGTTGGACATATTCAGCGAATGCCATTATATTGAAGTTTTTTATACGATTTATGAGTTTCTTACTCTCAAATTTGTTTAAAGTGCTTAACTTTTTGGTAATAGACGAAAAAAGCGATAATTTACCGTTTTTCGATCTTCATTTGTTTATAACTATGTATATCATCAAAATCGGCTGCAGGAAACATATAGGTTAATAATATAGATGTCCATACTACTCAAAAAATTTGGTTTCGGCCTGGAGGAGGATGTGTCACGAGAAAAACCTTATTTCTCTGGACTATAGGTAGAATACTAGGTAGAATGACAAATGAGGTGTCAAGGATAGTACTAAAGGTGAGAAATTAGACCTAGATTGTCTGTCCCTCAAAAAGTAAGCGTTATATTGGGGATTTCTACATTAAAAGTTGCACTATTTTTTTTATATAAAACATTTTGTTTTAAAACTTACCAAAAAACTTCTTTGTACTCTCTACTTTTAAATAAACGTGATTAAGAAGCTAAATTTTAAACTTCGTCACACAACTTTTGCGATTAAACTTTGCAATGCACAAATCCGCACCTTTTTCTTTGAAAAATTCATAACCTTGATCATGATAAGAATAAAAACTTGAAGGAGGTACCTTTGTCTTCAGAAATGTTAGAGCTATACACTGTAAAAATTTCAGAAAAAAATATTAAAATGGAACAGAGTTGTAGCGAGGTAAACGCAAAACACGTGATTTCATTTTTTTTTATTTTTAGGTTAAAATTGCTATTTTGACAATGTTCCCCCACATAAAATTCAAAATAAACCTCATTTTCGTTTTCAGCACCCTCGAAAATATAAAGTATGAATAAAGCTAGCCATTCACCCCTCCGTGGTCAGTATCTCGAAAACTAAGCGCTTTTTTGAGGGTGTCCCGCTCGTGTATAATATCACAAAAAATTATAACGTGATAGTATGAAAAAATAGAGGATGCGGCAACGGTGTTACAAGTGATGGTCGGATCCAATGCCAAAATCTACACAGACATTAGGGTGCACTAATATCCAAGATGTCCGAAAAATTAATACAACTTCACGCTTTGCTTCAAAAAATACGCGAGCACACAAATATTTTTACACAAAAACAAACTATTATACCAATTTTAGTGACTAACAGTCGAAATATTTACTTAATATTTTTTGTAAAATATTTATTATTCATTATGACATTATATTATCATTAGGTATAGGTACACATAATTATGTCAGTATTCATTCCTAATTATATGTATAAAAAACTGGTTATTTAGACAGAACGAAAACAATCTAAAATAAAATACCTTTTAAGTTTTTAGCTATAAATCTTTTGAAGCTTTTATAATCGAAAAATGTTTGTGCTGTTGGTATTGGTAATAATAATAATTATCGATTGCAATTTTTTAACCAGAGCGATTCAATATTTCTCTGTCCAAATATGGTTTGGCGATGATGTGTATTTATCTAACATCACATTTCAATATATTTTATAGGTAAAGGAATTTATAGATCATAAAATTTTCATGGGTGTATGGATTGATAACCTCAACGGAACTTTACGATTCAACATATCAACATTCATCGACTAAACCAAAATATAGCATTACTATAATAAAATTGATTAAACTTAGGCACTAACAGGTTAGAACATGTTCATAGCTAATTGGACAAAGCTTTTATAGATTAAGAAAAACTATTTTCCAACGTTCATATAAAAAGTGCAAAATGTACTTATGATAAAAATGATTGGATATGTAATTTAGCATGTTAACAATTATTACAAAAAACAAGGGTTGCCCGATCTAATCTTAATCTATAACTATAATTTATAATAACAAATGGCCTCGAAAAACGCTAAAATTGACGTTTTTGAGAATTTTTAATTGTTTATTTGCGTTTTACCTTAAACTTTTACGAAACAATTATTACAAGACCAACTTTTTTCATAAGATACACCAGAAAAGGACACCGCACACATCTTATGGAAAGTCACTCAAATGAAATAAAATTTACATGAATAGATGCGTCCTGAAATTTCAATAATTTGATACCATTGCGCCAATTCTGAATTTTGCTTAATTAGGGCTTTAATTGTAATTAAAGTTTATCAAAATCGCATTTTGAAGTCCATAAAACTGGCATTCATAAATAATAAACTGCTCGTCAAAAGTTAGGGATATAGAAAATTCTGTTGATTTTCATAGTTGATGTTTTCGCGAACAGACGGATTCCGGTATTTATATTTATTTTAGCCATATTCTTTCGTATTTACACAGTTGTGCAAAGGTTTACTCAAACTTATTTTTTTGTACTTATACCGGGTGGAAGAAAAAAATATGTTTTTTTTGTGTTAAGTTTGAGACACCCTGTAGGGAGAACTATGTACAAATGTGAGTATACGACATCAGAATAATATTGTAGTCTTATGTTTTGTGAACATGCTGTTGTTTGAATGTCCCTGATATCTTTAGAAACAAAAAAAATAGACGGTTTTGTAATTTAACATGTGTTTTAACCGAAACAAAAGTTTGAGACACCTTGTAGGGAGAAAAAGGCACAAAGGTGAGTATACCCCGATATTATGTTGTAGTCTCATATTTTTTGAATATTTTGTTTTTTTAATTTCTCTGATATTTTTAATAACAAAGAAACTAGACGGTATTACTCTTTAATATGTTTTTCTATGTTTCACATGTGTGATGTGACGCATGTCGTCAGTTAAAACACATATTAAAGAGTAATATCGTCTAGTTTCTTTGTTATTAAAGATATCAGAGAAATTAAAAAAATAAAATATTCACAACATATGAGACTACAACAAAATATCGAGGTATACTCACCTTTGTGCCTTTTTCTCCCTACAAGGTGTCTCAAACTTTTGTTTCGGTTAAAACACATGTTAAATTACAAAACCGTCTATTTTTTTTATTTCTAAAGATATCAGGGACATTCAAAAAACAAAATGTTCACAAAACATAAGACTACAATACGATTTCGATATATACTCCCATTTGTACCTCGTCCTTCCTACAGGGCGTCTCAAACTTAACATAAGAAAAACATTTCTTTTCTTCAACCCGGTATAAGTACAAAAAAAAAGTTTGAGTAAACCTTTGCATAACTGTGTAAGTACTAAAGAAAATTCTAAAATAATAAAAAAAAATTAGCGGAATCCGTTAATCTGTTCACGAAAAAATCTACTATAAAAATTCAGCAGAATTTTCTATATCCCTAACTTTTGACGAGCAGTTTATTAGTCTAGCGGCTATTGACATCAGTCTATTCACCACTAGCTTAAGCCGATTAGAGGCGGTACAACTAAACCAAATTATACCTACTTTATTATCAATAATAATAGGAAAAGATAAGAGTAAGGCCGATGCCACATTATGCGTTTTGACCGGATGCGGTGAAAACGCATCCGTTTCCAACGCAACCGGACCGACCTGTCACACTATGCGTTTAGTCTGGTGCAGTTTGTAAGCGCGTACCGATGACTCAAAACGCATCCGTTTCCAACGCAACCGGATCGATCTGTCACACTATGCGTTTTCACCGGATGCGGCGGAAACGCATCCGGTCAAAACGCATAATGTGGCATCGGCCTAAGCCTTTGCCTTAATCCCTCGAGAAAGATTTATGGAGTAAGCGAATCACAAGATCTTTTTTCTCTCTTTGACACACGTACATTCCTATTTGATTTTAGATTTATTTTTATCAATTTACGCTCTTGTTCATTTATTTGAATATTATAAACACATTTTAACGAACTTCCATCCATGGAGAAAAACATCGTACAAATAGTTTCGGCCTCAGTTTTATTTTCAATTTGATTATGTCGGTTTACTAGAAAAAACTCATCATGTTATTGTAATATTGTTTGTGTGGTTATTCCGGTGATCATATTTTCCATTCAGATTCTATTTTTCAATTTGATTTTTTGATCGATATCGTTCTCACAAACAAAGTATATTGTAGATATCTATTTTGTTTATGGTTATTGGTTTGTCAGTTTCAGAAGAGAACAATCGTTGTAAAAACCATGCTTAAAAAATACAGGGTGGGGCATTAGTGCGAGAAAGTACTCGTTCGTCGAAAAAAAGTTATTTAGGTAAACGTTGGGAAACAGATAGGGCCATAATTTAAAAATATTTTAAAATATACAGGGCCACCCGTATTGACTTCTTCTTCTTGCAGTACCGTCTCCTATCGGAGGTTGGCTACCATCACAGCAATCTTAACTTTGTTGGCTGCAGCTCTGAACAACTGTATTGAACTGCACCCATACCACTCCCTTAAATTTCGCAACCAGGAAATCCTCCTACGTCCCACATTTCTCTTTCCCGAGATTTTTCCTTGGATTATGAGTCTTAGCAGAGAGTACTTTTCTCCTATCATTATGTGGCCTAGATATTCCAGTTTTTTCGTTTGTATGGTTTTTATGACTTCGCATTCCTTCCCCATCTTCAGCAAAACATCTTGATTTGTTACTCTCTCTGTCCATGGTATTTTCCACATTCTCCTGTAGCACCACATATCGAATACCTCAATGTTTTTGATGTTTATCTTTTTCAGTGTCCAAGCTTCCATGCCGTACAGCAGAACGGAAAAAACATAGCACCTTAACATTCTCGTTCTTAAGTTTATATTTATGTCCCGGCTACATAGGAATTTTTTCATTTTGACAAACGATTGTCTCGCTATTGACAGGGTGATACAAACTTGTTTTTTTTTTAATAGAACACCCTGTATATCAACGGCTGAAAATAGTGTCGCGCCCGCTTTATTAGCAATTTAAAAACAGAGGGGTTTTCGATACTGTATTGCAAAAAACTATTCGGGATTTCATTAATCGATGTTTAAAGAATATCCACTTACCTTGGCAACATTGAAGTTTTCAGTTTTTCACATAGTTTATGAGGGTTAAAAATGGCCGATTTCGCAATTTTTAAATTTTTATTCGCTTTTATGTTAAAAACTGTCAACTTTAGAGAAAAGTCACTAAAGACCTTTTCTGTTTGGAATGATCCAAAAAACCTAAAACCCATCACCAAATGGGCGTTTTAATGAGTGGAACATGTAGAATATGTCAAATGACAGGAATTATGACAGGTGATAAATACCAGTCTGATTTTTGCATGAGAGTTTAATCTCTGTTCGGAGAGTTTAAGTCTGTTCTGTCGGACAAAATAAATGTGCCGTTTCCGTGGTCTGACCGTTCCAAATGTTTAGCCTGTTCCACAATTAAAACTGCCCCTGTTCCAGTGTTCCCATATATCAAAGTTTATCCGACTAAACACCCTTAAGCTATTAACAAATTTTCAGCTTGCTATTAATCAACTTTTTTTTCATACGCGGGATCCAGACCTATAACTTTTGATTAAAAAATAAAATAGCAATTCTGCTTACCGCATTTGAAAGCTATCGGTTTTGATTATTTCCATTGCTAAAAATTAATTTTTTTATTGTAATACACTATGTACTATAAACACATAGTGCTTGAGTGTTATTTTCAATGCATCTCTCATTTAAAATCGAACGAGTTAGCGCCTACAAACAGGTAATTTCTACGTACATAGCATGCTTTAAAACACATGCATTGGGCACGGGAAACACTATTTTTTTATAGCTTTGTTTGACAATAAAAAAATTAATTTTTAGCAATGCAAATAATCAAAACCGGTATAATTTGACTTGAGCTTTCAAACTCGGTAAGCAGAATTGCTATTTTATTTTTTAATCAAATGTTATTCGGGTTCAGAAATTGAAATTTTTCGATTTTTTGAAAGTTCAACCGCGTCTATCTCGAAAACTATGCATCCTACGAAAAAAACTTCTAAGAACACTTTTTGCTTAGAATGACCCAAAAAATACCAAAAAATGGTTTGTTTTGCGAAAAATCGCTGTTATGTAATTCCTCAAGATCTTTGTTTATAACAATCTTATCGACATCCGGATCAACTGTTACCCAAAAATGTGTGTTCTACTGGTCAAAATACATAAAAAACTTGGGTAAGTCCATCTGAATAAAGGAGGCCGTTGTACCCCCCTTGGCGACAGGACTAAATCTATTTTTCTCTGAAAAATTAGATTTTTTGGGACAATCTAAATAAAAAAAGGTGTCTTGTCATTTTTCTCAAAAGTTAATAGTTTTGCAGTTACAAGCGATTTAAAATCCGAAAAATGTAAAAATACGCATTTTCGTGGCTTAAAAACTTACATGTAAATTTTACTCTTCAAAGATTCGTGGACACAACACGTATAAACAAAGAGCTTCTGAGAAAGATGAATAAAGAAACGGATGTCTTAAATACAATCAAAACCAGAAAATTGGAATATCTCGAATATATTACACGTGGAGAGAGATACAACTTGGTCCAACTCATTATGCAGGGACAGACTCAAGGAAAAAGAAGCATAGGGGATACGCAGAATATCACGGCTGCGCAGCCTGAGAGAATTGTACGGATGTACATCAAATGAACTTTTCAGAGGAGCCTTCTCCAAAGTCCGAATAGTTATGATGATTGCCGACCTCCGTCCCGGAGATGGCACTTGAAGTAGAAGACTCCACACAATCTTTAAACATAATATTTATACTTTAATTTAGGCACTTGGTAATCTTAAAATTAATAATTTACATATGAACTTTTCAAGCTTCGAAAATGCGTAGGTATATTCGCATTTTTCAGATTTTAAATCGCTTATAACTTGAAAACTGTTAACTTCTGAGAATAATAAGATACCTTTTTTATTTAGAATGACCCAGAAAACAAAAAAAGGAATGAAATGAGTGAAAAATAATTTCGACCACGATTCCAGTAATCTGTTAACCGAGGTACAGTAGTACCAAGCGGCGCCGCTAGGAGAACACTCCAATATGCGTTGCAGATTACTTTAAAGACCGCTTTACAGCTTGCAAGAAAACTTGCTGCAATTTCTTGCATGCAAGACTTTCATGCAAGTCTATTGCTTGGTCTTTTACAGCTTGCAACCCGGCTTGCATGCAATTTGAAAGTTTTACCCTTAACCTAACTTATAAACTTTTGTTTTTTTTAATTACTTTATTGCTGTTTATTTAACTTGGTAAATTTCGAAATGCCAAGACTATCAGAAATAACCAAATATAAAAGGAAAAAGGCGGTAGCAGCAACTTTAAGTATTATTATTGCTGCAGCCAGCCTTTTAGTCACTAATTTAGAACGCCGAGATCGGAGATGGTGAGTAAGATCTTAGTTGAACAAGAAGAGGGGTAATAATGTATCTCCAACAGAAGAATTTATCCAAGTAGATGATGAAAATGACTCTAATTTTCTAGGAATGAATGTACATTTTAATAAACCCTTGGGAAAAATTGAACAATTACAAAGAAATCTATATTTCGAAATACTATTTCTGCGAAACACAAATTAATTATTATTCTAAGGTACTTAGCTAGAGGAGAGAGAGCTTCCGTAGCTTAATATACAATTTAAAATAATTATAGAATCTCAGAAAGTGCCATTTCATTATTCATTCATTTCCATCGTTGATATATTTCACAAACAGAAAACAGCTGATCGGCATGTATTCGTGAATCCGTGTCGTCAATGACATTTGATATTGTGGAAAAATCAAATTCCCCTAGACTTGCATGAAAACTTGCAGAAAAAATGGCACCAAACCGATTATCGCGCAATTGCAAGAAGTTGCATGCAATAATCAACTGACGACATACTGAGCATGCCTTTAGGCAACTTTCTTGCGTCTTGCAGGTAGAATTGCAAGCTGTAAAGCGCCCTTAATGAATCGTGGTCATTTTGTACTCTAAAACCGAGTAAGGTATGACAAAAAAGAAAATAATCGTTTTCGTTTTGATTCAATTCGAGTCTCTTGCCATCCTCTGACACCTGATGTTTCGGAATCTATTCCTTGTCAAAGAGGCTTTACAAGAAGACTGAATTGAACCATAACGAAACGAAGAAGAACTGCAGATGTTAAAATATTTGCAGCGGAGTGTGGCTCCAATAATGCGTCGCAGATTACTTTAATGAAACGTGGTCATTTTGTACTCGTAAATAAAAAGAATGTGTGTGTACTTTGTACGCACGTAAGAAGTTATACTTCTATTATATAATTTCAACGAAATAAATATACTTAACAGTTACAATACCAAAAATTAACAATAATTACCAAAAATTAACCAAAACTTAACAATACCAAAAATAAAAAAACTGAATATGAATCTTCCGGGATTTGAACCCGCGATCTCTCGATCTCTGGTCCAATGCTATACCAACCGAGCTATCAAGCCCCGTGCTATTGACGTGTCGGATATAATTACACATCGCGGTGACAAATAGATCAAAGTGAAGTATAAAAATAGATATTTTATTATCTTGCGCCCGAGGAAGACAAATCCAAAGACACAAAAATTATAATAAATAATACATTTACTAAGAACACTAATATATTCCTTTAATGACTTATTTGAGCTGATACTAGCAACGAACTACATACTGTCTGTCTGTGCATGCGCCAGGGAATTATAAAATTTCACCCTCGATCGTAAAGAAGTATAACTTCAAAAATGTTTTCTGGAGCAAAATAGGAGATTGTTGAAATAGAGTGCGCCGCACCGGTAAAAAAGTCGGAAGGACACGCATAATTATCAATTAAAAAACAACTGTCTAAATTGAAGTTATACCCGATCACTCTTCAGAATCTTGAAACTGAATGTTTACAACTTTATTTAAGTACCTACTTGGCACTCTCAAAAATACTAATTTAAATATAAGTTTTTTAGCCTAGAATCCTAGAAAATGTGTATTTTTGCATTTTTCAGATTTTAAATTACAAAATACCTTTCTTGTTTAGAATGACCAAAAAAAAAACTGAAAAAATATTTTCCGGGGCAAAATAGGTGATTTTTTGTGTTTGTTGAAAAAAAATGTTTAAACAATTTCTGCCCAAAAATTTCGGCCGGCACCTTTCAGATTTGTTTAAAAGGGAACATTTTTGAATAGGAATCCGCAAAGAAACCGAATCAGAAATTTTTGCAGACGGGAGCGGTCTCACCACATGGTCTAAGAGCCTCAAGCTTTGACAGCTTTTACAAAAAAGACAAATCCCAGGAATAAAAGAAAAAAACATCCAGTTAATATTCAGCGAACATGAATTTTCTTCGTCGAATGGACTGGAAACTATTGTCGGAAAAATGTCGTATTTTACATTTGGCGGAATAAAACGACCAATAACGGAAAACGTCGTGAAAATGGCGCAGAAATTGACTTGAAAGTATGTTTTAAGCAAAACAAAAAGTTCAATAAGAGAAATTGATTTCTTATGAGCTGGGGATTTAAATAAAAATGTAATAAACCATTGAGATCGTTTGCAGGCACATATTGAAATAGAAATTAAAGTGCGGGTTTGCCAATATTCGGTACATGTGAAGTGCATTCGGAAACAAAAAGTTATACATATAAGGAAATTTGAAAATTATTTTTTAAGAGTTCGAGTGTAATTTGATAAGATTATTTCATTAATATTCTTTTTCTCATGATCATCTTTCAGTGCGTCACAGATTTTCGATTTCTTTCTAACGCATTAAATTATATGTGACAGAAAAAAAGGCACGTCCTTGATTAGAGACATTTACAACATTTATTCTAGTTATTCTAGTTGTCGATAGATGGCGCCATAATAAAAAAAATATTTTTTTGTTAATTAGATAATAATATTACAAATATAATTTGTATAATTTATAATACTATACAAATCAAAGAAAATACCATTTTATAAATGCAAGAAACACATTTGATTTGTTTTTATTCCAAATTGAAAATAAAATGTGACAACTGTCAGATTGAACTAAAATGTCATGTTAGAATAAATGTCATAAATGTGTATTATCACGGACTTACCCTTTTTCCTATCATTTGTTACGCACTGAAAAATGCTCATGAAAAGGACAATATAACTGTTTTTAAATCATTTTAACTAATATTTTAAACCTGTTCCTGGTGTTCTCTTTGATAACTTGTAAAACATGTATTGGCATTAATGTCACTGAATGTTCATTTTTTTCTCGCTCCGCTGTCGTTCGTGCTCTAAACATCGCGTGCGTTCGCAAAAAGCATACTTCACGAACTGTTTTATAAAAAAGAACTATTAAAACATTGTTTACTTACAATAATAAAAAATATTTTTTTAAACTTTTTCTTTGCGGTAAAGTTGAAAATTCAAGTTTGTGCATCAATGCAATACATTTTAATAACATTATAAATTTAATACAGCAATTCTAAATACCATATTTAGATCAAAGAAAGTGCCAAAAGCATGGATTTCACGGGAAACGTACAAAAGTAAATAGACCGGAAGTTAGCCGCAGTTTTAGTTACGTAAATCTAAGGGAGCATAATATACATAACTGTGTGTACATCACTAGCGCTACAACCCTGGGTGGGTCCTGGCTGACTACAACATTTTTCCGATTTGTTTGGTCTTCCATCAACCTAGGGTCAAATAGAATGTTCATTTTGTAACCTCGGAAACTTCTTTTTGGATGGTGCTAGAAAGGTCACCAATGGAGACACTGCGACGGCAGCCAGATGGTAGGTGGAAAGTGAGTCGTGGGTTCGAAACTAGCTTTTGGAACGTGGAAGGAACTCAATAGAAGAAATAGGTAACGATAAGAGAAGAGAAGGTAGATTAGAGAAGAGAGAGAAACAGATAAAAAGATAGATAGGTAAAATTACCTAAGATAAGAGAAGAGATACAGGGCGCCACTTAACTTTTTGGGGTTGAAAGGAGAAAATTAAGAAACCTTAGAAACGAAAACAGGTAGGTAAGGAAAGATAATGAGGTTCTGAGACCAAATACAAGAAAAGATATAGACAGTTAATTAGTAGATCTTTAGAGGTAATCTCTTATCAGGGAACTTATTAGGAGTAGATAAATAAAACTCGTGACATAAATAAAAAACAATATATTGTACAAATGGTTCACCAGAAGGGTGAATCCCAAAAAACACAAGAAATAAAGAGAAAACAATATATACCAATCAAAACTGCACCAACAATTAATGTGCTGTTGTTTACAGTTAGAAATAAACAATGATTATGATAGAATAAATACAAGTATCATATTATGACAAAAACATGCACAATTAAAAACACAGTAAAGAGGTTATGAATTAGGTTATGAATTAAAAAAAACAAATCAAGCATCTATCATGAAAAATCTCTCTTTACTGTTTTAGGGCTTATCTCGAGATAACTGATATGGTAAATTTAATGATTGATAGAAAATATAAAGTACAAAGATATAATAAAATTAATTGCGAAGCATACCAAGTTAACAAACGTTTACAGTTCAAAGATCAAAAACCACCCCGCACTTGGTTTTATAAACAAAAAGCTAATCGCACAGCTATTAAGGATGATATTACATCGGAGGTTAGCCTTAACCACAGATGAACATATTTTTGAGGTAGATAGCCCATAGCTGCTCTATTTTTGGAAATAGTTGTAGATAGTATAATTAAGACACTTACAGTTACTCTGCCTCTTAAATTGCACTGATTCTATATTTACTTTAACTAGTAAGCAAGCACTGAAGTTATATGGTAATTTGGATCTAATCGGGTGTTAGATCCAAATACAGATACGATAAGCGAGTGAATACCACTCAGATCAGATCATAAGATCATAGAGTGACTTCTCACTCCCAAGATATATTGCAAATGAGGTATATGGTAGGTAAGATATGCGGTACTAGAGACACGTCTGCTCTTCAAGCTACTCACTCGCCAAGTCCTTCTCTTCGCAATATTTGCGATCTTTCCCTCTAAAAAAGTGGGGATATATCCCTACTCAAAAAATGGAACTTCAAAAAAAAAGAACCGACCTAGTTTAGTTTTTAGGTGAAGTAGCGGTATTTTATAAAGAGGCCGAAAGAATAAGTCAAGGGACCTAACGGTGGTTTCAGAAGGGAAAGTTATTCCTTTGAAATATTACTGAAACGGAATGTGGCAATAAAACATTGCAATACCATTGCCGCTTTGAATAGGATGGAATACCTAACGGAATCTTAGTGGTGAACTCCTTGGGAGGTTTATATACGAAACAAATAACAATAGCAAGAGCTATATAAAATAAGGGACTTTCGGTCTATTTTCAAAACATTGTCTTTCGGCAAAGCTGCAATAAAAAACGGTCCGGTTAATATAAATAAACTCAGTTATTTGCGTTTGTCATACCGACAACGAAATGTGCCAGTACCGTTATGATAATAAATTTAGCCTAGGGTAGTTATTTACTGAAACGGCCATAGGCGTACCCGTAATGAGTACTAGTGGGTTTAAAATTTAATCCAACAGGTATATTAATTATTTACTAATCTTATAATATAAAAAAATGTTACAATTTTCCGGAGATATGCTTGGATGTTCTTTGTATGAATGGCCTCCTTTGCCTGTAGGAATCTCCTCCCATACCAGTCTTACAAATATCTCGTTATGAAGTTTGTGCACGTGGTAAATGTTTTAAAATCGAAATTAGCTAATTCGATTTAGTCATTCTGAAGCTGTTGTAAAAAAGATAACATGACGTTTATTAAACGTGATTCAATGTTTACATATATTATTATTGAAACCGTACCGGACAGACTGAGTGACTTGTTGCATTAGGATTTTATAAGATTAGATTTTTCAACTTTTGTTTTCCTTTCTTGAGATACAAACATACTTGTCCCTTAAACAAATAAAATACATACCAAAGATTTGTTTGAAAAGTACTCTTAAATTTAATACTTAAAGAAAAAGTATTGTGTTCATTGTTCAAGTTGTGACTCGCTTTAAACTGGGTTTACTAAGAAAAGTAGTCTTGGAGTGTATTATTTCGAGAAAATATCCAACAAATGAACACTTTATAAAATAGTAATCATCGTTTGTAAAGTAATAAAGTTGTAATCTTGCTTCTTATGTTCGAGGAACTAGAAACTTACCGTGTGAAAACACCGTATCTAAACATGATGACAAATTATAAGTTATACGGCTTATAATAAATATGTTATTAAATACACGCATATTATCTTTTTTTAAAAAGGTAACAGTTAGGTTTCAAATAGTTCAAAGTTGTTGGAACCATTAATAAAAAACGGTAAGTATAGTTGAAATCTTAATGACAAAAGAAGCAAAAAAATATGTAGAAAGACATATGGAGCACGTTGACTAACTACTTAAGCCCGGTTTACACGAGGCTAGTTTTTCAAGCTAGGATAGCAAGCTAGATATCCCGAGTTACTGTCCTGGCTTGGCGCATGCTAGAACGGTTTACATGTGGCTAGGAAAATTTCAGCCAGTATCTAGCAATTTTGCGAGATCAATAGAGCAACAAATCCTCTGAAAATGGTAAATATTTCAAAAAAAAACATGTTCGACTGAAACAGTTACTTCGGACACTGTGTCAAATTGCATTGGATGAATTAACAGAAGCTTTATTGGAACGCGTTTTGACAAGACCACGGATTTTAAAAATGAATTAACGTGGATCATGCGCACTGATTTTAGAAGAACTTCGCAATAAATACTTAAATTTTGACATATTAGTTAGAAGTACGTGGTTATCTCTTTGAAAAAAATAAAACATGTCGACACTACGCACTTGCCGTTCGAAAACACTAGCTTTGATGGCCAGACGAGGGTGGTACACAAGCCAGGATAGTAAAACCAGTAGAGGGGGACGCAAGTAGCTTCAAAATAGAACTCCATGCTAATAACCTATCCTAGCTTAAGACACTGGCTTACTGTCATTCTCACTAGCTTACTAGCTTACAGTGTTTCTCACTAGCTTACACGCGAAGCTAGTTCTGTATATATGAAGATAGTAATACTAGCTTGCTTGTTTAAAATATAGCTATAATATAAAATATAGATATATAAAATATAGCTAAAATATAGCTAGTAAATTAAAATACTAGCTTGCTATCCTAGCTTGAAAAACTAGCCTCGTGTAATCCGGGCATTACGGACAATTATTAAAAAATATGAGAAAATAGACAAAGAAATAAATAAAAGGAAAGGAAAAAGCAAGAAAAATACAATAAGAAACACATTCGTTGGAAAGAATGGCATACTCAAGAAAGTAAAAATCCAAGTGTATCAAAAAGTGGTGAGGCTTTGAATCATCTAAAGAAGGGAGTCATGGAAACTAACAAAAAAAGCACAGCTACAGAAAGGGGATCATCATCACAGCGCTAACAGCTCTTGAAGGACCTGAACCTTCCCAAGCTTTCTGCGCCATTCTGCCCTTGCTTGGATTTTCCAGTTGGCAACAACCATCTTCTTAACATCATGTGTTACCCCGGCTAGAGATTGCAATTGCTGGATCCAGAATTCAGCAATCCAGCTGGATCCAGTGCTTTTTTTACATGCTGGATCCAGCAAACCGGGCTGTATCCAGCAGCGCGGATCCGCAAACGTGTCAAATTCGAAATAAGTTACTTAAAGTCTTCATTAGCCTCTTTATGTAAAGCCGTGAGTCGACAACTTGCCATTATATCGTGCTAGCAGTAGCTCAGTATGCTGGAAAATTTCTACAGCCTAAAAGTTTGCATAGCGTTGATTTTGCGATAAAATTCTTTGCTCAATAATCAATGAGTTGATCGCCGGTAAAACTGGCTGTAGAAGCTCTTTGCAGAAGAGAGTCCATTTTTATAACAGCCGACACAACCATGAAATTTGTCCTAGACAAACTAAATAGCCAAGACTCTAGCCTTAGTGCCGATCTATCGGAAACATTACGCAACAGAATCGCGAAACGGCGCCTCTCTGAAATTACAGGTAGGTACTTACCAAATCCAAAAAAGTATGACGAAGTACTAAACAATCCTGGTTATTTCCCTATGCTGAAAAAGAATGCAATGCGACAAGCGATGAAAAAAATTTTGAGTCGTTTAAATAAACAAGTGATTGTGGAACCAGTGCAAAAGGGCGTAATGGAAGAAGATGGACCAACTAATCCAGAGCCCGTGAATTTTGGAACAAGAACTTGAGATTGAATTGAAACGAGAAAAAAATTTTATAACCAAAAAAAATTGGTTCTCAAAAAGATTACGAAAAGATTTTGGAAAAGGAAATGACCGTTTATGAGACCGAAGGAGTGAAAGGCGATCATTGTCCATGGTCTATGTCTATTCCAATGTACCAAAAACTAAATAATTCTTGTTTCGGTTGTTTAGAAATTTAGAACACAGACAAAAAAACATTAAACTCGTTTTTTTATTTTGATTCCATATTTTGCTGGATTCGCGCTGGATCCAGCTGGATTGAAAATGCTGCTGGTTTGTAATCCCTAACCCCGGCTATCCACCCAAGCTTTGGTCTGTCCCGTCTTTTTATTCCCACTGGCTTCGTTGTAGTGATGTTGATTATAGTTACTTTCGAGTATTCGTTACAAATCGTTACTTTTGAATAAAGTAATCATTTACAGTATTCGTTACTTTGATTACTATGATTACTTTTGTTACTTTTGTATTTGAGTACCGGTAATCATATCTTCTTCTTCTTCTTCTTCTTTTCGTTGTCCTTATGCCCTATAAGAGCGTCGGACTTTGGTATCACCTATCCATCTTTTACCCATTTCTTCCACGCCTCCCGGTCTCCTGCCATTTCCTTCATCTGTTGCACTGTTTTCCCTCTCTTTGTCCCGATTTCCTCGATCTGCTCCATCCACCCCTTTCTGGGTCTGCCCCTTCTTCTTTTCCTCTGTCTATCTGTCACCTTTACTAGTCTGTTCTCGTTCATCCTAGTTATATGTCCAAACCAATTCAGTTTTCTTTTTTTAATTTTTTTCGCTATTGGTTCCTGACGCACGTTTCTGATGTTTTCGTTCCTTTCCCTGTCCATCTTCGTCTTTCCAGCTATTTTTATTAGGTGCTTCATTTCTGCTGCATTTATGGCACTTTCATGTCTTTTATTTGTGACCCATGTCTGGCTTGCATATAGAAGAGTTGGTACTTTGGTAATCATATCGAGAATCGTATTTCTCAGTAGGTAGGTATTTTGTATAAAGTAATCATTTACAGTATTCGTTACTTTGATTACTATGATTACTTTTGATACTTTTGTATTTGAGTACCGGTAATCATATCTAGAATCGTATTTCTCAGTAGGTAGCTATTTTGTATAGGTATTCCGATATAACAACGACCTTCACCTATCTGTTTAAGGGACAAAAATAATTTGATTACTATGATTACTTTTGTTACTTTTGTATTTGAGTACCGGTAATCATATCGAGAATCGTATTTCTTAGTAGGTAGGTATTCTGTATAGGTATTCCGATATAATAACGACCTTCACGAAGTACGAAGTAATCGGAGTAAAGTAATCAAAGTAGATACAATAGCCGTTACTTGCTCTGTTACGACTGGTACGAAGTAATTAGAGTAATCACAGTAATCAAAGTAGATATAATAGTCGTTACTCGCTCTGTTGGATTGGTACGAAGTAACGAAGTACTCAGAGTAATCAAAGTAATCAAAGTAGATACAATAGTCGTTACTAGCTCTGACACGATGGGTACGAAGTAACGAAGTAATCAGAGTAATCAAAGTAACGTTCAACTCTGTATAGTAATCGTTACTTTCGGTATTCGTAAGTAACGAGTACTTTGTAACGAATAGTTACTTTTTCAACATCACTAAAGTGAATAAAGCAAACAGAGCCGCAGGCTGCCTGAATGAAACAATATGGAAAAATAAAAATATCGGAAAAGAAGTGAAAGGCAGAATTTACACAAAAGTCATCACTGTCATCAGACAATAATGACATACGTGGCAGAAACACGACCTGATACAGAAAGAATAAAAAGAATGAAAGCAGGGATTAAAACCCTTCGAAAAATCGATAGTAAGGCACTATGGGATAGAGCTAGAAGCACAGATATACGACGGAGATGCAAGGTGGACAACATTAATAACTGGGTAAAAACAGAAGAGTAACATGGAACGACCACATAAGCCGAATGGGCACCAACATAAAAAACAGTAAGGACGGCGAGAGACGGTTTTCCAATAGGAAGACGATCAGTGGGGAGACCACTAAAACGATAGAATGACAACTTACTGGAGGCACATTGAAAAACAGACAGTCATGTCTAGAGGTACACAAAAAGGAGAATAAGAAGAAGATTCTCTGTCAATGTATTAATAGGTCTTTTCGCGGTGCACATCCTGAATGTACTATGAACTTAACCCGGATACAAATATATGCGCAAGTGTGTCTCCGAATATATTCTGAATTTGAAGCTATTTTCTTGTGGCATTTTTATAATCAAGTATATTCAAATGGGAAATAAGCCACAATTTTACCTAAAAATGATTTTATTAACGTTTCGACGCCCAAGTCGGGTGTCGTTGTCAAAATACAAAATAATACTAAATAAACAAAAATGTTGTTGCTTAGTAAAAAAATCTTCTAATAATTTATTTAATCTGACTCATTTATATCGGCAATTCAGACACGTATTATGCATTTTAAAGTAGACGACTTTAAAATGATATTGCCAATATTGATGAGTTGCGTTCCTGGGACGACTTTACTAAAAGATAGTTCATTCGATTACATGAAATCAATCCCAACTCAAGAATATCCGCCACAAAAAAAAATCATAGCATGTGATCTGTCTTTAAAAAGACAACCAAATGCAACGGTGGCACTGAAATTCTCGCGTTAGAGATTCCATAGTAAATCACGAGGGAAAAACCAGGAAAAACCTCGTGATACTATCCCGACATCGTAAGTATTTGGGTTTACATTTAGTTTACTCTCAAAACTAATACCAAATTCTGACTTGATATTTTAAATTTTAAATAATACTAAAATACTAAATGTACTAACTCGATATGTTACTGATTTACTAATTGTGGTATTTTCTTTCTATTGACTTCCTCCTTTAATATGGGTAACCACATCCTACTGCATTCTACCGAGGAATTTGCGACACAATTGGTTTCATTTAGCATAATTAGAGCCGCTTCTTTGATTTTTCTCTTTTTACTATCTGCTTCTTTTAGGACTATACTTGAATCTCTCCACTGAACTCTATGTTCATTATCCCATGCGTGTTGACATATTTGAGATCTATCAAATTCTCTATTTTTTATATAAGACTGATGTTCATTTACTCTAACGTCTAATGGTCTTGACGTTTCACCTATTCTTCATTTTTAGAAGAAAAACATTTGTTAACATCTGTTTTATTAAAAAATGATTATCCCATATCGTTTATAAATAAGGAATTGTCAAGATTGGATCGAATGAAACAGAACAACTTAGAACGGGATCCTACAACATTCACAAGAAATAATACGAGGAAAATATCAATACCATATGTAAAAGGACTATCCGAGAAACTTAAAACAATAGGAAATAAATTCAACATATCAACAACATTCAAAACAACAAACACATTGAGATCTATTCTATCTAAAACTAAACCTAACAATGAACAAGAAAGAACAAAGAATTGTATTTATAAAATACCTTGTGAATGCGAACAATTTTATATAGGTGAAACGTCAAGACCATCAGACGTTAGAGTAAATGAACATCAGTCTTATATAAAAAATAGAGAATTTGATAGATCTCAAATATGTCAACACGCATGGGATAATGAACATAGAGTTCAGTGGAGAGATTCAAGTATAGTCCTAAAAGAAGCAGATAGTAAAAAGAGAAAAATCAAAGAAGCGGCTCTAATTATGCTAAATGAAACCAATTGTGTCGCAAATTCCTCGGTAGAATGCAGTAGGATGTGGTTACCCATATTAAAGGAGGAAGTCAATAGAAAGAAAATACCACAATTAGTAAATCAGTAACATATCGAGTTAGTACATTTAGTATTTTAGTATTATTTAAAATTTAAAATATCAAGTCAGAATTTGGTATTAGTTTTGAGAGTAAACTAAATGTAAACCCAAATACTTACGATGTCGGGATAGTATCACGAGGTTTTTCCTGGTTTTCCCTCGTGATTTACTATGGAATCTCTAACGCGAGAATTTCAGTGCCACCGTTGCATTTGGTTGTCTTTTTAAAGACAGATCACATGCTATGATTTTTTTTTTTTGTGGCGGATATTCTTGAGTTGGGATTGATTTCATGTAATCGAATGAACTATCTTTTAGTAAAGTCGTCCCAGGAACGCAACTCATCAATATTGGCAATATCATTTTAAAGTCGTCTACTTTAAAATGTATAATACGTGTCTGAATTGCCGATATAAATGAGTCAGATTAAATAAATTATTAGAAGATTTTTTTACTAAGCAACAACATTTTTGTTTATTTAGTATTATTTTGTATTTTGACAACGACACCCGACTTGGGCGTCGAAACGTTAATAAAATCATTTTTAGGTAAAATTGTGGCTTATTTCCCATTTGAATATACTTGATTATTCTGAATTTGTTTCTGCACGAACAATTTCCGGATGTTTTTTGGGTTGTCTATGCCAATTGCGTAATTCTTTTATCTTTATCTACGATATAGCATCGACAATCGACACCTCCGAGACAGGAAAAGTAATTTTACATATTTTAAAAAAATTCCATTTTTTGGAACATTTAAAAGTCCTACAATCTCTTCCAAATCTTCATCACTTGAACTGAGGTTCATCATCTAAAAAGGTTTTAAAAATAAGAAACTGAAATACATAATACAATTTAAAAAACCTTACCTTTTACAAAATTTTATGATAACACAACAATTTAAAATCTGTTAGGTTAGAAATAGAATCTCGAATCTCTAAGCAAAATAAATAAATTCGTCAAATCAACTTCTGCACATGTGCGGACAATAAATCCTCTCTTTAATCCCAGAACTTGTTGAACGCATTGTGAATACGTTCAGGACAAGTTGTTGCGCTCCGCGAACAGAGAACTTTTTTTTCAGAGGAGGATTTTTCAACACCGCGAACAGCCAAAATTCTAATGCGCAAGCGTTCTTCCTCTGAACACGTTCAGGATGTGCACCACGAATACACCTAATGCCGTACGTATCCAGGTTCCAATACTTTTCTATTATGCCATTTGTAAACACAACCGTGCGGTCGTTAATTTTTTCTTTTCGTTGGTTTCATATTTAAATAACCGACTTTTGATTAGCGTACAAAGTTAAAAGCCACGGCGGAATTTTCAACTTCTCTCTTTCTCAAAACCCGACGAAACGATATTCCCAGAAACCTTTGACAATGAAAACCACGAAATTCGAAACTCATTTTAGTTAATAATGCAAATATATCCATTATCATTTTGTGAAAGTTAAATACATTATTTCTCGATTTTATTACGGTTTTCTATTGTTGAAATGGTTAATTATCAGGTAGAAGTATTTGTACAACTGAATTTTAAGAGTTTGAAACTGAATTTTATTTACTTCATTATGGCAGGGAAAACACAACAGGTAGCTTTACTATTTTAGCATATGGTATCATGAATATTCTAGTCCTAGTCTGTAAAGATTATAGACCAGTATACGAACATAAAATACGGCGATACCGTGTAATTTTCCGTGTCAACACCGAATTTACCTTCCTCTTGCCTACTTCACTTAAGAGGAAAGGAACATTTTGACGCCTGTCAAAATTTTCAATGTATTTTAAATGTAATCATTTTTTTCGAATCCTGAGAAAACTAATAAGTGTTTTTGAAAAATTTAAACGCAGAATGAAATATTGCTTTATTACCGAGGGCCGAAAGTCCCTTAGAATGAATAAAAAGTTTCTTTTGAATAAGATATTTGAAATTAAAAATCACACTAAATATTATCTTAGTTTTTCACCCCTGTAACTTATTAAAATAAACATTATAGAAGTTTTCAGGGACTTTCGGCCCTCGGTAATAACGTAATCTTTCATTCTGCGTTTAAATTTTTCAAAAATACTTATTAGTTTTCTCAGGATTCGAAAAAAATGAATCCCATTTAAATAGCATTGAAGCCGAAAGTTCGTACCCATCCCTTTAAGGAATTGTGCCGTTGGTTGCTTCTACTTTTGGTGAAAGCCATCCCTTCTCGGGGTTGAATAAATATACGTTCAAGGTAAGTCCAGAAATGGATACAACGACTAATTCTAAGCAACTTTCACATAGTTTTTTCATTAAGTCAATTCTTTTCTACTTACTTGCGAGTGAAAATTTTCATTTTTCCACAAAAAAAACACGTTTCAACAAACAACACGTAGTTTCTATAGCACATTATGTATATCTTACAATGCTCCAGTATAAGCGTTTTTTACTCATAAGTGGCTTAGTTTTTAAGCTATGAAATTCTTAAAAAACCATTTAGTGGTAAAGACAATAAGAACATTTAATGTACATGTTTTTAAAATCTTTATTTCTGAAGAGCTTGGAGTTGAAAGGGCTTGAACGAGTCACTAATCACGAGTGTATGCAAACTTTGAACAAGCTTAACCAATTTTTATCTGACAGAAAAACAAAAACATTCAAAATATTTAAAAAAGCAAAACCTGCATTTTTTTACTCTTCGATATTTTTTGAATCACTAATACTTTTTAAGTTATTTTGAAAGAAAGGCATTTTTTCAACACCAAATTTTTTTATACTATACATATAACCAATTTTTTTTAAACTAAGCCCTTCGAACCGGTCAAACTTACAGATCATAATATAGGTAATACATCTACAAAGTAAATTGTAAAGCGGTAACGAATTATTTCATTTGGGGAACTAATTAGGGGAAATTTGCACGATTTTTAAGAATAGGGATTTTTTGAGTCTTAAAAACTCGCTTATTTTTGATGCTATGTACTTTTATAAAAATAAAAATAAAGCTTTTTTATAAACACTTTATTGTTAAAAAAAAGCATTTTTTTATAAAAATTTTATAAAACAGTTTTGATAAGTTTCCCCCGAAAAGTGCTTCATTTTTTGGTTATTTCACGTTTAAATATTTGATTTGGAATTTGACGAATAAGAACTTATTTTTTCACGAGCACAACTTTGCTTCTAATGGATCCATATACTTCATAAATACATTACTTCATAAAATTCATTTTTTTTTTTCGTTTTTTTTTTCTAGGCTACATTTTTGTCACGAATATTTTTTTGCTAAAATGTATACTTTTTGAGTTATTTGAGAAAAACCATCTGAAAACGTGTTTTTTTTTTGTTGAAAAATAAGCATTTTCACTCGTAAATAACTCGAAAAGTATTGACTTACTGAAAAAACTCTAAAATAAAACTTGCTTTGAATTAATCAATTTATCCACTTCCAGGCTTATCGTGAATGTATGTTATTCACCTTCCGAGAAGGGGTGGCTTTCACCCCTCAAGCAACCCCTGAGCTAAAGTCCAATAATGAAGTAGAGGGTAAAGGAACCAAATCGCCAAGCAAATCTGTTGGGACGCTGAAAATTACACTCAAAACGGTCATCGGCAATCATCATAGCTATTCGGATTTTAGAGACGGCTGCTCTGAAAAGTTCATTTGATGTTCCTTTGTACATCAGTTGCGCAGCGGCGATATTCTGCGTCTCCGTATGCTTCTTTTTCCTTTAATCTTTCCCTGCATAATCAATTGGAGCAAGTTGTATCTCTGTTCACGTATAATATGTCCGAGATATTCAAATTTTCTTGTTTTGATGCTATTTAAGATTTCTATTACTTTATTCATCTTTCTCGGAACCTCTTTGTTTGTGACGTGTTCTGTCCACGATATTTTCAGAATTCTTCTGTACACCCACAACTCGAATGATTCTAGTTTTTTTATTGATGCAGCATTTAAGGTACAAGCTTCCATTCCATAAAACGAAGTCGAGAAAACGTAGCGTCTAGCCAACCTAATTCTTAAATATGCAAAGGTGAATATGCACAGTAATAAATCATTCATAACTATCCATCAAATATCCACATAATTTAAAGTAAAATTTCCATACTATCCAATATGCATCGATAATATATCAATATGCATCGACATACCATTCGTATTAAGGGAGCGTTGAAGTATTACGTAACGCGATTTTTGAAGATTTTTAACCCCCTCCCCCTACGTAACGCACTGTAATGGGCGATTAACTATCACGTTACGCAGTTTTTGAAGATTTTTGAGCCCCTCCCCCCCAATCTGCGTTACGTAATACTTGAACGGTCCCTAAATGGGAAGTCAAGCAAGACATTAGTATCGTTCGCGGTAACGATTCCGTACTTGTCCAGGACAACTTCGCATGCGCACTTTAAAAATCGCATGCGCACTTTAAAAAAGAGAACGCTCTTTTTTAAAGTGCGCATGCGAAGTTGTCCTGGACAAGTACGGAATCGTTACCGCGAACGATACTAATGCAAGTTTCTAAAGGGAGTCAGGCAAGATTGTATGCTGGTACCACTTTTGTTTAATATTTCTTTAGACATGCTCTACACAACTTGAAATATGGTACAAAAATTAATGGAAAGCTAATAAATAGCATCAGATGATACAGTTATATTGAGTGGTGACTATGAGGCATTAGATTGGTTTCTTCACTATGCAGATATTTACACTACAATATATTAAAAGGGGATTTTCAATGATTTGGAGTACAGAACAATCTTTTAACACATAATAGTGTGTTTTCACAATTTTCTCTCTATTCATTTGTTTGATATACATTGTTTTAGCTACCTGTATTCACGTGACTTATGGCATTTTAAAGAATTTGATAATATTGTATATCGATGGCTTAACTTGCACAGCGGCTAACTCCGTTTTCTAAATCTTTACAGGAACACAAAAAAACTTCTTAAAATCACAGAGTTGGTATATTAGGTAACTCCTCAATTCACATAGTAAATAGTTACGTTAAAAATGGACAACTCCATCATCAACATATTATGTTATAACTAGGATATTGCTTACAAAAAGTTATATGGAAGTTAACCGATTGGAGTTAACTAAATGGAGTTAGCCGATTTGCAAGTTAAGCCATCGATATTTTGAAAGTAGTATCTTCCCAATCCCTTTCCAGCTTCTTTGAGAGAAATCATTACCCTTCTTGGCAATATTGTAAAGCTGTAAAGAGGATCTTTTATGTGTATAATTTTTGAAATAAGCCACTTCAAGAGATCTGCTTTGATCCAACTATATGTTGTAAAAGAATGATAACTTGCATTGTCCATAACAATGACAGTTCTTTGGAGCCATATCTAAGATTGGAAGAAACCGTTTCTCAAAAAATCCTATTAATTCTTGTCTACCTGTACCTCAATTTAAAATACAAAGGTAATAATCTACCTGTCACAAAACTTCTAGGATACCCACAATAATCAGTCTTTATCTCTTTATCTTTACTCATGAATAGTGCATTCATCAATTCTTTTGCATTTATCCATGTTTCATCTACATAATATATTTGTTATCTAGCTTTTTTAATGTATCGTAAATAGGACCTTCAAAAAATTCCTGTTCTTCATCAAGATACATTTTCAAAACAAAAGACAAAAAAAATAAGGTTATAATATAATCAGTAATAATATTATAAATTGCCCAAAAAATATAAAAAGTATCGAAAACCACCACTTTTCACCCTCCGTAACTCTGGAACCGTTGATTTTATAACAATTATATATGGGACCTTTTTTGTTTTAAATTTTATGTAGAACATTTTTGTATAAAACATTGTTTACGCTAAAGCACAGTTTTAGAAATATTGACGAAAAACTACTAATTTACCGACTTCTCCCCCATCTCCCCCCCCCCCAAACAGGAAGCTCAAAATGGTGTAACTTTTTACTGAACAATTGTGGACCATATAGAACAATTTGGTGTTGAAGGATAACTTTCACTTTGGATGTCTAAGTTTGGGTCTAGTTATACCATACTAGGTCTAGAATTTAAAAAAAATGTTGGAACATAAAAAGTGCATTAGCTGACATGATTAAACTACATCAAGACAAATTCAACCCAATAAAGTGGATAGTTTATATAGTCTTTTATTTAGTTTGGGTTTATCTATGTTATGTCTTTTCGTTGGTGTTTTATTGAAAGTCCCCCTCTCCAAAGCAAATGTTCCGTCACTGCTACTGAAACACCTTCAGGAAACTGAGATACAACCACAGAAAGTGCTGCTAGAGCAGCACAAGACATTTCACTTTTTCACGCATGCAAATGACCTTGCAAATTATTTTGAAATTCTTAGTCACTGGTTTACGACATTACGTTGGGGATTATCAATCATGAAAACTGTGTTATCAGTACTTTTCAAACGGACTACAACTATTAGTGATTCTCTAGCAATGAACTGTAATCATATTTTCTAACAAACAAATTGCTTTAACTTAACTGATGATTTTAAAATTTCAATCTTATGTTTTTGTTCCAGGCCTCGTCGACGTTCGGGCAGCAGTATAGTTGTTCTCGACGGGGACCAAGAGCCGGTGAAAAAGCACCCAGACGACTTAGACGACAGCCTAGAGTACAATAACATGGTGATGATGATTCCCAGCGATAACGGACCCCACAGGGAAATGGCCGTTGACGTGCCGGATACGTTCATCGCTAGGAATAAAACCCCACCTAGGTATCCTCCTCCAAAACCCACGTTACAGGTAAGACTGCTGCCGACATTGAGTATTAGTTGTGTTGTCTGTTGAATATGTTATGTTATTAAATTTGGGTACTGTCCCCAAGATCTCCAGATCTTACACCACTTGATTTTTTTCTCTGGGGTTATCTAAAATCAAAAACAAAAGATTAAAGACACTCTCTTGTTAAGTACCTTGTACCGCTCCGTTAAAAATTCTGATCTATGTTGTATTATATTCTACTCCTTTAAGCTAGATAAACTTTAGATCATGTTTAGTGAAAGTACTCCTTTCGACCATCACACAGTTTAAGGCATTTTGAAGCGCTTAGCAAGCAGTAGTGTTTAACCTAGCCTGAGAGATTTGCACACTCCTTGAAAACGACATTCGGGTGATACAATTCATCGGGGCAAGGAGGATTAAGTCATGTAAGTCCCAATGCTTCAGACTATCCACTTCCCCCCGATAACCCTCTGATGCGCTGTAAGGGCTCTTTATCAGCAAAGAGCTTCGAGGAGATGTGTTTCGTCATGGCCTCGCTGTATCCATAATCTCTTATTTTGCTTATAGTCCAGGGTAATAAGGTTTTTTCCATGACACTCGAGCAGCCAGGGTACTGAAGCGTTTTTTCGACAGGTAATACCTATAAGAGCAAATTGTAACTATTTCCTGCGTAGGATCTGGCGGCCATTTTTATTTATTAACAATTAAGTGTCAAAAACTGGCATTTTTCCCTTTTTTTCAAATTACTGGAAAACAGAGAAACTTATGGTTTTTTAGTACAAATATCTTCGAGATTATGGAAAAAGCTTTAAAATGACGTATTACAAAGTTTGATATACTCATTTATTGTTAATATAATTGCGAAAAAAGGTCGGAATTGCAAAAAAAATTAATTTCGCAATATCTATTGTAAAAATTAGTGTACAGCTTTGAAATTTTTGTCATATAAGGGTTCTTTGGTGCTTAATATGTGATAAAAATTTCAAAGCGATTCATTCAATTGTTTAAATTTTATTCAAATTGTTTATTCCAGAGAGCATTTTTTTGCAATAACATAAGTCAGAACAAAATGACGTTAGAACCATCCCACAGGTGTCAAATGAAAGAGCATATAATGAATATTTTCAACTTGGTTTAAAAAAAAAGCGAATAAAAAATGCATTTATTAGTAATAAATAATTATGCAAAAGTATCGTAAATCTTTCCTTATAAACTTTTTATTTTGTTATATAAGAAATTATATATATTTATTACAATTTTTTATCAATTATGATATAAATAACATTACTTGGTAGTTGTGCACTTAAAACAGGGTAAAAAATTTATTTTTTTTGAAAAAGTTATTCAAAAAGTTTATAAGAAAAGATTTACGATACTTTTGCAAAATTATTTATTACTAATAAATGCATTTTTTATTCGCTTTCTTTAAACCAAGTTGAAAATATAGCTCATGCTCTTCCATTTGACACCTGTGGAATGGTTCTAACGTCATTTTTTCTGACTTATGTTATTGCAAAAAAATGCTCTCTGAGATAAACAATTCGAATAAAATTTAAACAATTGAATGAATCGCTTAAACAATTTAAACAATTGAATAAACGAGTATATCAAACTTTGTAATATGTCATTTTAAAGCTTTTTCTATAATCTCAAAGATATTTGTACTAAAAAAATCATAAGTTTCACCGTTTTCCATTGATTTGAAAAAAAAAATGGAAAAATGCCATTTTTTGACAGCCATAAATAAAAATGGCCGCCAGATCCCACGCAGGAAATTGTTATAATTTGTTCCTATAGGTATTACTTGTCGAAAAAACGCTTCAGTACCCTGGCTGCTGAAGTGTCACGAACAGGGTATATTTTTGTCTTATTACCCTGGCCTATTATATTGCTGACGGATTTGCTTATATCCAGGACGGCTGCTCCTTTATATTGCTTGTTAAATCCAGCTGCTATGTATTCTGTAAATCTGAGTTCTTTTAGTTCGCTGGAATGTTGAGCTTTGAATCCGAATTGTGCTTCTGGGATTAAACCTAAATTGTCTGTCTCTGAATGGATAACTTGCCCTATTATCTTACTGACTGCTGGAATTAAGCTAATCGGCCTTACATGGCTTCCTTCTATCTGTTTTGAAGGGCCTGTATCTTGTATTGCGTTTGTTATGTTTGTCAAATACACAACTGCTTTCGAAGGAAGCTACCTCAGAGCTCTTTTAGTGATTTCGTATGGACCAGGTGCTTTTTGTGGTGATCTTTTTCCGATGTCTTCGTTTTGGTGATAATTCAGTGTACACATCCTCTCTCAAGGATTCTTCTAATAACCTCAGCTTCCTCTTCGACAGAGTAGACGATTCCATTTTCTCCGTGTAGTGGGGCAATGGATTTTCTATCATTTCTTAAGAATTCTTTGGAGCCTTCGTATTTCTTACATATTTTGGCTCCCTTCCTCCATTTATTTTACGTAATTGTCCCACTTTTAGCTTCTATGTTCTGTTAGTGCTTGTTTGACTTGTGGATTCAGTCGGTTTGCCCTATTTTTATCTTCCTGATTTCTTGTTCTTCTGGCTCTCTTTTTGGATCTGTTCCTATCCATTATCATTTATTTCCTGAGTCTCTAAGTCTAGCGCTTAGCAATAATACTGTTATTTTTACCTCTAACCACTATAAGTAGATCGTGTACCACTGTCAACACTACCAAACTTTGTTAAAAGATCTTCTTTAAAATCAGTTAAAATCACCAATTCTTCAAAGATCATCAACAACTCTTCAATGATCTTCGACTACAATTGAGTTAATAAAACTCCTTGAGGACATACTTTTAGTGCCCTTGTAGTGACCGATTGATCGCCTATGATGAGATTGCCCTTTTAACATATTTAGCATCACCAAAGCAAATATGGTGGATTTGCCTGGTTAGTAGGCAAATCCCTCTTCGTGAAGCGGAACATTTGACAAATATTCACTTCTAATGTATGCATTAAGTTTTTTCGATTAAAACGATCGAAAACATCTACCAGAACACCACAATAAAAGTAAAAGTGGAAGATGAACTAACTGACCCAATTGAAGCCGGCAGTGGGATAAGACAGGGCGATTCCTTGAGTCCTTTATTGTTCAACCTGATCATGGACGAAATAATAAAAAAGTAAGAACTCAAAAAAAGGATTCCAAATGGGAGAAAAACAACTTTAAATAATCTGTTATGCGGACGATGCAATATTAATCTCTCAAAGATAGTAAGATGATTTACAACGTATGCTGCACCAATTTAACATCACCGCCAGAAAATGTAACATGATAATTTCCCCAAAAAAGACAAAATGCATGGTTATAACAGCAGATCCAATCAGATGTAAACTGGAGCTGGAAGGTCAGATAATAGAACAAGTGATAACAAGTGATAATAGAACAAGTGAGTTTAAATACCTAGGCATAACACTATCTAGCTACGGAAGGCTCGAAACAGAAGTGGAAGATCAAGTGAATAGAGCAAACAGCCGCAGGTTGCATAAATGACACAATATGGAGAAATAAAAATATCGGAAAAGAAATGAAAGGCAGAATTTACAAAACAGTCATCAGACCAATAATGGCATACGCGGCAGAAACACGACCCGACACAGAGAGGACAAAAAGATTGCTCGAAACAGAGGAGATGAAAACCCTTCGAAAAATCTATGGTAAGACTATGGGACAGAGCTAGAAGTACAGATATACGACGGAGATGCAAGGTGGATAACATTAATAACTGGGTAAGAAACAGAAGAATAGAATGGAATGACCACATAAGCCGAATGACAACAAATAGAGTAGTCAGGTCTACGAGAGACGGTTCCCCAATAGGGGGACGATCAGTGGGAAGACCACGAAAACGATGGAACGATAACTTACTAGAGGCACCTTGAAAAAACAGACAGAGTCATGTCTATACAAAAAGAAGAAGAGAAGAGGAAGTTTTTTTTCATACTCTTTAGAAAATAGCAGGATAGCTTAAGGAGTCTATATGAATTTGCTTCCCCTGGAGGGCGTTTGCTACTCTTAATGATAAAATAGACCCTAATTTGTCACAACGTTTTGGAATATAACATATATGTTATCTATTTACGGCACTAGTATATCCATACCTTGCTGCAGGGCTTGAAAGATATCCTCCACAGAAGACTTATACGGCTTAAAACTATTGAAAGCCCACTGGATTCTATTGTTCGTGAATATTTTTCCCCGCTATTCTATTTCATATTCTTGATGATCTATATGTAGATCTTGCTTTATCTTCTATAAATATTCCACCACAATATTTTCTCGTTTCCGTAAAATAAATTTTATATTTACATCTGTACTTGTTGTTTCTCTGAGATGTAATGCGAGAGTGCCCAAGAGCCCGTTCACATAACAGGCGTTTAACGCTCGTTTTGATAACGGTCCATTACAACTAGATACATTTTACTTGAGACCGTTCACATGCTAAGGCTCATTTTAAGTCATTAAAACGCGCGTTGGCATGTGAACGGTCTCATGTAAAATGTATGTAGTTGTAATCGCGCGTTATCAAAACGCGCGTTAAGCGCCTCTCATGTGAACGGGCTCTACAGCCACATGGCAAACATTTCAAAATATCGCCGGTTGAGGGCCGCATTTAAAGAATCTGCCAATGTTGCGTTTACAAAATAAAATCAATGTATCAAATTGTGGTATGTATTGGAGTAACACCGGAGTAGCCAGGGAGTAGTCAAGAGCCGGAGTAGCTTAGGCAGTAGGATGTCTGACCTCCATGCAGACAGGCAGGGGTTCGAATCCCAGCGCCGGCGAAGAACAACTGGACATTTAAAAAAATGTCTATATAGGGGAGTGCAATTAGAACGAAAACATGCATTGTTTCGGAAAAATTCTAACAAGCTTATATTTTTCTAAAACTTTTTTTTTGTTAGTTTATATATAATTAAAGAAAAAAGTTCTACACGCAGATTTGGCCGCTAATTGTTTATTAATTGTTTACACAATAACAATTGTTTTGTTTAAATAATTTTAAAAATATCGTTAAATTCATCATTTTACTTTGATCAAATATGTTTCTATTTTGTTTTTGGTTATGCTGAATCCGAATATGGCATTGCAATTTGAAAATTCTTATACAGAAGCTCTTATACAGTGTGTCTGCATTGCTAGGAACCACATGGAAAACTTTTTTATTATCAATTTTACGAAAAAATGTTATTCTTAATAAAACGCTCTGGATATTCAAAAATCTAAAACTCAACCGTCAGATATCAAATTTTATCAATTTTATTCGAGTTATGTCAAAAATATGAATTTCGTTAAAGAGTAAAGTACCTTTGTATTCCAGAATATCAAAAACTGCTATTATGAAAAGTTGTTTGAAATTAGAAACTAGGTCTTAATATAAAAATTACATCATTCTAATCGAAAAAAAAAATTTTCAATTTTTTCTCAAATTACGGATACTCATCATTTTATTACAATAATTATGATACCTAACTATTTTATTATCACTTTTACGAAAAAAAGTTGTTCTTCATAAAATGCTCTCTCTGGTCAAAAATCTAAGATACAACAAGGATACAACCATCAGATATAAAACTTTTTTAATTTTATACAAGGTATGCAAAAAATATGAATTTTTCTTAAGAGTTAAGTGACTTTATTATTCACAATATTTTAATTAGAAGGATGTAATTGGACACTAAAACAAATTTTTTAATTCCAAACAACTTTTCTTAAAACAATTTTTGATATTGTGAAATGTAAAGGTACTTTACTCTTGAGTGAAATTCATATTTTTTGACATACCTCGTATAACATTAATTAAATTTGATATTTGATGATTGCATCTTAGATTATATGCGATGCATATTATAGTAGTATTTTTAGTCCTGTCGCCAGGGGGGGTACAACGGCCTCGTTAATTCAGATGGACTTACTCAAGGTTTTTTTATGTATTTTGACCCGTAGAACACGAATTTTTTGGGTAACAGTTGATCCGGATGTCGATAAGATTGTTATAGACCAAGAACTTGAGGAATCAAATAACAGCGATTTTTGGCAAAACAAAACAATATTTTGTATTTTTTGGGCCATTTTAAGTAAAAAATATTTCTACAAGTTTTTTCGTAGGATGCACAGTTTTCGAGATAAACGCGGTTGAACTTTAAAAAAATCGAAAAACTGCAATTTTTGAACCCGAATAACTTTTGATTAAAAAATAAAATAGCAAGTCTGCTTACCGCATTTGAAAGTTTAAGTCAAATTATATCGGTTTTGATTATTTGCATTGGTAAAAATTTATTTTTTTATTGTTTAACAAAGCTATAAACACGTAGGGTTTCCCGTGCTTTTACATGCGTTTTAACGCATGTAACGTAGAAATAGTCTTGATTGCACTAGTACCTATTCTACCTACTCGTTCGATTTTAAATGAGAAATCATAGAAACATCACTCACGCACTAGTTGTTTGTAGCTTTGTTTAACAATAATACAATAAATTTTTAGCAATGCAAATAATCAAAACCGACATAATTTGACTTGAACTTTCAAAGGCGCTTAGCAGAATTGCTATTTTATTTTTTAATCAAAAGTTATTCGGGTTTAAAAATTGCAGTTTTTCGATTTTTTGAAAGTTCAACCGCGTTTATCTCGAAAACTCTGCATCCTACTAAAAAACTTGTAGAAATATTTTTTGCTTAAAATGACCCAAAAAATACAAAATATTGTTTTGTTTTGCCAAAAATCGCTGTTATTTGATTCCTCAAGTTCTTGGTCTATAACAATCTTATCGACATCCGGATCAACTGTTACCCAAAAAATTCGTTTTCTACGGGTCAAAATACATAAAAAAAACTTGGGTAAGTCCATCTGAATTAACGAGGCCGTTGTACCCCCCCTGGCGACAGGACTATTTATAGAGAATCACTTTTTTTCGTAAAACTGATAATAAAAAAGTTATCAATAGGTTCCAAGTTACGCAGACATATGTACTGTATAAGAGCTAAAAAAAATTTTTTTGCTGAACATTTATTATTGTTGAAGCTTATTATTAAATGTATTTTAGGTAAGTTTTACAGAAAAAAGTTTTGATCACTTTGTATAAACATTTTTTAGCTGGTAATTTTCGGTTTTTGTATTATATTTTTGTTATCTTTCTTAATTTTCAAAAAAAGAAATAGTTAATTTCATTTCTAAAGTAAAATAATTAGTGCATTTTAAAGATTACATCCTAAGCTTTAAAAAAGCACTTATAAAACTGTAATAGATCTGTTCAAACTTGAGTAATACCGTCTTAAAGTGGTGGTAATTCAATAAAACTACGAAGATTTAAAAAATTACATTTTTTGAGATGTAATATCATTTGAATTAAATTTTTGAGATTTTATTTGAATGAAACATCATTTAGTAAGATGCTTGAAAGGTAAGTTGTGCAAAATTGAGAGTTTTATAAGAAAAATTGTATTGGTTACACATTTTTAAATAATTTTTAAACAAAATTCATGTAAGGCTCACTTTCCGCCCATATTCCATACTTATACCCATACATTTTATTTCTTTCTATTATAACCATAAGATAGCTTAATTATTCTTCTTTCATGTTCAATTTGTAAAATTTCATTTGATCCAGTAGTTAAAGAATTACATTAAAATAACTCAACCGTGCACTTCGCCGTACGTTAGTTTACAGTGCGCCAATGTTTGTGAGAAGGGTGAGTTTAGCGTTATAAATAAAAAAATTATAGAAGATACAGTTTTAATTTTAGAAAATTCTTTATATAAGGTTTTTTTTTTGTAAAATTTTCTGAATTTTTCAATGGTCAAGTCAGTTTTTTTCTAGAATTTATATTTTCGGAGTTATTAAAAAAACATCTAATTTCGTAGTTCATTTGTTTAATAAAAAGTGAAGCACCCACTTCTCGAGTAGAACTTTTTGATATGTTGTTTATTAAACATTTCTTAATGAAATTACAAAAAGTTCTATCTTGTTTGATTTTTTCCGAAGTGAAAATCTATATGCACTCCCCTAATAGGCCCCAGGTCGACTCAGCCTGAATAAAATGAGTACCTTGAGTAAAACCAGGGGTAATAATAGGCGGTTGAAGCGTAGCACTGGCCATGTTACCTTCCTTGTATACCGTAGGTCCTAGATGTAGCAGACTACCTTGCTATAATCCGAAAGCCGCGTTAGCGGTATAAAACGGGAGACTATTATTATTATAGGAGTAACATAGCATATCATGTATAATAATCAGTTTTATTTGTTCTAACCTTTTAATTTATTTTGTTTATATTATGTTTTTACTTTGCTTTTGTTATTTGCTTATAACAGGTAGGGTACGACAAACTATTGGGAATTTCGTTCGATGACGACAATCAAGAACGGGCCATAGACGTACCCGATAATTTCGTAGAAAGAAAAAAGACAACTCCTAAGTACCCTTCTCCGATAACTATTAAGGTAATAAGTAGGAGTTGGACAAAAATGTAGCCAGTGCTTGCTATTTAAAATTAACCCACTATTAATATTGACATTGAAATTATATACAGGGTGTCCCGAAAAGAATGGTCATAAATTATACCACAGATTCTGTGGTCAAAAATAAGTTGATTGAACCTCACTTACCTATATAGAATAATGCACACACAAAAAGTTACAGCCCTTTGAAGTTACAAAATGAAAATCGATTTTTTTTCATATGTCGAAAACTCCTAGAGATTTTTTATTGAAAATGGAGATGTGGCATTCTCATGGCAACAGCATCTTAAAAAAAATTAAAGTGAAATTTTTGCACCCCATAAAAATTTTATGGGGGGTTTGTTCACTTAAACCCCCTCCCCCCCCAAACTTTTGTGTACGTTCCAATTAAATTATTATTGTGGCACCATTAGTTAAATACACTGTTTTTAAAACTTTTTTGCCTCTTAGTACTTTTTCGATAAGCCAGTTTTTATCGAGATATTTTGAATATTTGTCGAATCCACCACATATTTGTATATGGTTAAGTACGATTATAGAAACCTGTTAATAATCTGAAAATTTATTTGTAATATACATTTTCATGTATATTTTAAAAAAGAAGCCACATCTCGATAAAAGGTGACTTATCAAAAAAAGACTAAGAGGCAAAAAAGCTTTATAAACACTGTGTTTAACTAATGGTACCACAATAATAGTTTAATTGGAACGTACACAAACATTTGGGGGGTTTAAAGGAACAAAACTCCCATAAAATTTTTATGTCAATATATTAAAAAATTGGCTGCATCTCAATAAAACTGGCTTATCGAAAAAATACTGAGAGGCAAAAAAGTTTTAAAAACGTTGTGTTTAACTGACGGTACTACAATAATGAATTTCTTGGAACGTACACAAAAGTTTGGGGGGGTTTAAGGGAACAAAACCCCCATAAAATTTTTATGGGGTGGACAAATTTCACTATAATTGTGTTTTAAGATATTCCTGTCATAAGAATGATACGTGTCCATTTTCAATAAAAAATCTAAAGTTTTCGATATATTGGAAAAAATCGATTTTTATTTTGTAACTTCAAAGGGCTGTAACTTTTTTATGAACACATTTGTACTGAGGTAAGTTAGGTTCAATCGAACTATTTTTGACCCCAGAATGTGTGGTATAATTTATGACCAATCTTTTCGGGACACCCTGTATAATTATTAGAATATTGATGAAGCATTTGTAAATTTACCTTACCTATCGGTGGCCTAGTCTTGTGTTCTTGTACTAAAATGTCCTGATTGGTATCTGGCCAAGAAGCGTGTGTACCAGTAAATGTTCCTTTTGTGACAATTAATTGTTTTTTTTTTCTTTTGGATATTCCTTTAGGATAACTAGCTAGGACTATTTAGGGTAGTTAGGACTAATTTATCAACTTATAACTGGCTGAATCACTCCTGTAAATGTCAATACAAAAAAAAATATTGATCATTTTTCTAGTTCTTTAGACTTTAGTGTTTAATAAAGAATAATGAGGGAATATTTTAATATTTATGTTATTCTTTTTACGATGATAAATTCTGTCACTTTGGATATTTGTTTGACTAGGGCATTGTATTGGTTTTTTACCTTCATTGCACGACGTATTTTATTCCATGGCGTACTTTATGTACTATTACGTAATTGATTAATTTAAATCCGTAAATAAACAAAGTTTTCGTTATGATATTGCTCACATTTTCAGCGCGTTTGCAATAAAATTGCTATTCTTTAATGAATCCGTCTGTTTTTGTTAATCAATTCTAAGTAGACGGTATCCTTTCCTATTCTATTGATCTTGCGCTTTCAAAATTGTACAGAAATTTCTGAAATGTATAATTAGCTAAAATTCTAGTATGTTTTATACGAAATTTCCAACTCATCCGGTAAACTTAATATTTAGGTATATGTATTTATATATTCTGGCAAAACTTTGTTAGGCGTCCATACATAGTTGAAAGATATTTTTTTTAAATTCAGCAGTCTTATCACATATTCAAGAGTCAGATTGAACAATGTCGGGGCTAGCTATCACCTTGTTTCAGACCTTCTTTTTGGGTAAATGAATGTAGATAATTTAACATCCTACTAGCTAATATTGTATTTTTTAATTAGAAAGTGATATAACTAACAAAAAATTACTTTTGGTGTAGTTTTTGGTGTATTTTACTAAAACAAGTAATGGTAGTTTATAAGTGAAAATGTTTAAATACAGTTTGCTTATTTTAATTATTATTATTAGTAATATATAGGGAAGTGAGTGCCCTAAATATCTCACTGAATAGAGTTCTTATATTCCTAAACCGTGATCATGTCTGGTCTATTCGATAGCTAATATACAGGGTAGCGAGAAAGTATGGAAACACGGTCATTTCTCCGAAACCGCTGGAACGATTTTTATAGATTTTGGTGTGTAAGGTTTTCTAATACGGCCGATATTATAGTGGTAATTACATTGTTGTCAAATATTCCGATTTTCTGGAAATCTAATGAACTTTCTTATTTCAAATGAAACATCCTGTATATTTTTTGCGTTTTGACGTCCTTAAGAAATACTGATTTTTATGTTATATTTCCTATACCTAAATGCCATCGTTTCGGAGTTATTGCTACATTTATTAAAAAAAAATTTAAACAAAGGGCCTAGCCGGGTAAGATGGTGAAAAGTGCCCCCAACCCAATTTAAATTCCATATAGGCCACTTTTTAGCACATATAGAGGAACTCACTTTCTGAAATTTTTAGCCCCCTAGGTGGTCACGTGACCCTCCTAGAGCCTAATTAGGCTTTTTATGTTTTTATTTTTTATCTCACCCGCATCAAGAGCTAGCCAAAAACTTTATTTAAAAAAGTTGTAAGCTTCAACATAATCTATATGAAAAAATTTTTTTAAATTTTTTTGGCGGGAAATTCGAATTTTTAGAACAATTTTAAACTTTTAAATAACTCTGAAAAAAAAAACTAAGACACTCGTTTTTACGAAAATCAATTATAATGTGTATTTTTGCACAATCTTTCACCCTGAATTTTTTCAGATTTTTAAAATTGGTGAAACGTACCTTTAAAAAAAAAACCGCATTTTTTCGGTTTTTTTTTTCGTTTTTTGATACAATTTTATACATATTTTTCAAAAAATTTAACACCGTCACTAGAATAGGTAAAAAACTGAAAAATAATTGGGGTTTGCTTAATAAAAATTTTTTTTAACGCCATCCATTTTCAAGATACAGGGCGTTGAAGAAAACAAAATTTTACATATTTTTTACGATTTTGCCGAAACTACTGGCAACATTGTAATAAAACTTGGCGGGTTTTAAGAGGTAGTTATTGTGCATGTTTTGACATACAATTAAGGATTTGATATTCATCATTGGCGCGCATAGGGGTAATGGTCTGAACTTTTCAAAGAAAAAAAGATAGTACGCCACTGACATATTTCAAATTAACAATCATATTTGAATTCCTCGTTCAATTTGCAATAAAAAATCTATCTTCTCATTTTTTCATACGACGCGCCGTTTTGCTGCAAAAAAATAAAATATCTTAACGCTTCCAAAGTATTCGAATTAATTTTGATAATGGATGTACGAGTTTTATTTATTATATGTAGAAACTACTAGAGGTTCGAATACTTTGTAAGGGTTAAGATCTTTTATTTTTTGAATAAAAATGGCGCGTCGTATGAAAAAATAAGAAGATACATTTTTTGTCACAAATTGAACGAGGAATTCAAAAACGATTGTTAATTTGAAATATGTCAGTGGCGTACTATTTTTATTCTTTAAAAAGTTCAGACCATTACCCCTATACGCGCCAATGATGAATATGATGAATATCAAATCCTTAGTTGTATGTCAAAACATGCACAATAACCACCTCTTAAATCCCGCCAAGTTTTATTACAATGTTGCCAGTAGTTTCAGCAAAATCGTAAAAAATGTGTAAAATTTTGTTTTCTTCAACGCCCTGTATCTTGAAAATGGATGGCGTTACAAAAAATTTTTATTAAGTAAACCCCAATTATTTTTCAGTCTTTTACCTATTCTAGTGACAGTGTTACCTTTTTTGAAAAATATGTATAAAATTGTATCAAAAAACGAAAAAAAAAACCAAAAAAATGCGGTTTTTTATTTGTAAAGGTACGTTTCACCAATTTTAAAAATCTGAAAAAATTCAGGGTGAAAGATTGTGCAAAATTACACATTATAATTGATTTTAGTAAAAACGAGTGTCTTAGTTCTGTTTTCAGAGTTATTTAAAAGTTTAAAATTGTTCTAAAAATTCGAATTTCCCGCCAAAAAATAAAAAAAAAAATTTCATATAGATCTTTTTGAAACTTACAACTTTTTTAAATAAAGTTTTTGGCTAAGCTCTTGATGCGGCTGAGATAAAAAATAAAAACATAAAAAGCCTAATTAGGCTCTAGGGGGGTCACGTGACCACCTAGGGGGCTAAAAATTTCAGAAAGTGAGTTCCTCTATATGTGCTAAAAAGTGGCCTATATGGAATTAAATCGAGCTGGGAGCACTTTTCACCATCTTACCCGGCTAGGCCCTTTAAAAAATCAAATTTTTTCTCCCAGATAGACATCATTTTAGGTTCTATGGATCATTGGGAACAAAAAAGATCTTTCGTAATTTTTCTTTAAAGCCAATCGTTTCCGAGTTAGAAACAATGTAAAACTGAAAAAAATCGAAAAATTACGATTTTCAAGATTCAAAAACACACGTAAAAAAATAATTTTTGAAATTATGAAGTACCTTAATTCAAGCTCAAACCTTTTTTTATCAGCTCCCTATAAGAATTTTTGGCACGTTTTATTCTAAAACATTGTTTTTTTTTTTTAATTGTTATTGAAGCGCATATTGAAGCATTGAAGCGCATTAACAACTAGAAAAGAGTGTTTTTAAATGCAATAAGCCCAAATTACTTATCGGTAGCTGATAAAATAAGGTTTGAACTTGAATTTAGGCCCTTCTAGTCCATTTCTATTCCATTCTATCTAGTCTAGTCCTAGGGCCCATTTAGTTTTACTTGTGTTTTTGAACCTAGAAAATCGTCCTTTTTGGATTTTTTTCAGTTTTAAATTGTTTATAACTATGAAACGATTAACTTTAGGCAAAAATTACAAAATACCTTTTTTGTTTTTAATGATTCAAAGAATCTAAAATAATGTCTATCCGGGCTGAAAAATTTGATTTTTATAATTTGTTTAAAAATTGTTTTTAATAAATGTAGTAATAACTCAGAAATTATGGCATTTAGGTATAGGGAATATAACATAAAAAATCATCAGTATTTTTTAAGGACGTTAAAACGCAAAAAATATACAGGGTATTCCATTTAAAATAAGAAAGTTCATTAGATTTCCAGAAAAACGGAAGATTTGACAACAATGTAATTACCACTATAATATCGACCGTATTAGAAAACACTTACTTACAAGAATATATAAAAGCGTTTCAGCGGTTTTCGAGAAATTATCGTGTTTCCATACTTTCTCGCTACCCTGTATAACTCGGGATCCAACTCCGACGTTAGCCAGGAACCCAGGTATTTAAACTCGTTCACAATTTCTACGTGATGCCCGTATATTTTTATGTCTTGTAATGGATTTTTCTTGAAAATGGCTACCACGGAGGGTAACGTGACAAAAATCCATGATCTCGTATTATTGACCGACCGCTAACTGAAGTTGCGCGAGATAGTAGGCATCTCAAAAAACTACAATCCGACAAAGAGAACTGGCGGGTGACCTTGCGTGAGATACACGACGAGAAATACACAATACGAGAAGGTCAGCCGCCAGCTCTCACTTGTCGGATTGTATGTAGGTCATATTCTGCATGAAATTTTGGGCATGAGAAAGCTGTCATGAGATCAAGGAAAAGTCGAAAGAGTGGACGGCACCCCACGAACGTGCTCCGAAGTATGCGAAGACTGTTCTATCACCCGGAAAGGTGGTGGCCACCATTTTCTGGGATTCTTCTTCTTCTTCTCGTTGTCCTTATGCCCTGTAGGAGCGTCGGACCATCTGGGATTCACAAGGTGTAATCTACATCGACTAATTAAACAAGGGCAAAACGGTCACAGGGCTCTACTATGCCAAATTATTGGGACGATTCGACGCTGAATTGGAGAAATAACGATACCATTTGGCGAAGAAAAAGTGCTCTTTCACAATGAAAACGCACCGGCTTAGACCTCCGCCGTCGACATGGCGAAATTGGTCGAATTGGGCTAGGAACTCTTGTACCATCCACCTTGTTCTCCTGATTTGGACCCCCCAGTGACTTCTTTTTGTTTCCAAACTTTAATAGGCACTGGCTGGGCAGAAATTTAAATCAAATGAGAAGCCTACTTTATATACTTCGAGAAAGCGTGTTTTTCAGACGGGTTAAAGACGTTGTAGCAACGCTGGGCAGTACTTATCGGACCGCCCTAGTATATTGTAATGTAATTAATTAATTATAATTACATTAAAAAAAACAACAATCAAATCACTTGCTACCATACTGTCATCATGTGAACAAGTCGAATCAGAGCTCAGATGGTACCTAGGGCGTAGTACATGGAATATTTTAAATATCCATGCTTAAGTTCGCATTTTTAATCGATATTTTGGTGGTTAGCATGTTAGATAGACGTAAGCACTGATGCTGATTGGTCAACCAATCGAAAATTAGTTCTGTGATGTAGCCCTTTTTAGGGATTTTAAATATACACTAGGGTGGTTCAAGATCTTATGTGAAAAACTCAAGTTGAATGTAAAAGCCAAGGGACCCCCTTGTGGATAAAAGAGGTAAGGAGCCAAAATATGAAAGTCATAAGTCACTTGGAAGGATGTGCTCAAGACCCCCTTGTGGATAAAAGAGGTAAGGAGCCAAAATATGAAAGTCATAAGTCACTTGGAAGGATGTGCTCAATACTGTTTAAATAATGAAATCGGGAATATTTTTATCGATTTTTGAAAAAATTACAAGACATGTTAGGATACAAAAACTTAATTTGTTTATTTTACATTGGAACCCATGTTTAAAATAAGTACATTTTATAGTGAAGACCATAATAAAACTGAACTCTTTAATTTTGACTTTGGAAATGGATGGTTTCTGTAGGCTTTCTAGAACGGCCTTGTTTGTTGGCTCAGTCAGGACTTGTTTTCAATTAGCCTCTACAATCTACAGTAACAGCTGTTTTTCGTCTTCATCATTTGTTATGAGTTTGTTAAAATCTTGAAATAGTTTTACACCTCTTTCTGCAATGTCATTGACCACTTTGATTGAAACTCTGGGTCCTGTTCCCATTCACTTGGATGATTGTTTAAAAAGCTTTGCATAATGTTTGGCTTAGTAAACAACAACATTGTTCTACTATTAGCAAAATCTGCCAATTCACATTCATCACTTTTTGGCATTTCCTCTATTCATCCTTGGCGGTGCCGGGACAGACATCTTATTCACTATGCTCACTTTGTTTTCAAGGCTCACTTTGTTTTCAAGGCTCACTTTATTAGAAAAAAGTGATAACCCGTCCATTTCGTCAGATAGGTACCACAAATGTGGCTGCAAGGCTTTTTTGATAGTTTTAGCTATATCTTCATAAATGACGCTGTATGTCCCAGCCTCTTTCCAAAAAATTAGGTCGTTGAAAGCTGCATTGGCGCTGATTGGAGCCTCAACCCGTTTTTCACATACAAAAGTGCACCGAAACGTATAAATCTGTCTTCTTTCTTTCTCCTTGGTTGTGAGATGGTAAACTCCTTGACCTAGGAAAAGGTTATATGCATAAATAAGCTTAGCCATCCACCGAGCGTGGTGTATAGACCCAGGTGCTCTCCAGTGAATTTTTTCTATTGATTGTCCCAACACCAACAGCGTCAGTTCAATAAGTTCGAGGTAGTCATCTCGAGGCTGGTCTTTCTTACTAAGATGATGTAGCAAGGACTCGATGGCACTGTTTTTTAACTCAGCTTCTCCATGGAGAAAAATTAATGGTGTGTAATCTGATCGATCAACTGCATTCCATCAACCTTCTAAATATGGGAATTTCAGGAGAGCTTGATGGTCCCAAACAGAATGCAAATACTTTGCTCAAAATGATTTCCATTATGTGATGGCGACAAAGAAGCCATAGAAGTTCTTCATTCAGATTATTTTCAAGGAAAGTGCATGCACTACTCTTAAGACCAGTATTGTCGGCTGTTGTGTCAAAGCCCATACCAATGACTTTATCATCGAGATCCCATGTTTTAAGTACTGCGTCTCCAGTGTTTAAACCTATTCCACTAGCCAATTTTGGCACCCCCAATAGTTTCTCATTTCCACCAGCATAGGAAACTAGCATTGGTAGTCTATCTACCTTTTGTGAACCTAAAATGTCGGGCAGGACATCTGTCCCAATGAACAACAATTGGTTCTTTGATGTCTAAGTTTGATTTAATCCCTGTCGAAAAATTCTGTCTTGCTGCTTCCCGTTGCCTTTTTACAGACCTTCTTGAAAGCGGTAATTGCGGAGGATCATGTCCAAGTGCGGCAGCAATAGAAATGATAAGCCTTACAACTCTACGATCGGAAACTTTATTCCTGTCTAAAGCCGCTGCCACATTCATGTCAAAAAGGCTCTTCTTAGCCTTTGGTTCAGAAACGTCTTCGCTTTTGCCGTCTAAAACTTTTTTTCTAAACTTAAGTGTTTTACGGAAATTTATGAAAACTAAATGTTGTTGAGCACTGCCTTCCATATGTTCTAGAGCAGGGGTCAGCAACATGCGGCCCGCGGGCCGCATGCGGCCCTTTGAAATATTTGCGCGGCCCGTCAATGCACTAATGTAATTTTAGAAAAAATTAACAAACTTATGAAAAATAATAAATTAAAGACAGAAAGACAACAGACGCTTAAGGACAACAGTTGCATGGACCGAAATTCACTAAAATATAAGGAACTTAATAAGGCAATAAAAAAAAAAGAATAAGACAAGACATCAGGGACTAAAATACCGAACAAATCGAAAATATTAAAGGGAAAATCAAGAGTATGAAAGTGTTAAAAACTCTAAATAGGAAAGACCGACAACAAATACACCTGATAACAGATATAAATGGAATCACTATAAATGACAAAAATAATTGATTCGTTTATTTCAGAAAGGGGTCAAGTGACAAATCTTGACAAAATGAGTGCAAAAAATTAATTTTTTTTCTTAAACAAATTAACAAGATACATTTTTAAAAAATACAACTCTTTTTGACAAATACTCCAGGTTGTTAGGTAGAATTTTTATTTTATATAAAGGGATTGTTTGTTGATTGTAAACAGTGTGTAAACTTGATTTTCTCAAAAGTAGATACTTGTGACTAGACCCCTTTCTGAAATAAACGATTCAATTTAATAAATATTATTGAAAATTACTATTTATACAGAATTATACTCGTTCAACATAGAAAAACCAGAAACCCGCGGTATGGAAATATTAAATGTAAAATCTGAACTACCAAAATTACTAACGAGGACGTTATAAATGCCTTAAAATAGATGAAAGATGAATATAGATTAAGATCAACACAGAGGTCCATCGAACAAGCTATGTTAGGACTAAGCTGAAAGGACATAAACGAAAATAAGGACGTGTGACAGTGTGACGCAGGACGAAGGTGGAAGATGCAATTGGAAAAATTGCGCAAATAAAATGGAACTGGCCATGACAAAGCAATGAAATGTGGATGCGAAACATTATACATTGGAGACCACACGAGCCCGGTCATACTAAAGCAAAACCACAAAAACGATGGCTAGACGACGTCAAAGCAAAAATAGGGGTAGATACTTGCACTAAATAGCACAAAACAGAGAGAGGTGACGAACTCATGGGGAGACCTTTGTCCAGGGATAGATGCAAACAGACTGAAGAAGAAGACTATTTAAGCTACATTTCAATATGCGACCCGCATAAAAAATTTTATTTTGAACATGGCCCGCCATCCGAAAAAGGTTGCCGACCACTGTTCTAGAGTGTTAAGATTTGGTCTCTAAAAAAAAATTGAGTTTTTTGGACCACCCTAATATACACCTGTTATAAAGGATTTTATTGTTTTTTGTATTATATGGTATACATAAAACTACAGGAAAACTTTTTCCTTGTGGATTTTTATAATTACATTTACTACAATACAGCCCTTGCTTACATCTTGCATAAATATTTGTTAAAACAGTGTTACGCATACTTTTTCAAGGTACATTAAATAATACAGAATCGCTCCTAACCAAATTGATTAATTGAGAACATTAAAGGCGGAAAACAATGGCTTATTATCCGGTACGCAATAGTCATCTCTATTTAGTGGGTTAAATTCCAATTCCGTTGTTTCTAGAAAAACAAAATAAAAGGTCTCGTAAGTAAAGGTGCGTCTCGCAGAACGGATGTACCTGTGACCGGAAATTCATTTGTTGTAGAGTGAAAAAGTGCTTACTGCCCCGATTCGTTGTCGTTCGCCGTGTTTACACAGCACAGGAAACGGTCCAATTGTCGTGTCCCTAGAGATTGACTTAATAACATACGATTCGGACGAAAAGCAACGGTTTTGATTTTGCATAAATCAGAAAATCAGTGCTGCAGGTAGATCGTTTATTTTTTTTATTATTAACTCGCAGTATATTTACAATATGACACATAATAATACACATAGTTTTAAAAGTTATGCATCATCTAAAATTATGCTCATTTTCATACGGCCGCATATGAAATGCCTCCCGAAATAGGATTTCTTACCTGTCGCTAAAATGGTCACATACGAATTGCCTCCCAAGCTTTAAATAAATTACATGCTTCTAATCTTTATGTGAAGGTGCGACGTTGCCGCATCTTCGTTCCTTTGTAAATTTTTGGCAAAATTGGTATTTTGTTATTTAATTTATTTTATTTTCAACCTTTATGTATTAAACATTATTGAGACTAGGCGGTATTTATAAATTTTAACTAACTTATACATATATAATTAGTTTTATAACCATTATAATATATATTTTATAATAACCATTATTTTTTATTATTAATAATTTAACAAAAAATACAAAAACATTTTAAGTATTTTATAGATTTATTAAAAATAACATCACAAAAAAACTTATTTGGAAAATATTACAAAATGTGTATAGAAATATAAAATTACAAAATATTTTTCCTAAATTTATATGATACTACTTTGACAAATTCTAATCTATTTATTTTACATTCTCTTAATTCTAAAATTTTTTCATTTAGAAAATTTATTTTTGCTGTACTTTCCGCAACAATTTTTTTTGGTGTCGAAAGAGAATTCATTTTAATGTAGGTATTTATTTGAAATTGTAAAATTACATCAATAAAATTATTAATGTTAGGATGAGGGCAGTAGAAAGAAGAATTATACTTGGAATGAAAACTTTCGCATGGGTTTGTGGTTCTTTGTAAGGATGAAGAGTGCTCAGCCCAAAGATGTGGAGGAAATGTCGAATTTTCAGAAATGTAATTATCAACAAGATAATCACAAAACTGGGTGACTCTTTCATCGACTGGTTTAATTTCTGCCAAATCTATGGCAAAAAAATCGCTAACATCTTTAGGATGTAAGAATGAAAGACCAAAAATATAAATAAGAAAATGCGTAATTTCGGTTGAGTCAATACCTGGCATTCTGGAGCTAATCCCAGTGCTTGAGCCTTTCTATACCATGCCTGACCCAAATGAAAACGACTTCCATGAAGATCTGCTTCGGGAAATGCCATACGCCATACCATTATGAATGGAAATTTCAAAGTCTGAAGTTATTACTTTAGGGGAAACAGGATAATTAATTTTAAAACATTCTTCTATGATATATTTAAAAGCTAGATAATGTGAAGATGACATTTTATCTTGAAGTAAACAAAAGACAAGAGGAATAATATTATAATGTCCGTTTTTCAAGCCATGTATACTAAACAATTGAGTGAAAAAACGGGGACAGTATTCAAAAGTTCCGTCAACATACCAATTGGAAACAGTCGAAAGAAAACGAAGATTTGAAAAACATGTTAATATAACAATATGATTATCTTTGTCATTTTTAATTATAAAATTTTCATTTCTATTTGTAATAACAGAAGATGAATCGAGAGCTTTATGAAAGTCAGATATATTTTTGGGAAGTTTAATTAAAGAGTTTGTGGTTCTAGCATAATATAAATTTTGTCTCACTCTATTGATATCATTGATAGTAAATGTCTCTATATTTGTCTTCTTAAGTTCTTTACAGATGAGTTTCATTGGTTTTTCGCTGAGATCTTCCACGGCTGCTCTTTTTATTGAATTGCTTACGGCTTTTCTATTGTAAACTTCGGCAGACAACTTCTCGTGGTTATGATCTAATATTGATTCCACTATCGTATTTTCACATCCCTGTGTTTTCACAAATGCTTTGCAGGCTTTTTTAGTACATGTCCACCGTTTTACTGTATCTTTGGCCAACATTTTTTGAAAACCGAATGTAAAACCATCAATTGATAGTAAAGGTTTACCCTTTTGACTGACACTTATTGTTGATTCTATTATTTCGGATGTTATGATTAAACACAATTTGATCTTGAAATCGACGAACTGACAAGCTTGAAATAGACAAACTGACTGATGCAGAAACTAATAAACTTTCAAGTATTTATACAACATTTAGCCCATTAGCACAATTTACAAAAGAGAATATAAACAAACAAAAAGATTAAGGAAAAAGTACCTATTCATGGAATCGTTAAGAAGAGATTAGAATCGGAATTGGAATTACCCAGAGAATATAAACAAACAAAAAGATTAAGGTAAAAGCACCTATTTATGGAATTTAAAATGGAATTATAAGTATGGAAGAGATTAGAATCGGAATTGGAGTTACCCAGAAAAGCTGGATATTAGATTGCCGGGAAACAACTTTCTTTTCTAAAAAGAAATATGTATTTCGTACTGTGAAATATTTATGTGAAACAGATTTTATGTACACTGCATTAAGAATTAGAAAAATCAAAATAGATAGATACTACCTATTTAAATTATGATTTGGCAACGTTGTGTCATTATACAGAGATTAAGTAGACAAAATATCAGCCTAAATGATTAACGAAACGGAGGCATTTCGATTGTACCTGGGAGGCATTTCATGTATGAAAATATTTACCTGAAAAAGAGGGAGGCATTTCGATAACGCCGTTTCATACTTAGTTGCTTTTTTCATGAACAGATTAACGGAATCCGCTAATTATTTTAGATTTTTCTTTGGTATTTACACAGTTGTGCAAAGGTTTACTCAAACTTCTTTTTTGAACTTATACCGCGTGTGGAAGAAAAGAAATGTTATTATTTACATTTTTAAAGTTTTTTTAGTCTTATGAAAAATTTCAAAACATGGAAGTTTTGATTCTATAGGCCTCACTTGTACCTTGTCCGCCTTATAGGGTGTCTCAAACTTAAGTTTCTTTTTTGCTACTCGGTATCTATAATTTCAAAAAAGTATTTTGAGTAAACCTTTGCCCACCTATGTAAATACCGAAGATAAATCTAAAATAATAAAAAAAATAGCGGAGTCCGTTAATCTGTTCACGAAAATATCAACTATAAAAATGAGCATAATTTTTGGTGATAACTTTTGAAACTATGTGTTTAATAGTCAATAGTACAAGTAAATGATCTGGAATTGTAGCCCAATAAATGACCGTTTTGGAGTGTAATTTCCAGGGGCAACTCCGAATTGCATGAAAATTTGGATTTAGGTTCTACTTACCCTCCACTTCAAAGTTGAATTTGTGCCGTTGGTTGCTTTTACTTGGGGGGTGACATTTACCCCTTCTGGGGGGTGAAAAACGCGTGTTTAAAATAAGGCCGGAAATGGATAAATTGACTTATTTTAAGCACCTTTTGTTCTATAAAGTTTTTTACGTAAGTCAATACTTTTCGAGTTATTCGCGATTTAAAATGTTGATTTTTCGACAAAAAAACTGCTTTTCAGACCGTTTTTTCCCAAATAACTCAAAAAGTAAATATTTTATCGAAAAAAATATTTTTAGCAAAAGTGTAGCCTATAAAAAAAACGAAAAAAATGGTGTACCAGTAAAGTCTACAAATTGAGTAGAATCAAAGTTGTAGCTCATGAAAAATACGTTCTTATTCGTCTAATTCCAAATCGAATAATTCAACGCGAAATCACCGAAGAAAGAAGCGTTTTTCGGGAAAACCTTATTAAGATTTTTAAAATAGCGAAAAAAAGCTTATTATTTGTTTTTTACAAAAGTTTACAGCATCAAAAATAAACGAGTTACACTGAAAAAAAAGTTAGCCCCTTTTTTTGATAAAAAAAAGCGTGAAAACCTCCCTCTATTTAGCACCCTAAATGAAAATATTCGTTTGGCTTTACCATCTATTTTAACTGTCTGTGTATTGTTTATAAGATCTGTAAGTTTGATTGGTTTGAAGTGCTTATTTTTGAAAACATTTGGTTTTATATTAAAAAAACGTTTTCTAAAATTTTTTGAAAAATTTCATTTTTTCAAAATAACTTAAAAAGTATTAGTGATAACAAAAATCTTAAAGAGTAAAAAAATGTAGGTTTTGCTATTATAAATATGCTAGTTTCATTTTGTTTTTCTGTAAGACAAAAGTTGGTTAAGATATGGCTGTTCAGAATTTGCATACACTCGTGATTAGTGACCCATTCAAGCTTTCTCGATTATAACCCTTTCAAAAATAAACACTTTAAACCGGTGAGACTGACAGATCATATAAAAAATAATTAACTATTTAGTGGGAAATAAGCCACAATTAAATTGAAAAAATAATTTTATTAACGTTTCGAATCCCAAATCGGGTTTCGTTGTCAAAATACAAAATACTATTTATTTATTTCCCACTAAATAGTTAATCATAAAAATGCCATAAGGAAATAGCTTCAGAACAACATATAAAAAATAGATAGGTAAGTAAATAGTTTGTAAAGCGGTAGCGATTAATTTCATTTGGGGAACTAAACACGGCGAGATTTTCATGATTTCTTACAAAAAAAGAAGAGGGCCAACTTTATTTTGAGCGGAACTTGCTTATTTTTAATGCTAAAACTTGTGTTAACAATTAAAACAAAGCACTTAAAACACTTTAAAAAAGTTTAAATGGGTTTTTCCCGAAAAGTGCTTAATTTTTCGGTGATTTCACCTTGAAATATTCGATTTGGAATTAGACTAATAAGAACGTATTTTTCATGAGCTACAACTTTGTTTTTATTTGATTGATAGACTTTACTGATATGGTTTGTTCAACAGTAAATGATTGAATTCAATTAGTGCGGTCGTAAATATTATTAAATTTATCTGACCTGGCCCATTGTTAAGACCCACCCGGAGCGATAAGCCACCGAGGTAGACAGAGTTGGTCTTTTGCAATTAACACTGACTAGACGGTACTCCCATAATAAAGCCTGAAATAAATTTTACCTGAAACCGGGCCTTTTATACTATTATCGGTTAATCCAGGATGTTTATAGTGGTAACTAATTGAACTCAAACCATTTACTGTTAAACATACCATACACCATTTTTTTGGGTTTTTTTATAAGCTACACTTTTGCTAAGGATATTTTTTCGATATTTTATTTTTTTATTTTTTCGTAAAAAGAATCGCGATCTAATTAGTAGATTAGCATCCCAAATAAAATTAATCGTTACCGCTTCACAAGTTACTTTTCTTATTTATTCTTTAAACGATCTGTAAGTTTCATCGGTTCAAAGTGCTTATTTTTAAAAAGGCTGTAGTTAAAATGGCTTGAACGAGTCACTAATCCCGAGTGTATGCAAACTTTGAACAGCCATAGCATAACCAATTTTTGTCTAACAGGAAAACAAATTTGCTATATCTGGGTCTGCACGGGCCGTACCTATACCACTCGGAGGATTTTACGTTCCTAAACCAGCAATGATTAATTCAAGTGCATTTAATTATTCACCTTTCTGCAACTTTTAAGTTAACGTTTTAATTTATAAGTAAGGTGGTGGCAGTAGTATTGTTTCTTAAAAAAATTATTGGTGGAAAATATTTAAATTAAATATTTAAATTATCCCATTTATTACTTGTTTTTAAAGGTTTTTTTTTAATTGTTACAGAGTGGGCTAAACGATTCCACCGTGTGTCAAACCTCATTATTATCCGATAGTACCGCCGCAACGACGAAACCCGTACCGCCGCCCCGCGATCACCTCAAGATCGAAAAGGACGGTCGTCTAGTCAACAGGGCACCTGCTCCACAGTTACCCGCCAGAATTACCAATAACAATAGCATCACCCCTAGTAGTAATGCCGCCCCGACCGCCACAACGCCAGTGTGCGCAGAGCCTACTCAAGATCAGTTAGATAGCATTAAAAAATATCAGGTAAGAAAGAGATGGGAACTTACGATTCTAGTAGTAGTTATTTTGGAACTTATTTTCAAGATATTTTAGACTTAGACGTGGATTCCCCGTACCAAAAAAAGTTGATTAAGAGGAAACAGTAGCGATCAACAGGTAGCAAAAACGCGTTCCAAGATTGCGGCTGTAATTTTGAATATTTTTTCGAGATATTTTGCGCACGTATTCGTAATATAATAAAGAATGGCGGTACAGAGCCCAATTTGAAAAATATATTAATATGTGAAAATTACTCTGTAATTAAATACAATATTAAAAAACGAGCCTGTACCGCCATTAAGAAGAACAAAAAAATACACTTTCTTCAAATAACCTTTTTTATCCGATGTCTAGATTTTGTGTCATTTTGGAACTACTAAATTTTTTGATTTCATTAGTAGTTCCAAAATGACACAAAATCTAGGCATCGGATAAAAAAGTTTATTTGAAGAAAGTGTATTTTTTATCTTCTTAATGGCGGTACAGGCTCGTTTTTTTAATATTGTATTTAATTACAGAGTAATTTGTGTGCCAAATATCTCGAAAAAATATTCAAAATTACAGCGGCAATCTTGGAACGCGTTTTGGCTACCTGTTGATCGCTACTGTTTCACCTTAATAGCAAGCTGAAAATTTGTTAATAGCTTAACGGTGTCTAGTCGGACAGACTTTGATGTACGGGAACACTGGAACAGGGGAAGTTTTCATTGTGGAACAGGTTAAAAATTTGGAACGTCAGACTACAAAAACGTTCCATGTATTTTGTCGGACAGAATTTCCAATTGATTTGTTACCATTTTATTAAACTCTCATGCAAAAATCAGACGTATTTATTACCAACTGGACATTTTAATGAGTGGAACACGAAGAACATGTCAAATGACAGGAATCATGTTGGTTAGTAATAGCAGTCTGATTTTTGCATGAGAGTTTAATGAAAGGGTAACAAATCAATTGGATGTAATGTCCGACAAAATACATGGGACGTATTCGTAATCTGACTTTCCAAATTTTTAAACTGTTCCACAATTAAAACTTCCCCTGTTCTAGTTTTTCCGTACATCAAAGTTTGTCCGACTAGACACCCTTAAGCTAATAACAAATTTTCAGATTGCTATTAATCAACTTTTTTTTGGTACGCGGGATCCAGGCCTATTTTTAACAGGGAAATATAGTTACATCTAATGGGATGGGAGAAGTTAAAAGATATAACAAATGTCAATTATATTATATCAATATTGAATTAAAATATATTTTGTAAGTAAGTAAGAAAATTATTGGTAATTTTAAATAAAAAAACGTATCCTTTCAGTAGTACCTATACTGTAACTGTAACCAACTATCTACTAAGGAACTTTAGAGAGATTATTACTCATTACAGCAATAACAAATTCATTTATTTATTGATACGCACAACAGGTTGTTAAGACCTAGGGCATTTTTATAAAATAGATTAACTAATTATAACTATTTTAAACAAAACTCAAACTTAAGAATGTACAAAATTATTAATTAATCTAAAGGACCTGATGACGAATATTTCTCCATTCACTTCTGTTTTGTATCTTTCTTTTTCAGTCCCTCTTCACGTGTTCAGTCCACCTCGTTCTGTGTCTACCTTCTCTTGTGGGACCGATTAGTTTTCTGGTCATAACTATTTTAGCCATTCAGATGGCAACCATCTAATCCTTTGCGACTTGACGAGCCTGGTGATGGTATGTTCATTGTACAAAGCCATTAATTGGTTGTTGGTTCTTCTCTCCCACCCGTCTTCTGTCTTCCTTCCTCCGAGTAATACACGTCTGAATATTTTGCTTTCCCATCTTTTCAGAGTATCCTATTCCTTCTTATTTAATGTGCTTTGTCTTGTCTAGAAACGTAATTTGAATTTATTTGGGTTCTTAAACTGCCTAATTAATTCCCTTATAAGCCCTAGTTCCCTTATTCCCTTCATATACTGCAGTTACTTTAATAACCTTTTCTAATTTTCGCAACTTCTTGATAGAACGACCTCGCCTCTTTGTTTTTCAACTCTTCTTCTATTTCTTTTAATTTCAACTTATTATGGTATCTCTTTTTCTCTCTGACACTCTTCGTCAAACCAATGTTTGTTTAGACTTTCTTTTCCCGCTAGCTTCTCGCTAAATAGCTTAAATTTTAAAGTAACATTCATTTTCCTCATGTGTCTATTGGTATTTTGTTCCTTAGCAAAAAAAAAGTGTGATCATGTTTTGAAAAGTTCATCGATTTTGGTTACTGTTTATCAATTTTATATTAAAATTAATCTCACAGGATCAACTGTTTGCGTATCGATGTGCTCACAAATTCCAGGCAAGTCTCGTTATGTGGAGGATGTTATTAATTTCGAAATGAACCAGTATCAAACGGCAGTAGTTAGATGCGGTTTACTGTAACGTAGTTCCTATTTTGTATCAGAATATTTGGGTCCAAATTTGTTCTTTGAAACATTGTTTATGATAATGAAGTTTCGTTAAAATGAAGTACAAAGGGAATTGTTTATTATATCGAAGAGCACGAATAGTTTGACAATATCTCCCAGTGTGGCAGTCGGTACGTTACTAGTTACTGTGATATTCTCGGCAAAAAGTATTTTAAAGAGCTTTCCGCAGAAAAAAACAGCTTACAGTAACTTTTGATTGTATTGTCATTTTTTCAATTCATGATTTTTATTGCATATCAAAATTTCCGTTACAAAATAACGCAATTTAAAAATAAAAGGATTCCCACCTCTACTTTTACCTGTATTTATATCTCTCGTAATATCGGTGGAATTCCAAACGATTACCAAATAGTGAATGGTGCACTATTCATTCTGGTTTTATCCAAAACGGTTTTTAACATTCTTGGAATGTTTAATGGTTTTAGTGGTTTTTTCCTAAAAATATTAGTATGTAGTTATATAAATTAAACGCAAAAGGAATAGCTATTTGTATAACAAGGGAGGAAAGTGCTACTTTTCCTCCCGAGAATGAAGTTTACTGCCCGACGCGTAGCGGAGGGCAGTAATCATTCAAGGGAGGAAAAGGCACTTTACTCCCATGTTATACATATGGTTTTTCCACCTTCCTCAAATAACAAGTCATTTTTTCATTTTTACTTAATTTATGTAACTAACCAACAAAATTTATTAGAACTAAAACTAACAAGTACGTACAATATAACTGTCAACTGTCAAATATAAGTCAAATTAATAATGTAAACATTGTTAAATCAAAATAACAATTTACTGTTTTTTACCATTCTGCAAAATACAGAGTGTTTTATAAATAAACGTTAAAATGTATAGAAACTTACGTAATAGAAAATAGATATTGTACAGGGCGTCAATAAGTTACATTTCATGAATGAAATACCATGACGTCACTTTTACTTTTCCTCCCTAGGGAGGAAAAATATTTTCCTCCCTAGGGAGGAAAAGTACAACTTTGCTCCCTACAATCAGGTCCGGAAAAGTATACTTTCGGTAGAGGTAGGTGGAAAAATACTTTTCTTTCGGGGAGGTAGAATATAGGCTTCTGATTATTAGATATTTATAGCTAGGTTTTACAATTAAAATTGAAGAAAAATTAGCGAAAATCAAATTAGAAACTGAAACCTAAAAGTACCACTTTTTTGCTATTTTATAAAATTGGGAACATTTGACTCCATTCCTTTTCGGGAGTCTTCATGGCCAAGATCGACATCAGGTAATTGAATACTCACAAGGGCAGGGCAGATTAACAACAGATGCAATTTTCATTGTAAGGCAACTGATGAAAAAATACAGGAATAAAGAGACCAACGCTCATATGGTATTCATTAATCTTGAGAAAGCATATGATAGAGTTCCTCGAGAGATTCTGTGGTGGGCACTCAATATGAAAGGAGTCCTTGGCGAATTTGTAAAGATTGTGAGAGATATGTATGAGGGAATAACGACTAGTGTTAGAACAGGTGTGGGAGAGACTGATAAATTTCAGGTGAAAGTAGGATTGCACCAAGGCTCGGTGCTTAGTCCTTATTTATTTTCATTAGTTTTGGACCAGATAACAGCTAAACTACAGGGTAGCATTCCATGGTGCTTAATGTATGCTGATGATGTAGTGTTAATAGGAAATAGTGAAAGAGACTTAGAACAAAAACTGGAACAGTGGAGACAAGCTCTGTAGGAAAAAGGTTTAAAACTTAGTAGGACAAAAACAGAGTATTTAGAATGTTCATTTAAAGATGGAGTTACTACAAATAAAATGGTATCTTTGGATGGTGAAATGATTGTGAAAAGCAATAGTTTTAAGTACCTAGGATCCGTATTACATAGTAATGGAGAAATAGATGGAGATGCATGCAGTAGAATTAGGGCTGGATGGATGAAGTAGAAAGAAGCTAGTGGTGTGTGTGTGACAGAAAAAATCCAATGAAGCTGAAGGGAAAATTCTATAAAACAGCCATAAGACCGGCTATGATGTACGGAACTGAATGTTGGGCAGTGAAAAAGAAAGAGGAACAACGAATGCATGTGGCGGAAATGAGAATGCTTAGATGGTTGAGTGGAGTGACAAAGAAGGATAAAATTAGAAATGAGTATATTAGGGGAAGTCTAGGTGTGACACCAATTGATGCCAAAATGAGAGAGCATGGGTTAAGATGGTTTGGTCATGTTCAACGTCGAGACGTTCAAAGGAAATCTTTTTCAAACTTTTTACATTAAAATTTCACTATATGATCTTTCAAATGCCGTTAATTAACTGCTATTAACAAATATAACGTGTGATCCAAAATTATTGTCACCATAGGTGGCTCTGAATGATAGAGATAGCTATACAGTGCATGTCTATTCTTAATTCAGATATACTAGCTATACAGTGCATGTCTATTCTTAATTCAGATATACTTTCCAGTTTACGTCAAGTTTGCAGTTTACGTCAAGTTTGCAGTTTACGTCAAGTTTGCAGTGTACGTCAACTTAACAAGAAAAGTTAGGTTATGTAGAGATGTTGGTGGTGGACATATACAGCATCTTGTTTGATTTTATTTATTATTGTTACTTATAATTTTGTTAATTATTTTTATTTTTGATTCTGTGTTAAAGGTTTTGACTGTTTTTTATGTTTTATAATGTTAATCAAAATTAATTGATAAACCAATGATATAAATTCAGATTAAAACAAGACATACGTAATTTTTGCACGACTAACTTTGATCCCAATAATTGTGGATCGCTCGTTACCGATTATCATGTAGGTAGTTCATTTTGTAAATTATGCAGCTCTATGCACTACTCCAAGAATTTAACGCCCCACCTTCAAAATCGCTCATTTTTGACGTCTCGAATTTTCTAAACCTGTGATCTGATTTAAAGTGATTTTTTTAATATGTTATAGCCTTATTCTTTAACAATATCGCTGTAATAATATTGTTGCTAGACAGGTAAATTGTCATTGTATACCGGGTGTATCTATCAAACTCTGTTTTTTTTTTCTCAAAGTTCAGCACACACTGTGGAATATTCTAGCTTTTATAAAATACTGAAATTAAAACCCAAATATAGCCTCAGTCTTTCTTAACATTCTGTTTTTTAATTCATTTGCTTATGTTGGATAATAAAAAACTTAGGTGCGTTAAACAACTAACCATGTTCTTTATCATTACAGGGTGTTTCTAAACGAAGTGCGACAAACTTTAAGGGGCAATTCTGCATGAAAAAATAATGAAAGTTTGCTGTATAAACATATGTCCGCAAACTGTTGCAAATGCATGCCAATGAAATTTGGTAGGTTTTAAGAGGTTTATTGCGCATTTCTTAACATACAATTAAAAGTTTTATATTCTTCATTGGCGCGCATATGAGTCATATTACCCGTATGCACGCCAATGGTAAATATAAAATTATTAATTGTAAAAAATGTCAAAAATTGCGCAATAACTACCTGTTAAAACCCACCAAATTTTATTTGCATATCTCAACTGGTTTTAGAGCAGTAAATAAAACGTCAGTTTGTAAGAAAAATTTAAACACCCTGTATCTCAGAAACGAAGCATTTGCGGACATACGTTTATAAAGCAAACTTTCTTTTTTTTTTGTAGAATTACCCGTAAAGTTTGTCGCACACCATTGATGAAAGACTTGGCTAGTTGTTAAAGTACCTAACTTATCCAACATAAGCGATTGAATAAAAAAACAGAATGTTAAGCAAATCGGAGGCTATAGTTGGGTTTTAATTTCAGTATGTTATAAATGCTAGAATATTCCACAGGGTGTGATGAACTTTGAGAAAAAAACACCTTTTTGGATTGGTACAGCCGGTATACAATGGCAATTTACCTGTTTAGGAACAATATGATTACAGCGATATTGTTAAAAAAAATAAGAACCCCCGCAGACTGCAGACTTTTAATCGGCCGATAGTTTAGTCGGGTTGGCCATTCTTAAGGTGCTGCGTTAATTTCTTGGAGGAATGTAGTTTCAGTTTTCCCAAGTGATTTGTTTCGAGTCATATTACTATTCGGCAGTTCCTTATTTGAATGAATACGCCTAAAAAAGTTGGGTACATTCTTTTAAAACTCAAGGGATTCTCCAGTCGCTCTGTCTGTATATGCTTGTAACAAAATGTAATGCAGACAGCATAACACTGTTCAAATATATTACCTAAAAGAACAAGGAGAGAATCTCTTGGAGCAAACTTTGAAGTAACAGTTCTCATTCTCTTATTTAGTTTACGAAGTAGTGCAACATTAAGTCCTCCAACTTTATTTTAAATCAAACAATTAGCATTGAAAAGTAGTTTGAAAAGTACCTTGGGTCAATAGTGTGTTGAGAGGGATTCGTACATTGTTTTAATTAGAAGTTTTAGTTAAATATACACTCAGAATATTCAGTTGTTTCAGAAGTTAGAAGGAAACTTATAGTAAATTCATATCATATAATATATGTTATATTATATCATCTGTTTTGATTCCAATTTCATTGCAATGAATTCCAATTTAATGAATATTCTTCTTTACAATAAATGGATTCATTTTCTGTGCTCTTGCACAATAAATGGATTCATTTTCTGTGCTCTTTTTGCTGAGCCTTCCTTCTAGCCACATCGGGATGTCTTGCAAAGAATAATTTCAGCCATTTCCTTCCTGCTAATTTAGATGTATCAGAAAAAGGATTAGAAATGTTCATTATCATCGCATACGAAAATACACTTCTTCTTACTATTTTACTGGTTATTGGCATGTCCACCTCTGCTAGTTTATGAATTCTGCGAACTAGATCTCTTTCTTGTTCAAAACTTAAAACACTTTTCCTTCCAAGTCGTTTAACTTTTGGCTGCGATAATGTAGTCCAAGTGTTGTTCGAGGTATTTCATATCGTAATGAAGCTTGGCTTATACTGCTTCCAGCTCTAAGCCAAGCCGCACACCAAAGAAACATGAAACTAAAAACATGAAACATGAAACGAAAAACATGTTTCATGAAACTAAAACACTGCTAAACAAATCTCAAAGTCCGCCTACAAATGAAACGAGTGTGATTCATGCTCATGACACATTTTTATTTTCGGAGAGTTTCATAAATGGCCGGACGTATATTTGTTTAGCACTGTTTTATTTCCATGAAACGTAATTTACGTTTCATGTTTCTTTGATGTGCGGCCTGCCTTAGGCTAAGGCTTCACGGGCGACAGTCGTGTGGTCGGTTCAGTTCGGCTATTCCTATTCCGTTCCGCGGAACCTTAAGCTCGTTTTACGGCTACTGCTAGCGTAAATTTGTCGCCCGTGGAGCCTTAGCCTTATTGCTTCTAACGCTGCAATGAGATTCGCCTCAGACCACATGGCTCTCTTTCTATTCTGCATTCTGTTGAAAAGAAAGTTTTTATTAATAAAAAGTAAATTTTCATGTTAGGTTCCAAATATTGCCATGGCAATATTAGGATCATTACTACTGCGGAACAAAAATGGCGATTTATGTTTTATACTCTTTTATATTAATTAGACACAATAGAGCGGTTGTTTTAGTTCGACATTTGAGCTTACATGGTCATCTGTGACTCAAGGGACAAATTAATAAATTTATGGGGAGTGGCAATATAGGTCTGGATCCCGCGTATGAAAAGAAGTTGATTAATAGCAAGCTGAAAATTTGTTATTAGCTTAAGGGTGTCTAGTCGGATAAACTTTGATATATGGGAACACTGTAACAAGGGCAGTTTTAATTGTGGAACAGGTTAAAAATTTGGAACGGTCAGACCACGAAAACGGCACATTTATTTTGTCCGACAGAACAGACTTAAACTCTCCGAGCAGAGATTAAACTCTCATGCAAAAATCAGACTGCTATTTATCACCTGTCATAATTTCTGTCATTTGGCATATTCTACATGTTCCACTCATTAAAACGCCCATTTGGTGATAAATAGCAGTCTGATTTTTGCATGAGAGCTTAATCTCTGTTCGGAGAGTTTAAGTCTGTTCTGTCGGACAAAATACATGTGCCGTTTTCGTGGTATGACCGTTCCAAATTTTTAACCTGTTCCACGAACACTTACCTTCGCACTTACCTTATTACACGAAAATGCCGATATCGAAACAATAAACACTGTTTCAAAACGATCTAATAGTGAAATTGTAGAATATTTAGTTCCTTTTTTTAACGGAATCTTTGTTTCGACATGCCGAGGCCCCTGCATGCCATGCATCCCGTATAATTGATACGGCTGATACGCCTCTGATGTGAAGACTATTTGCTTTTATAATGTATTATTTTCCATTTTTAAAAGCATTAATATCTCTTTTAAATGAATTCGTCACACAAACATTTCCGCTGAAGTCGGGTGTTAATATGTGATTATATGCAATTCGATTTAGGCCATACGGCGTTAGTCCACTACTTTCTAAATCACGCCGTTGAGCTATTGTAACAGTACACATCCTATTGTGCCATTACCGTCATGTTAATAAAATTTAATTTAACATGCGGCAACGTGGTGCGGCTTGTGTGGGGAAACCATATTGACAAAGCCTGTTTGATGTAATTAATGAATAAATAAATGATGGTTATTATAATCATCGCATACCAGCGTGCTTTATGGGCCCTTCCAGTATGTTTACTCTAGTGGAAAATCATAGCACTGTAAATATGAACAATGTACGGTACATGGTGTTTACAGATTTGTTTAATGAGATTTTTAGGTGACATTATGAGGACCTTGTATATACAATGCTGTAGAATGCACGGGAATTTTGAGAGTAATTTATATTCAGGGTACAGGGAAAATATTCAAGAGACTCAAAGGTAAAATAATTATATGTAGATAGATGTTACTGTGAAACACGGAAGTCTATCTAATGTCGAGATTTTCAGTAAATTTCATTATTACCTACGAATACCGTTTTTATTTTATAAAGGTAATAACATATATTTGATATGTATATATTTATGTTTTAATAAAAATATAGGAGAAGCTTTCTAGTAAGCATAAAAAAATTTAAAAATTAAAACAAACAGCAATATTCATATCCAAGTAGCGAACTAGAACAAAAGTAATATCATTAATAATGTTACGTGTGGTATAAAAAATACTGAACCTTGTGGGATACCAGTAGAATACATTCAGTATGAATGCCTTGTGAATATGTACATTCAGTATTGGGTCTTCTACTTTTCCTTTTCTTTATTAATGACATTGCAATTTAAAAATCACTGGAATTTTTTTTACTGATGTAAGCAAAAGTTTGCTGATTTCCAATATCACTTATTTATTTACTTACAATAAAATCCTGGTCCGACTGTATTTACTCTCTTTTCACTTAGATAAATAAAACAGGAGCATTATCCTATAAAGGAGCTCTTCAACCCTTGGTTCTTAATAACAACCAGATCAGTACCATTGAGTCAGTAAAATTTCTTGGTATTTTTTTAGACAGCGACCTTAAATGGTCCCTTCATATCGATTTTTTAATAAGATACTAGCCTCAGCTTGCTATGCAATAAGATCTCTTTCGAAGGAAATCAGTTTAGCATCCTCCAAAATAACATATTTTTCTTTGTTCGAGTCTCATATTTGATATGGTCTTCCTTTTTGGGGTTCTGGTGCAGCTGCCAATTCGATGTTATTTTTAAATTACAAAAAAGGGCAATAGGAAGGTATCTGTTTGGTTTCAGAAGAACAACAGATTGCAGAAGCTACTTCAAAGATCACGGAATTTTAATATTTCCATATATATTTTAAAATATGTTTGCTTAATTCGTAAACACCTACATGTTTTTACAGCAAGACCTAATCGTGACTACTCTACCAGAAATTCAACCTTTGATGTCTATTTATCGATCACGTCCACTGAGTTAGTAAAGAAATCTATATTATATTCTGCTTAAAAACTATACAAACATCTCCCTCTGCAACTTAAATCTGCAACATATTTCCCCAAGTTCCCTAAAATGACAAAGAAATTACAGTACCCTTATGTACAAGCAGTTGTTTTGTCTATATTTGTGTGTCATATGCAGCAGCTTAAACTTAATAGTCTCTAAGTTTCATTATGCAATTTAAAATTTATTTAAATTTTGCGATAGGAAATAAATACATCATAACCCCATTTAAAATAACCAACACATTGAGATCCATTTTTTCCAAAACCACACGCAACAACATGCAGGAGAGACCAAAGAACTGCATTTACAAAATGCCTTGTGATTGTAATAATTTTTATCTGGGAGCAACTTCAAGATCATTAAGTCTTAGGATAAATGAGACTGAATCATACGTTAAAAGCATGCCTGAGATAATGAGCACAGAGTGCAATGGAAATATACATCAATAGTTATGAAAGAAACTGACAGAAAAAACAGGGGAAATTAAAGAAGCAGTCATGATCTTACTAAATGAAGAACAATGTGTATGTAGCAAGCCCATCAATAAATGTAGTAAGCTTTGGTTACCAATACTGAAAGAAGAAGCCAGCATTAAGAATATACCAACATTAACAAGTTAACAGCCCGTCAGAGACACATCATATACAGGGTGTCCCGAAAAGATTGGTCATAAATTATACCACAGATTCTGGGGTCAAAAATATGTTGATTGAACCTCACTTACCTATATACAATAGTGCACACAAAAAAAGTTACAGCCCTTTGAATTTACAAAATGAAAATCGAGTTTTTTTCATATATCGAAAACTCTCAGAGATTTTTTATTGAAAATTGACATGTGGCATTTTTACGACAGCAATATCTTAAAAAAAATTAAGTAAAATTTGTGCACCCCAAACAAATTTTATGGGGGTTTTGTTCCCTTAAACCCCCCCCCCCCCAAACTTTTGTGTACGTTCCAATTAAATTATTATTGTGGCACTATTAGTTAAACACATTATTTTTAAAACTTTTTTGCCTCTTAATACTTTTTCGATAAGCCAGTGTTTATCGAGATATTTTGAATATTTGTCGAATCCACCACATATTTGTATATGGTTAAGTACGGTTATAGAGACCTGTTAATAATCTGAAAATTTATTTATAATTTACATTTTTAGGTATATTTTGAAAAAGAAGCTACATCTCGATAAAAGGTGACTTATGAACAAAAGACTAAGAGACAAAAGTTTTAAAAACACTGTGTTTAACTAATGGTACCACAATAATAGTTTAATTGGAACGTACACAAACATTAGGAGGGTTTGAAGGAACAAAACCCCCATAAAATTTTTACGTAAATATATTGAAAAAGAAGCCGCATCTCAATAAAAACTGGCTTATCGAAAAAATACTAAGAGGCAAAAAAGTTTTATAAACGTTGTGTTTAACTAATGGTACCACAATAATGAATTAATTGGAACGTACACAAAAGTTTGGGGGGGTTTAAGGGAACAAAATCCCCATAAATTTTTTATGGGGTGGACAAATTTCACTATAATTTTGTTTTAAGATGTTCCTGACATAATAATTATACGTGTCCATTTTCAATAAAAAATCTCTAATAGTTTTCGATATATTGAAAAAAATCGATTTTCATTTTGTAACTTCAAAGGGCTGTAACTTTTTTTGTGAGCACATTTGTACTAAAGTAAGTTAGGTTCAATCGAACTATTTTTGACCCCAGAATGTGTGGTATAATTTATGACCATTCTTTTCGGGACACCCTGTATATTAATTAACTATGTACCGGGTGTCCCAATAAGAATGGCTCTCGGCCATATCTCAGGAACCGTTTATAGTAGAGCTTTGAAATAAAAAATTTTATAACAAAAGTTGCCTCAGGAAAAGCCTGGAAATTATTTTCATAATTGTGGGTCCACCGCTAGAGGGCGTAATTGAATATCAAAAATAAAAAAATCAAAATTTTACAAAATTTTCCTAATGAAGGGGCACTGGAAATCCAATGATTGTATTCTTCATCAAATTCTGCGCATATTTAATTTAACAAGTTTAACTCTACCTTTGCAAATAAGAGGTGGGAGTGAGTGGGAACCTTGTTATGAAAAAATGGCTGTAAGTCCGGTTCTGCTAAATCAAATTTTGAAAACTGGGTCTTGTTGAAGACAGATCTTTTTCTTCAATGTAAGCGTGATAATTTTGAACCATCCTAATAAGTAATAAGCTAGCTGGGAGGCGTTATTTAATTTTTTTCAGAAATCTAGTTTTCTTTGGAAAATATTAAATACAAGTATGCATTTTTAATCATACTTTATAAAATTAGATTAAATTAGAAATAGAATAGCGAAAACCGCATGTCGATACCTTTTTTCTATCTCAAGATATCTCGAGAAACGTGTAAATATTATACATAACTGTTACTATCACGGGTAAGCTAAGTTAATGAAAAGTAGTGTGCTGTGGAAAGCAACAAAATAACATTTTCCAGATGTCAACGTATAAAAATATAATTAATTAAAACAACAATATAAAGAGAGACAATACTATTAAAATTAAATAAAACACAGAACAAAAAGAACTACTTAGTGACGACCTAAATATTCAAATTTTTGCCCATCATACACTACTCTAGGATACATTATCCAGAGAATACTAAACGCCATTCAAAGCATATCGAAAGCAGAAATTGAGACTGTTGTTCAATCTACTCTTGAAAGAGTAAATGTTTGCAACGAAAATGATGGGCAAAAATTTGAACGTTTATGTCATCACTAAATAGTTGTTTTTATTTCTTTGTAATAGGGCTTTTCAACGCTTCTCATTTGTTTCGAGCCTCTGTCATATGCCGTATAATCCGTGTATAATATTAATATACGAGATATGAACGAGGCTCGAAACAAATGAGAAGCGTTGAAAAGACCTAATATGCGTTGACAGCTGGAAAATGTTTCTTTGTTGTTTCCATAGCACACTACTTTTAATTAATTTCGTTTACCGGTGACAGTAACAGTTATGTTTTTAAATTTACACGTTTTGTAAGATATCTCGAGATAGAAAAAAGGTATTAACATGCGGTTTTCGCTATTCTGTTGCTAATTTTGTCGAATTTTGTAATATGGTATTAAAAATGCATGTTTGTATTTAATATTTTCCAAGGAACACTAGATTTCTGAAAAAAATTAAATAACGCATTCTAGCTGGCATATTACTCAGTAAGTTGGTTGGAAATCATAACTTTTACATTGACGAAAAAGATCTGTCTTCAACAAGACCAAGTTTGCAAAATTTGATTAAGCAGAACCGGACTCACAGCCAGTTTTTCATAACAAGGTTCCCACTCACCCCCACCTCTTATTTCCTAAGGTAGACCTAAACTTGTCAAATCAAATATGCGTAGAATTTTATGAAGAATACGACGATCGGATTTCCAGTGCCCCTTCATTAGGAAAATTTTGTAAAATTGAGATTTTTTAATTTTTGATATTCAATTACGCCCTCTAGCGGTGGTCCCACAATTATAAAAATAATTTTCAGGCTTTTCCTGAGGCAACTTTTGTTATAAAATTTTTTATTTCAAAGCTCTACTATAAACGGTTCCTGAGATATGGCCGAGAGCCATTCTTATTGGGACACCCGGTACATAAGCACAGAAACATCAGAATTTGATATCAATCCGAGGGTACAACACAACCTTTCTGAATTTTACTCAAAATATGGCTATTGTCTACAAGATCGAGTCAAAGTAAATCAACTGTCAAATTCGTGCTACGATCATAGACATAATAAGAATAGACTAGGTAAGCTATGGACTGCTCTGTGAATTGAGATTAAGCGCCAATATCCCCCAGCTATTTTGTCTGTCAGATATTATCTATCTATCACTAGAGTGGTCTAGTGACCACCATTAGACTTTGTCTAATGATTTTGTTGAAAATGATTCCGCATTAGAAATCGAAACGTCAAAATAAATATAAAATTTAAATCTCATTACAATCAATTATTATTGTGTTTTAATACTATATATGTAAAATAAAAGTTATGTATCTATGTTTTCTTAAACCTTTCCATGAATGACAAATAATATACACATTTTCAGTACTTCATAATTTAATATTTATAGCTTCAATTATAAAATGAAATTAGTTCCCTATATAACTGATTATCAAATTTTGATGAAGTTATTAAAATAATAATTTACTGTTTCGACATCTGTTATATTCTAAATGTTGGTAATTGTGGTAAAAAGTTCACATCCTTTCACCATAAACTATGGCATCAAATTGAATAAGTTATGGAATTCGCCTCCATTATTGTTTGGTTAATTGATGTTGAATAATGGGAATTAATCTACTGAATTATTTTGATACACGATACTACTAGTTTCGTCTTTTCAAATTCAAATAATGGTTTAGTAGCTGTACACTTTAAAACACTCTGAAATATTATTATCGTATTGAATGTGAATGAGCTTATTCTTGTGGCTAAGAGGAAACCAAAATTTACCACAAAAGCTGTATCATGGTGTCACATATCAACCTTGTAAATCATAAGCATCATATCGAGTAGAATACTATACTTTGTTCCCGACTGTAAGGTATCTACAGGTTGACCTATTGAGATTGGGAATATCTCTATAAAGTTTAAACTTGTTAACCCATTTTAACCAATTTTTTCTTTAAATATTGTTATTTAAAGGTCTACCTCCAGACATATTTTAAAATACACTCCTGGCCAAAAAAACCTGGACACCTTAAAAATAGGTCTTTTTTGATGTCACGTATCTCCTACACCTGTGGTCCGATTTTAGTGATTTTTTTATTTGTTATAGCCTTATTCTTTAGCAATATCGCTGTGATAATATTGTTGCTAGACTGGTAAATTGTCATTGTATACCGGGTGTATCAATCAAACTGTGTTTTTTTTGTCAAAGTTCGCCACACCCTGTAAAATATTCTAGCAATTATAAAATACTAAAATTAAAACCCAACTATAGCCTCATGTTTTCTTAACATTTTGTTGTTTGATTCATTCTCTTATGTTGGATAATAAAAAAGTTAGGTACTTTAACAACTAGCCATGTTTTTCATCAATACAGGGAGATTTGAAATAAGTATAACAAGCTTTAAGGGGTAACTTGCATGAAAAAATAATGACAGTTTGCTTTATAAACGTATGTTCGCAAATGCTCTGTTTCTGAGATACAGGGTGTTGAAATTTTTCTTACAAACTGACGGTTTATGTATTGCTTTAAAACCGGTTGAGATATAAAAATTAAATTTGGTGGGTTTTAAGAGGTAGCTCTTTCGCATTTTTTGACATACAACTAAGAGTTTTGTATTCACCAAAGGCGCGCATACGGGTAATATGACCCGTACGTGTAATGGTCTGAACTTTTTATAGAAAAAATTAGTAAACCACTGAGATATTTTAAATAAAAAATGATTTTTCTATTCCTCGTTAAATTTGCAACAAAAAACCTTTCTTGTTTTTTTTCATGTGGGGCGCTGTTTTTATGCAAAAAATTAAAACATCTTAACGTTTACACTGTACCCTCCTGATCAAAAAATTCCGGACACTTACTGGCATTTTGTACGCTTTTTAAAATTCTCTATCTGTTAAGGGGTTTAAATGGGGGAAATAAATATAAATAATAAAAATAATTTATTTAAAACACTAACAAGTAATAATAATAAGTAACCCACAAGAAAGTAATAAACAACTCAAAAAATTAACATTGTTGGAAAAATTAAAGAAAAGAAAAAATAACATTTTAATTGCCCACAGCTGACTATTCTTTTGGTTTAGTACCGGGTATAGCTTCCTCTACATCTGCGGAGGCTTTCAATCCGCCTAGCCATACTTGCAATAAGTTGCTGAATTTGTGCTTGCGGTATATGCTCCCATTCTTCATTCAACGCTATTTTCAGCTCTTGAATTAATACTGGCAATGGTTGCCTCTTTCTAATCTTTTTCCCTAAAACGTCCCATAAATGTTCTATTGGATTCATGTCAGGACTACAAGCGGGCCAATCCAAAACTGGAATTTCGACAGTATTTAGGTAGTCCATGACGATTCGCGCAGTATGTGGACGCGCATTATCCTGCATAAATAATAAATTATCCCCAACGAAAGGGGCGTAGGGGACAACATTCTCCTCTAGACACTGTCGTATATATCTATCTGCTGTCAGAGTTCCATGTTCGATAATAATTAATTCGGTGCGTCCGTGGAAAGAAATACCTGCCCATACCATAACACCTCCGCCACCAAACGGCGTTCTGGGTGAAATACAGCAAGGTGCAAATCGTTCTCCGGCTCTCCTCGCGTCCGTTATGTGGAAAAAAGGCAAGAAAAATTTTTTGTTGTCAATTGAACGAGAAATTCAAAAATTAGTTTTAATTTGAAATATCTCAGTGGCGTACTAATTTTTTTTTTAATTTAGACCATTACCCGTTCGGGTCATATTACCCGAATGCGCGCCAATAATGAATATTAAATTTTTAATTGTATGTCAAAAAATGCGCAATAGCTACCTCTTAAAACCCACCAAATTTCATTTTTATATCTCAACCGGTTTTAGAGCAATACATAAACCGTCAGTTTGTAAGAAAAATTTCAACACCCTGTATCTCAGAAACGAAGCATTTGCGAACATACGTTTATAAATCAAACTGTCATTATTTTTTCATTCAAATTACCCCTTAAAGTTTGTTATACTTATTTAAAATCTCCCTGTATTGATGAAAAACATGGCTAGTTGTTAAAGTACCTAACTTTTTTATTATCCAACATAAGAGAATGAATCGAAAAACAGAATGTTAATAAAACATGAGGCTATAGCTGGGTTTTAATTTTAGTATTTTATAAATGCTAGAATATTCTACAGGGTGTGGCGAACTTTGAGAAAAAAACACAGTTTGATTGATACACCCGGTATACAATGATAGCTTACCTGTCTAGCAACAATATTATCACAGCGATATTGTTAAAGAATAAGGCTATAACATATTTAAAAAATCACTAAAATCGGAGCACAGGTTTAGGAGATACGTGACATCAAAAATGACCTATTTTTAAGGTGTCCAGGTTTTTTTGGCCAGGAGTGTATTTAATCAAATTTCCAGGGCTTAGTTGAAAATGGGAAATCTTATTACATTTTCAAATTGTTATTGCAGATATTGTTGAGATATTTCAGTGACAAATTAAATAAAAATTTGGTTAAAGAATGCAAAGAAGACAAAATACCTACGTCCTGCGATTATAATTTAGTAATAATCTTAGATATTTGTTTTCCTGGCACATCCGCCAAATATTTAAATTAAAAAGAACAACTTATTCCTAAAATTAAAATTTACAATTTTGTAAATTATTTTATGTATTTAAAATAATATGTATGTACAGTGTGGGCCAAAGAAAACAGTCCACCTCGATATTTGGCAGTATTTAATTAGATTTTAAGGAAATGACGAAACGGGTCGATTTTTGATCTGAGGGGGACACATTTTTACGGTATATACATCTGTCATTTGCCAACCCCCTCCTATTTTTAAATAGGGAATAGGGGTCATGTGCTAGCTCATTTTAAAGGTTATTCAATTCTCTATTCAGTAGTATACACAATAAAATAATTAGAAGAAGGCATTATTTTTATTTTCAATTCAGAGACCATTACCCCCTTTCTATGGCCCTTTCGAACCCTTTAGTTCTCATCAGGAAAGTTATCGGAATGATGCTCTATTCGATAACTTTCCTGATGAGAACTAAAGGGTTCGAAATGGCCATAGAAAGGGGGTAATGGTCACTGAATTGAAAATAAAAATAATGCCTTCTTCTACCTACGTTCTTACTCACGTTTTGATTATTAGGAGACAGTTTCGTTGATCTTTGCCTCGATGAATTGACGTGTAGTGGAGTGCAACTATTTAGACCCCCACGTCTCTGCATTCATCACCCTTTATTCCTTGTAAATTGTAGAAGGATGGGGCATAGGTATAAGAGAGAATCTGTTTCCGAACTAAGAAATCCAAAGATTTTATTAAGTTTTTAAACATTTATTTGTTTAGATGGAGTCTTTTGGTTTCGACAATTTGTTAATAAAATAATTATTTATACGAGGTGTCCAAGAAAAAAATATTTTAATTCAATTATTTGACACAAAAAGAAGAATGTATGTAATTTATTTAATTCAAAACACATTCTACTGCTGTCACAAAACATAAAAAAATGTTTTTTGATAAATAAACATTGCTTTTCGCTTAATTTCAATGTTCAAGCTGCCACCCATCTGCTTCTTGGTAGGTTGAATATTGAATTTAAGCAACAAACAATGTTTATTTACCAAATAAACATTTTTCTCTGTTTTCTGTCAGCAGTAGAATGTATTTTGAGTTAAATAAATTACATACATTCTCAATTTTGTGTCAATTAGTTTAATTCAAAATAATTTTTCTTGGATACCCTGTATAAATAAGTATGTCAATGTTGTTAATATTACTGAAAAGAGAATTGAATAACCTTTCAAATGAGCTAGCACACTACCCCTATTCCCTATTTAAAAATAAGGGGGGGAAGTGGAAGGGAGGGGGTTGACAAATGCCAGATGTGACAGGTATGTACCGTAAAAATGTGTCCCCCTTAGATCAAAAATCGACCTGTTTCTTCATTTTCTTAAAATTCAATAAATACTGCCAAATATCGAGGTGGACTGTTTTCTTTGGCCCACTCTGTATATGTAAAAAAAACAGTATCTATGTATAGGATGGGAAGAAACTACGCAAAAACCTAACCTCGAGCTGGGAAAAGTTGAAAGTTGCAAGGAATACGACATATTTATACTTAGAAATTAAGCAAACTAGCACAGGACGAAATAAAGGAAAAATAAAAGACTGGATAGTAAAAGGAAGATAAGTTTTAGGGGCCCTGAATTCTATTTTCGTAACAAAAAAATATAAAAGATACAAAGCGGCGAATCTACAACACAACATTAAAACCAGTGTGAATATGTTTGTTAAATAGCAATGTAATAACTATTTGTATAACAAGGGAGGAAAGTGCTACTTTTCCTCCCGAGAATGAAGCGGAGGGCAGTAATCATTCAAGGGAGGAAAAGGCACTTTACTCCCATGTTATACATATGGTTTTTCCACCTTCCTCAAATTAATAACAAGTCATTATTTCATTTTTACTTTATTTATGTAACTAACCAACAAAATTTATTAAAACTAAAACTAACAAGTAGGTACAATATAACTGTCAACTGTCAAATATAAGTCAAATTATTAATGTAAACATTGTTAAATCAAAATAACAATTTACTGTTTTTTACCATTCTGCAAAATATAGGGTGTTTTATAAATAAACGTTAAAATGTATAGATACTTGCGTACTAGAAAATAGATATTGTACAGGGCGTCAATAAGTTGTATTTCATGAATGAAATACCATGACGTCACTTTTACTTTTTCTCCCTAGGGAGGAAAAGTACAACTTTGCTCTCTACAATCAGGTCCGGAAAAGTATACTTTCGGTAGAGGTAGGTGGAAAATATTTTTATTAGCATCAGAATCACGACCATTTTTTAACAAAGTTATTGATTTGTAATATTTTTCTCACTTAGCGTAATAGTATTTCCCAAAACCTGGATTACATTCCCTGATGGAGTACTATATTCTGGGCTTGTTTTTTCCAATAGGTTTTGTAATGCTGTTGAATTAAATGCTGTTGTGAGGATCACCATTTCTGTTTTTTGTTTGTTCTCAGATTTTTTAAAAAATCTCCAGGATTCTCTAGATTTGAGCCCTCCAATACATCTATCTGGCTTCTGGTATTTGTCTTCCCAACTTTGGTTTTTGGCTTTTTAATATTTCTGTTTTCAAATTAACCAATGCTTGTTTATATTTTTGTTTACTTTGTTGTGTTTAATCAATTGACGCTCTCGGAGCAATAGTGACCTAAGCCACAAATTGATCGCTTTAGATCAATATATCAATAAAAGCAGCAACATTAAATCTTCGGATTAACAAGGGCCTACCTCTCTATATTTTTCTACCTCTATTTTGACATACTTTGTAGCGCCATCCCATAAACATAATGTAAGTACGAATGCAAAGATTCCATTTTTATTTCAAAACTTCATTTTTGGGTTTAGGTCACTGTTGCTCTGATAGTCTCAATTAGTCATTTTTAATATATTTCGGGTACTTATATGTTTCTTATTTCTTCTAGAGATGATCATTTCACCAGTGATTTCTGACAATTTGTTACTTTGTTGCACTACCTAAACCTAAAGCTTCTCAGTAGACCCAATAAATCCCCTAAAAATGGCCTAAAAGCTTATTATAATATGCTTCTATTACTGGAAATATTAATACATATAACACAATATTTGGTTATACCTAATCAAAATTAAGTTAGCTAACAAAATGGCATTTAAGCGATTTTGAAAGTAGAATATACTTATTAAAGAAAAACAAAGAAAATTATTAACTAACGAAAATTTCTCTTACATACATTTCACTTCAACCATTGTTCATCTAATACGAGTTTGGTGGACTTTAGATATGTTTTGGGAGATTATTCTGTTTAATAGGATTGCAGCGTAATATTTATCATGAATGGATGATAACTTTCTACCTATACCTACTCGTAATATTTCCTCAATAAACCAGCTAATAAAACCACAACTTTTCGTTGTGCCTTATTTCGAAAAAAGCCGAACTCGACCTTATTTATTATCATTGTCCTAGGGAGTGATACTGTAATCCTAACAATTCGAAGGCATTTTTATACAGTGTGGAACATACTTATGAAATAAAATTATTTCTGTGCTTGTTTTAAAAATCTATAAAAAAACGTCGAGACTGGCCAATTTTCAACAAAAACTTTTCGTTTATAAACTCGCAAAGTCTGTGTGTTATTGCGTTGCCGCTCCTGCAACACTTAGAGCAGATTTATCAATGGTTTCTTATGTAGTTTTGTCTTCTGAATCCAAATCTGCAAACGGCATTTCGATATCTCTAACCGTCTTCGAGATAATTGACCTCAAAATCCAAAATGTGACGTCACAATCATTTTATTTTCTGCCGACACACTAGCCGTCAGCTCAAATCGTTGCTAGTAAGTAGGCTAGTTTTTTAATCTGAATTTGTCAAGCAAAGCATAGAGGTTATTTACATTTGAGTTTGACACTTCGTGAATGTCAAACTAAATTTTAAATGAAGTATTAATAAAATAGCAATGACATTAAATTTGATAGTGAATTTAATTATTACAGTATGTCCCTGTAAGTTGTATCCATATGGAAAACTTTTGTATTATTAATTTTACGAAAAAAAGTTATTCTTTATAAAAAGCTCTGCATGGTCCAAAACCTTGGACCATGGATGGATTTAATCATCAAATATCAAATTTTTTGAATATTATACGAGGTATGTCAAAAAGTTTGAATTTCACTCAAGAGTAAAGTAGCTTTATTTTTCGTAATATTGGAAATTGCTATTATGAAAAATTGTTTACTGTATTCTAATATGCAATTACATCCTTCTAATTGAAAAAAAAATTTGAGAAATTATGGATAACTATCATTATTTTTTCAGTTATTTCAATTCTGATAACTCTTTTATTATTAATTTTACGAAAAAAAGTGATTCTTAATAAAAAGTTCTGGATAGTCTAAAACTTAAAATACAACCATCTTATATCAAATTTTATCAATTTTATACGAGGTATGTCAAAAAAGATAAATTTAGATCAAAAGTAAAGTACCTTTATAGTTCAGAATATTTCAATTAGAAGGATGTAATTGATACTAAAACATAGTTTTTAATTCTAAATAACTTATCATAATAACAATTTTCGATATTGTGAAAAATAAACGTATTTTACTCTTGAGCGAAATTCATATTTTTTGACATACCTCGTATAAAATTGATAAAATTTGACAAAAGATGGTTGTATTTTAGATTTGAAACCATGCAGGACCTTTTTTTAAGAATCACTTTTTTTCGTAAAATTGATAATAAAAGAGTTATCTGAATTAAAATAACTGAAAATAATGTTACGATATCCATAATTTTTCAAAAAAAAAAATTTTCAATTAGAAGGATGTAATTGCATACTAGAATACAGTTTTTAATTCGAAACAACTTTTCATAATAGCACTTTTCAATATTGTGAAAAATAAAGCTACTTTACTCTTGAGTGAAATTCAAACTTTTTGACATACCTCATATAATATTCAAAAAATTTGATATTTGATGGTTAAATCTTAGGTTTTGGACCATGCAGAGCTTTTTATAAAGAATAACTTTTTTTCGCAAAATTAATAATAAAAAAGTTTTCCATATGGATACAACTTACAGGGACATACTGTATAATATAAAATAAATAAGATGTTAAAAAATACAATTTGAGTATAATTTTGAAAGCAATAATTTATTAAAAACTTTAAAGAGGTTTATACGAGTATACGGCCTCACCTTTAATGATGAATGGACTGTTCCATTTGTTATGAAATGAAAATTGCTATTATAGTCGGTTCGCTAAACTCAGACACAACAACTGGCTAGTGATTTTAGTAGGTAATTTTTTAGTTTTTTGCCAATTTTGGCAAAATGCTAATTATTTAGTAATTATTAACTATTTAGTAATTATTTTTTTTGCCAAATTGGCAAAATTACTGACTAAAATCACTAGCCAGTTGTGTCTGAGTTTAGCGAACCGACCATATGAATTGCTAACTGCAAAAAGGGGACTTCCAACAAATTTTCATAAATTCACTTTTTGTTATTTTTGTGTTCTTTACACGTAAACAGATCGTTTTCAACAAAAAGGGGACTTCTGCGTATATTCTAAGTTTATTGAAAATGGCGGCTAAAATTTCTCTAATTGCAAAAAGAGGATATTTACAGCAGAAGTATAACGAAAAATAAACGAAGAAGTGACAGTTTTGCCGTCACAACGCGAGTTTATTCTAAAACAAGCCCATTAATGGCATCCAAAGTTGAAAACATTAGAAAAATGCTCATATTCATCGACAATGGCAATATCCCATTTTGGAGGGAAATAACAGAATGGCCCACTGTTCAACAAGTTGATAATTAATACTATCGACTATTTTCTATCCTTTTCTTTATATTACATGTTGATAATGGCAAATAAACGTGTTTTCTGGCAAGTAGTGTTTATCTAATTGAATTATTCCTAATAATTTTTATTTTTATTACAGTTAACTGCAAAAAGGGGACTTCTACACAACATTAAAATGTGAATATTATACAATTGTAATTAAAATTATTTACCAGTTATTTACAGAATTATATATAAAACTATGTTGAACATGTATACCAAGTTTTCCGTTTCTAAGAGATTTGGTTACATAATTATTTAGTTTTTACCTTCTCCTGTAAAATTTGCTTTTATGCAGATGTCCCCTTTTTGCAGTTAGCAGTTCATATGAAATGTTGTATGGAATAAAAAATGATGGTCTGATATGTGCATCCTTCTAATGGAAAAAAATATTTGAAAATTTTTCTCAAATTATGGATACCAACAACATTTTCATTTCATTTATAACTTTTATTTTTAATTTGACGAAGGAAAGTTATTCTTCATAAAAAGCTCTTCATGGTCTAAGATTTATGATGCAACCATCATATATAAAATTTTATTAATTTTATACGAGGTATATAAAAAATATAAATTTCGATCAAGAGTAAAGTACCTACCTTTATAGTTCAAAACATTTAAATTAGAATGATATAATTGCACATTAAAACATAATTTTTAATTCTAAACAACTTTTTATAATAGCAATTTTCCATATTATGAATTAAAATACGCAAATAAACAAAGTTTTCGTTATGATAATGCTCGCATTTTCAGCTTGTTATATATAAATGTGCGCTTTTTAAACATAAATTTATATATTTAGTATGCCTTTTATTCTTACAGCGATGGCTCTTATTTTCATCCCTATTGGTCCGAATTTCATTATCTTAATTTAGTCCCCCCATTTTCAACCATTATTACAGTTACGTCATTATTCATCTGGAACAAGGTCTAAAATGGTGTGTATTTCAATAACGACGCAACTACCCTGTAGTGGTGCAGCACATAGTTACAGCTTTTGTATCATCTGTATACAGTATTTTAAAAGTTAATTACGCAATAAACAGGTATTGACAAAATTTGCAGTTACGTCATTCTTATTCCGAACCGGCGTTTTAATCCTATCAAAAGCTTAATTAAAATGTATTAGTACATTCTTTAACGGTAAAATATTGCAAAACCTCTAAATTTTAAAGAACCGCTTGGATTGACATGAAATTTGGCATACACATAGCTAACAAGCCAAAGAAAAAAAGTGATATTGTGCCGATATGTGCTTTTGCCCTGGGGGTGCTTTTCACCCCCTCTTGGGGGTGAAAAAGTATTCGTCCAAAGTAAGTCCGGAAATTTATAAACTGACTAATTTTAAGTAACTTTTGTTCAATTGAGTTTTTTCACTAAGTCAATACTTTTCGAGTTATTTGCCAGTGAATATGTTCATTTTTTCAACAAAATAACCACGCTTTTAGACGGTTTTTTGCAAATAACTCAAATAGTAAGTATTTTGTCGAAAAAACATTCCTAGCAAAAATATAGCATGTAAAATTTTTTAAAAAATGGTGTATATAACACGTTTTTATACCTAGTAGAAGCAGAGTTATAGCTAATTAAAAATAGGTTCATATTCGTCAAATTCCAAATGGAATACTTTAACGTGAAATAACCAAAAATTAGCACATTTCGGGGAAAACTCATTTTAACTTATTTAAAGTGTTTAAAAAAAGCTTAATTTTTGTTTTATAAAAAAATTTCTAGCATCAAAAGTAAATAAGTTACGCTTAAAATAAAGTTAGTCCCTTTTTTTTGGTAAAAAAAAATCGGGAAAATCACCCCCTAATTAGTATCTCAAATTAACTTAATCGTTACGACTTCACAAGTTTCTTGACTCGTGTATGTATTGTTTATATGATCTGTAAGTTTCATGGGTTCAAAGTCCTTATTTTTGAAAGGGCTGTAGTTAAAAGGGGTTGAACGAGTCACTGATCACGAATGTATGCAAATTTAGAAACACCAAATCTTAATCAATTTTTGTCTAACATAAAAACAATAAAATACATGATATTCAGAAAAACAATGCTGACTTTTTTTGTTTTTCGAGATTTTTGGTATGCCTAACAATTTTTAAGTTATTTTGAAAAAAAGCATATTTTTCGAAATTAAAATTTTTAAAAATTTTACACTAAAAACCAAATTTTTTCCAAAAGAAGCACTTTGAATCGATGAAACTTACAGATCATATAAACACAACATAAGTAAAATAATTTGTGGAGCGGTAACGATTAATTTTTATTAATAAAGTAATTAATAATTAAAAAAACCGTGAAAGAATGGACTATATGAAGAGTGGCTGTTTTCGGCTTATTAGGCCTATATATTACTCTCAGCTCGTTTTCCTTTAAAACTAAAGATGTTGTTTATAGTACTTCTCCCTTTTTTAAAGCCACACTGGTATATTATTCTATGCTATTGTTAAGACTTCTTGCTAGCTTGTTTTTGATGTGGACTGCTAATATCTTATATATTATATTTAACATTCTGCTTTATCCCCTTTTTTATAAAGAGGACATAGTACTGCCTGCTTCCATTCCATCGGTAGTTCTTCCTTTTCCCATATATGGTTTTTAGTAATTTGTGTATTTTATCTGTCAGCTGCGGTCCTCCATGTTTTAACATTTCCGCTGTTATAGAATCACTTCCAGCACAGTTTATTAATAATGATGTCAACTTCATTTAGGGATGGCGCTAGATCTTCCGTACTGCAGTTTTGCGGATTCATTGTCAAGTCTGTCTATTCTTCATTAGCGTGACCTATGTCTCCATTGTCTCCATTATTTGTATACTCCCCGTCTAAAATTCATTTTCTCGTTATTACTAACAAAATATATAAAAACATAAACTGCCTCTTAATTTTTTTTTCAGCAGTGTAGATCATTGTATCGATTTCTAATATCATTTTTGTTCCGTACTTTGTCCTACACTCTTTATAATACGAATAGAAGAAGCCAAGATCACATTGCAATTATATAACACCGGCAACATCGATATTACATATGATACAGGTGGGAGTGTGTACCTTTACCTGTACGAAACATACAGAACCGGCATCGCACTCTCCGTCTCTTTTCAACACGTCGATTCGAACAATTTCCGGCTTTCTTGTCACGTCCTAGCTAAACTATGCGTCACCATTTAAATTTTAATATTGTTTTCGTAGTGTTTGTATGTATAGTTAATAAAGCTTCTACCTGTAGTAGTGGCATAAAAAGTGTGAAAATATGAGTGATGCAAAATGGAAATCGAGCTGTTGAAGGTTTATTTGAAGTCGAAGATGGTCTCGGATGTTGAAAACGGTTTAGGAAATGATAATAATAATTGGTTTCCTCTTAAGGTGAGCTTTAACCATTTAATACTACGGAAACAGGGGTAGTTAAGTCAGATATTCAGCATCACTTATGGGATTCTTTGGAAAATCCAATACCAACATTTCAAATATTGATTATGTTAAACACCAGTATAAAACTAACTAAATATTTAATATTATTACTGTATTTTGCGGTATCTATTAGAAAAATTCTAGATAAAATAGTGAAAATTGTTACCTATTTTATAAATTTGGAGAGAATTCACATATGTACCATAGTAGGGGAGGAAAGTATGTTAAATTTGCAGTTACTCGAGCGTTATGGGGACCTATTGGGATCTGAAGAGTAGGTCCTAATACCAAAAAAAGTTTTAAAGTTTTAAAAAGAAGTTAAGTTTTCCATAGGTGGGGGACTTTCCATTTTTTAATTTAATTTTCCATTTCCAACAATCGTTTTTTCCGATTATAGCGCCATCTATCCATAATTTTAAAAAAATGTCTTGAATAAAAGTTGCTTATTTTAATGTAAAGAATCCAAATATACAATTAAAATTGGAGGCTCCTATTTAAGATTTTAAAGTAACCCCCCAGGCTACCTCCGTGGGGCTCGTGTTTGGTGCCATTCGATAGATTTTTCAAAAATATTGAATACGTCTACTTTGCAGTTTTTCGATCTGATGTTCATTTCGTGTAATATCGCGGGGTTCGTATTTAAAATTTTAAATTTACCCCCCACCCCTCTCCGTGGGGGGTCATGTTTGGTATCATTCGAGAGATTTTTGAAAAAGATTGAACATTCATTTTTTAGTTTTTCGATCAGACGTTCATTTCGCGAAATATTCGCTTGTTTTTGTGAAACTTTGTGACTCACCCATTCCCTTACACCAGGCTCAAATCGTCAGATTTTTGAAATATACTCTTTTGCATGTACTTAACCTTATCTTAATCTAACGATTTTGAGTTTTTCTAAGGATATATTTTTTTTCGGACCACCCTTAACGAACTCCCCTGTATTAAGAGCCAATATATGGTAGATGTACATTTACAGGGTACAAGGTTTCTCCCCATATGATAATCTGACGCGCTCGAGTAACTGCAAAAATCCCCGCTTGGGCTCCCCTACCATTAATGTTGCGCCTGTTGAATTGCAAAAAATAGAGCGACTATATGAATCTATTTGGATTAATTTACATTTACCGATTTAATCCCCTTGACCTTCTATTATGATAATTAAATTAGTCTTAAAATTATTTCAAGGTGATTTATTTGGATTTACCTATAGCATCGTTTTACATGGTTTTTAACGTAAAAAAAACTATATAGCATGTTTTATATGGCTATTATCTAAATATCGATAAAACCTCACTGAGACGAATTTAGTAAAGATAATAACGGACACGAACTTCTCATAAAAAACAATTGATTAATCTGTTCGGTGGAATTCGAACTCTAAACAAATAAATGTCGGTCAGAATTCACAATATAAGCTTTGATCTAAAATAAAGTGGCGTTAATCAGAAAATAACAAAAAAACTGCAAAAGTCTTTTTAAAAGCTACTCGGGCATTTTTCATTCAATTCGATTAATGCAGTCTGTTGGATTTCAAAATGATTGACAATTAATTATCAACTTTCAAATGCGCTGTCCGGAAAAGCAGAATGATTTGATTAATATTCACTATTTTCCCCATTGTTTTCTTTTTAATAATATGCCATTCGACGCAAGCATTGATAAAACGGTAACGTTTTAAAACTATCGACTTGTTCTGAAGTTATTTCCTTGTGGCATTTTTATAATTACGTATTTTTTATGGGAAATAAGCCACAATTTTACTAAAAAATGAATTTATTAACGTTTCGAAGCCCAAATCGGGTTTCGTTATCAAAATACAAAATACTATTAAAATAAAACAAACATGTTGTTGCTAAGTAAAAAAATTCTTCTAATAATTTATTTAATCTGGCTCATTTATATTGGCAATTCAGACGTATATTATACATTTTAAAGTAGAAGACTTTAAAATGATATCGCCAATATTTATGAGTTGCCTTCCTGATACGACTTTACTAAAAGATAGTTCATTCGATTACATGAAATCAATCCCAACTCAAGAATGTCCGTCGTAAAAAAATCATAGCATGTGATCTGTCTTTAAAAAGACAACCAAATGCAACGATGACAGTAAAATTCTCGCGTTAGAGATTCCATAGTAAATCACGAGGGAAAACCAGGAAAAAAAAACCTTTTTTGAAGGTAGATTAAATGTAAGACCAAATACTTACGATGTCGGGATAGTATCACGAGGTTTTTTCCTGGTTTTCCCTCGTGATTTACTATGGAATCTCTAACGCGAGAATTTTACTGTCATCGTTGCATTTGGTTGTCTTTTTAAAGACAGATCACATGCTATGATTTTTTTACGACGGATATTCTTGAGTTGGGATTGATTTCATGTAATCGAATGAACTATCTTTTAGTAAAGTCGTCCCAGGAACGCAACTCATAAATATTGGCGATATCATTTTAAAGTCTTCTACTTTAAAATGTATAATATACGTCTGAATTGCCAATATAAATGAGTCAGATTAAATAAATTATTAGAAGAATTTTTTTACTTAGCAACAACATGTTTGTTTTATTTTAATAGTATTTTGTATTTTGACAACGAAACCCGATTTGGGCTTCGAAACGTTAATAAATTCATTTTTTAGTAAAATTGTGGCTTATTTCCCATAAAAAATACGTAACTATCGACTTATTTTGAAATAATTATGCGTTTTTGACCTATTTCGATTGTCTTAGCATCTTCAGTTTCAGTGGCATCTAGAGCTTCACGATATTCGATAAAAATATCGATATTGTATTGATATCGTATCGAAAAGCAATACGATATTGATACAATACATACCTTAGCAATATTAATGTCGATACGATACTCATTATCTGAACTCAATACAATACTCTTGTATTGTCGATACGGTTGCCTCGATATCATTGAGAATATCGATATCGATAAAAAAAATAAAACGCCACGTGAGTGCTGCATAAGGCCTAGTATACAGTTAATTATAAAGAGTTATAAGACACACAAGCTCGTATTAGTTCGAGAGAGAATGACGATAAACCCAATAAGTCAATCAATTTCGATATTTTATTTTTAAAATCATCAGATAATATGGATGTTTTTGAAAAGGAAATTGAAAACTAGTTGCAATCTCCAAGACCTGGACCAGACACAAATATTTTATTATGGCGCAAATCGTACAGTAGTGTTTTCCCCGTTTTATCTCGATTGGCTGGGGATATTTTGTATGTCCAAGCGACGTCCGTACCAGTCGAGCGGCTTTTTTCTGAAGCAGCGCTGATACTAACGAATAAAAGATGCTCTTTAAAAAATACAATTATTAAAGAACTCATTTGTGTGAACAGATAGATGAAGAGCTTTTTAAAGGATAATATTATTTGTGAAGTTTCAATGTATTTTATCCTATTTCTTGTATATTTTACGAGATTTTTTTAATAAAGATAGTGGATAAATGAATAAAGAATCGTTTTTTTATTAATTTAATCCTTTTTATGTCGATATTTTATTGAGTATTGTATCGATATCGTATCGAAATCAATATCGATACGATATTTTTATAAGAAAGTATTGCCGATATCTATATACGATACGATACTTCATTGGCATAACCAATACAATACTCAATACTTAAAAAGTATCGATGTTCTATCGTATCGTGAAGCTCTAGTGGCATCACAGCTCAATATGAGCCAAAGTTTTCTTCAGAACAATCCTCCATTCACCCATATCTTTGACAACTGTTCTTCGTGCTCTAATTCCAATAGATTTCAAATCGTCCTCTATGTTGTCTTGGTTCCTAAATCTCGGTCTTCGTCTGGCTCATTGTCCCTCCTCCCTCAAAAGCCTTTCTGATTGTTACACCTTTTTCTCGCCTGATTACATGCCCTATCCATCTAAGGTGTGCTATCTTAATGAATTTTATAACGTCAGTTCCCCAAAATTATACAGTATGTCCCTGTAAGTTGGAACCATATGGAAAACTTTTTTATTATTAATTTTACGATAAAAAGTTATTCTTTATAAAAAGCTCTGCATGGTCCAAAACCTAAGATCCAACCATCAGATATCAAATTTTATGAATATTATACGATGTATGTAAAAAAATATGAATTTCGCTCAAGAGTAAAGTAGCTTTATTTTTCACAATATTGAAAATTGTTTTTATGAAAAGTTGTTTGGAATTAAAAACTATGTTTCAATATGTAATTACATCCTTCTAAATAAAAAAAAAATTTGAAAATTTTTCTTAAATTATGGATAACCAACATTACATTCAGTTATTTCAATTAAAATAATTATTTTATTACTAATTTTACGGAAAAAGATATTCAAAGGTAATACCACGAGTCCTCTAAATTTTATCGATAAATTTTTTTGTTTTCACGAAAACTTCTTTATTTGGTAAAATTACGAAAACAAACCGCATGATAAAGTCACGAGTCCGAAGGACGAGTGATTTTATCCATTTCGGTTTGTTTGAGTGATTTTACCCTAAATAAAGAAGTTTAAGTATGAAAACGAAAAAATTTATCAAGCAAAATTTAGAGGTCGAGTGGTATTTGAAAAGATTATTTTGTGAACCAATATGTATTATTAGTAAATACGGGCATCTGTGAAATATTTTTAAGACAACTAGGATCAATGTCTTAAGTAGGTTATAGATAAATTATTTTATGATTTAAAAATGAACCAATTTATTTATTATATTGTTAATACATAAAAAACTGTTTAAATCGAAAATGAACAATTATTAAAAACACAATTTTTATAACTAATATGAGATTTTCCAATGTCGTTCGTAACGTCTAATCTGTCGTCACTTTCAGTATCATTAATTACAGTCGCAGTTGATGTACTGGCAATGAACTCAGTTGTAGTAGTTGTTCTAAGTTTATTAATAATTTTTTTATGATGTTCTTCATTAACTTGTAAATAAGGTTTTAACGAAGAAGCTGTGGCATGTTCAGTTATTTTTATTGCCTCCTGTTCTTGAATTCCTGCCTTAACAAGATGAGATACTACACTGGATCGGCTTGAATGATTTGTTATTTTTCGGTTTTGTGTGTCCAATCCGCATTTTTTTGCAGAGTTCTTCAACCATTTAGCCATTTCATTTGGTCCAATGGGAGTATTTTTATACCATATTCCATTACCTGTTTGCCAGTATGGATTTGGGGTACGGAAAAATCTATCGCTGGTAATATTTTTACCACGCTTCTCCATGATTTTTTTTATATAGTCTTATTGGGCACCTTTCTGGATCTTTAATGTTTGGTGTCAGCCATTTTGAATCCGAACACTTTTTTTGACCACCTTGGCATGTTTTGGTAAAAATTGGATTATATTCAATCCTTCCTGTTTCTTTGCCGGCATTATTTATTTCATATTTGAAATAATCAATTCTACAATGAACACCCTCACCACCGCGCCATGCTAACTCGTAAGAGACAACATGAAAAAATTTCATCTCTAATCCTAGCGGATTATTTTCATCGCACGAGTCTATAATACTCAAATACTCTTTTTCATCCAGCACTACAGCACTTTGTTTTCTTTTTTCGGGACGACTTTGTAACTCTTTCCTTTTTGCATTTCTCACGTCTCTTGCCTTCTTAAATTCAATGTCGATAAACGGGTTAAAACTTATATTAAACTCTGAAAAATATTTTTCTTGAATCATTTTGGCTGTTACATTCCAAACAGTTTTATCAGAGTATTCCTTGTAATCTTCACCATTCATTTTCTTCATATTCATTCCCCACTCTTCAAGAACTTTTGCAATTTCTTGAATACTTGTATTATCATTCAACTGATAGTTCCTTACTGTGCAAAATTGCTCAAATTGTGTCCAAACAGACCTTTTTGTCTTAATTGTATTTTGAGGCGTATTATTTTTTAACAAATCTTTAATTTGTTCATGATTATTGTCACCAAATCTAACGCTAACGTCCATTTTGTTTAAATTAAATTATGACGATGTTAAATCGCGAAAATTTAAATCGGTCAAAATTGCGCGGCATACTTGCTTCGTGGTCTTACCCAGCTACGCTGGGTGAGTTCACCACAGTGCAGTGGTGTAATTGGTTTTGCCTAACCCCCAGGTGAATGCATTTTATTTGATTATTATTCACCCGTGTTTTTGTAATAATAAAATAGGAGAATGTAATTTTAGAACTATTTTACTAATTCTACTAATATAATGTGTATTTTAAAAGTAACTATTGTCATTCTATTGTTCCAAAATATTACGTTGTAAATATTCGAATCCTTTTATGTGATAACACTGGTTTGTTGAAATCGGCAACAAAATAGAAGAATTAGTTCTGTTCTGTGTACGGTTTACATCGGTTCTGTTTGACGTTTATGAAAAGTTTAGAAATATTTATTTTGAAAATAAAAACTGTAGAAAATCTGAGTATATCGTGGTTAGTGTTTTTAAAATATCTATGTACCAGGGCTGTTCATAAATTAAGTTAGTAAACACAGGTATGTACAGTAGGAAAAATGAAAGAATACCCATGAACGAACATATAAAACACGCTGTGTTTTCCTGTCACCATGTCATACAAAAAATTGGCCAGCGCACGTACATGTAATAATTATTATTACATGTACTTGCGCTGAGAAATTTCCTTTGTGACACGGTGACAGGAAAATACAGCGTGTTTTATATGTTCGTTCATGGGTATTCTTTTATTTTTCCGACTGTACGTATTATGTGAAATTTAGGGTACCTTAAGTTTTATCAGGGAAGAGACTGTTTTATCAAGGAAGAGGCTGTTTTATCAGTATTACACTCAATGATTGGCTAGAACGACGCGTGGTGATTGGCTGAAAAAGCAAAAACGTCAGAATTTGACGGGTGAAAAAAATAATCTTTATAAAATGTTCTGCGTTGTCTAAAACCTAAAATATAACCATCTTATATAAAATTTTATCAATTTTATACGAGGTATGTGAAAAAATATGAATTTCGCTCAAGAGTAAAATACCTTTGTTTTTCACAATATCGAAAATTGATATTATGAAAAGTTGTTTAGAATTATAAAAACTATGTTTCAATATGTAATTACATCCTTCTAATTGAAATATTCCGAACTATAAAGGTACTTTACTTTTGATCTAAATTCATCTTTTTTGACATACCTCGTATAAAATTAATAAAATTTGATATAATATGGTTGTATTTTAGGTTTTAGACAATGCAGAACTTTTGATTAAGAATCAATTTTTTTTTCGTAAAATTAATAATAAAAGAGTAATCAAAACAAATAACTGAAAATAATGTTGGTTATCCATAATTTAAAAAAAAAATCAATTAGAAGGATATAATTGCATATAAGAATGTAGTTCTTAATTCTAAACAACTTTTCATAATAACAATTTTCAATATTGTGAAAAATAAAGCTACTTTACTCTTGAGCGAAATTCATAATTTTTGACATACCTCGTATAATATTCACAAAATTTGATATCTGATGGTTGAATCTTAGGTTTTAGACCATGCATAGCTTTTTATGAAGAATAACTTTTTTTCGTAATATTAATAATAAAAAAGTTTTCCATATGGTTCCAACTTACAGGAACATACTGTATACAATTCAAAGTTGCAACGTCTGCGTCACATATGTTGCTCTTTTATTCCTCCATTATATTCTTCTTAGAATTTTTCGCTCGAAACGTTTAAGCAGTTTTTGGTCCTTCTACGTAAGTGACCACATTTCTATTAGGCACTGGTCGTATTAGTGTTTTATAAACGGTTAGCTTAATTTTTCTGGTTAATTTTGAGAAGGTGTCCTTCCAGTCCAATTCTATATCGTCGATTATTATTTTTTTGGTGTCTGGTTGCTTGACCTAGTAAAACACATATAGTCCATTCTTTCACGGTTTTTGCTCTAAATTTTAAAGAACCGCTCGGATTGACATGAAATTTGGCATGCGTGTAGCTTACATGTCAAAGAAAAAAAGTGATATTGTGCCGATGTGTGCTTTTGCCCTGGGGGTGACTTTCACCCCCTGTTGGTGTTGAAAAAATATATGTCCAAAATAAGTCCGGAAATGGGTAAACTAACTAATTTTAAGTAACTTTTGTTCTATAGAGCTTTTTCGCCAAGTCGACACTTTTCGAGTTATTTGCGAGTGAATATGTTCAAGTTTCAACAAAATAACCACATGCTTAGACGGTTTTTCTCAAATAACTCAAAAAGTAAGTAATTTGTCGAAAAAAATGTTCTTAGCAAAAATATAGCCTATAAAAAAGTAAAACAAATGGTGTACGTGTTAGGTCTCTGGATCTCGTAGAACTAGAGTTATAGCCAATGAAAAATAGATTCATATTCACCAAATTTCAAATAGAATATTTCGACGTGAAATACCGAAAAAATTAAGCGCTTTTTCAGGAAAACCCATTATAACTTTTTTAAAGTGTTTAAAAAAGCTTTATTTTTGTTTTTATAAAAAGTTTCTAGCATTAAATTTAAGCAAGTTACGCTCAAAATAAAGTTGGTCCCTTTTGTTTTTGCAAAAAAAATCGGGAAGAACAACCCCTAATTAGCAACTTAAATGAAATTAATCGTTACCGCTCCACAAATTATTGTACTATGTTGTGTTTATATGATCTCTAAGTTTCTTCGATTCAAAGTGCTTATTTTTGAAAAAATTTGGTTTCAAAGTAAAATGTTTAAAAATTTAAATTTTGAAGAATATGCTTTTTTTCAAAATAACTTAAAAATTGTTAGAGATATCAAAAATCTCGAAAAACAAAAAAAGTCATATTTGCTTTTATGAATATCATGTATTTTTTTGTTTTTCTGTTAGACAAGAATTGATTAAGATTTGGTGTTTCTAAATTTGCATACATTCGTGATCAGTGACTCGTTCAACCCCTTTTAACTACAGCCCTTTCAATAGTAAGGGCTTTGAACCGATGAAACTTACAGATCATATAAAAAATATATACACGAGTCAAGAAACTTGTGAAGTCGTAACTATTAAGCTCATTTAAGATACTAATTAGGGGGTGATTTTCTCGATTTTTTTACCAAAACCAAAAGGGACTAACTTTATTTTGAGCGTAACTTGTTTAATTTTGATGCTAGAAATTTTTTTTATAAAACAAAAATGAAGCTTTTTTTAAACACTTTAAATAAGTTGTAATGAGTTTTTCCCGATATGTGCTTCATTTTTGGTTATTTCACGTTAAAGTGTTCCATTTGGTATTTGACGAATATGAACCTATTTTTCATTAGCTATAACTCTGCTTCTACTAGGTGTAGAGACGTGATGTATAACACTATTTTTTAAATTTTTTACGGGCTATATTTTTGCTAAGAATGTTTTTTCGACAAAATACTTACTATTTGAGTTATTTGCGAAAAACCGTCTAAAAGCGTGGTTATTTTGTTGAAAAAATGAACATATTCACTGCCAAATAACTCGAAAAGTATTGACTTAGTGAAAAAACTCTATAGAACAAAAGTTACTTAAAATTAGCCAGTTTATCCATTTCCTGACTTTCTTTGGACGAATATTTGTTCACCCCCAAGAGGGGTGAAAACCACGCCCAGGGCAGAAGCACATATCGGCGCAATATCACTTTTTTTCTTTGACTTGTTAGCTATGTGTATGCCAAATTTTATGTCAATCCAAGCGGTTCTTTAGAATTTAGAGGTTTTGCAATATTTTACCGTTAAAGAACGGACTAATATTATATTTGGTCTTTTGGGCATTTATATTTAGTCCCATGTCTAAATAAATGATTATTAAAGGTAATACATTATGCCATTCTCCTGAAATCATGAAAAAACTCTTCATATTGAGCTTGATTCACCTTCTTATTTGAAGCTAGTGTTAAAATGTTAATGTTTTTCAATGTCATGTCAAAATTTTTCGTTTTTCCGATAAACCCGATAATAACATTTTAAATCCGATCTAAATAATATCTCTTCGACAGTATTATTACACTTTCCATTTCCTAGAAGATATCAAGCCATTTTGAGTTTCCGCCATTTCCGCAGGAAATTTTGTTTTCCGCAAAATAAAAGGTAGGCAGCTTTTAAGTCGAATGAAGAATGTGACGCTACCAGCTTTTAGTCTAAAAACGCAGCATGTAATAAACTTAAAGAATAATGAATGGAATGGTGTATGATTTCTGATAAACAGGGTGTTTGGTAAAGAATGGGCCATAGCTTAACCTTAGATTGCTGAGTTTAAAATAGGTCGATTTAAGCTAACTTACCTTAGTACAAAAGTTGATAATAACCGAAATACAGGGTGTCAAAGTCAAACTTTTATTTTATTCATTTTTGAATATTTCCTGACTGAGATGGGACAACAACACGAAATTTGGTAAGTGGTGCTGGTATTGTCCAATCTACTAAATTATGTTAAACAAACGTTTCTGGCTACTACCAGAGGCGTACGACGGGGGAACGTGAATGGTTGACCTTTCCCAAATTCTACGCCACTGGCAGAATTGCTATTTTAGTGCAATTTTTTTATTCTCCAATACTTCCTATGTAGAAAATATACTCTTCATTCGTAACGATAAAGCCATTAGTTTTCGAGATATTTGAAGCTAAAAACGAAGGAGCATAATACATTAATCAAAATAAGTGTGCCTTTTCATTTTTAACTTCAAATATCTCGAAAACTAATGACTTTATTGTTACGAATGAAGAGTATATTATTTGCATAGAAAGAATCTAAAAATTATGCTAAAATAGCAGTTTCATCAGTGGCGTAGAATTTGGGAAGGGTCAACCATTCACTTTCCCCTATCGTACGCCTCTGGTAGTAGCCAGAAACGATTATTTAACGATTAATTAGATAATTTAGTAGGGTGTACAGTATCTACACTTTCTGCCAAGTATCACACGGATATGTCAAATTATTTTAAAGTATTCTTTTTTTTTTAATAATTTGTTCTTTATTTAAAACTTTAAGAACTATGTGTGCCCGGTACTATAAAACTATGTGACATATCCTGAAACTGTAGGTACTCTACACCCCACTAAATTATGTTATCCTTTTTCTATTGTTGTATTTTTTCAAAGTGTTAATAATCTGGGAATATAAAATAAGATTTTTATTGGCAACATAAACTTTTAATTTATTTAATTTGCTTAATTAGCTTTAAATGAATGTTATTTTTAGGATTGTGCAATTTAACTACAAACGTGGAAGAACAGAAAGTGTGAAACTATTTGAGAAATAATTTATTGTTAGTTCTAATAATCGAGAATCAAAAAATTGCACTAAAATAGAAATTCCGCCAGTGGCGTAGAATTTGGGAAGGGTCAACCATTCACGTTCCCCCGTCGTACGCCTCTGGTAGTAGCCAGAAACGTTTGTTTAACATAATTTAGTAGGGTGTACAGTGTACAGTACCAGCACCACACACCAAATTTCGTGTTGTTGTCCTATGCCTGTCAGGATATATTCAAAAATAAATAAAATAAAAGTTTAACTTTGACACCCTGTATTTCGGTTATTATCAACTTTTGTACTAAGGTAAGTTAGCTTAAATCGACCTATTTTTAACCTCAGGAATCTAAGGTTAAGCTATGGCCCATTCTTTACCAAACACCCTGTATATTAAAGAAACTACTAAAGACGTAAAAATAGAGAGGAAGTACCGGAAAAGAGATGAAACACTACACTTATGTAATATCGTACGATATTTAGTTTATATATATGTTACCGGCCAAACCTGATTTCAGGAGGCCAAACTTGTTTGTCCTAAGCGCGTTAGGATAAACTAGTATGGCCTAGGCCAAACTAGTTTGTCCTATCGCGCGTAGGCCAAACTAGTTTGTCCTATGCCAAACTGGTTTATCCTGATATAAAGACGCACACTTCAAGCCAAACTAGTTTGGCCTAGGCCAAACTAGTTGATCCTGATATAATAAAGACTCACACTTCAGGATAAACTAATAGGTACGACCTAGTCTAAACCAATTTGGTCGAGTCAAAAGTAATTTAGTGAACATGTAAGGACTTTTAAATGCGGGGAATTCCCAAATCACGTCCCAACAGGGATGACAAAAAAAAATTATACATCGATATATTATTGTATCATAATGATACATCGAATGAAGATATTGATAACATGCTATAAATCAATATATTCTTATATAATTAAATAATATAAAAAATAATAAATAAAAGGATGTTTTTTTCAAAAATTAAAACAAAAGATACACTTACGACTAAAATCGAGTACGAATTAATATTGTTTTCACTAATTTTGAAAAAATGTGACAACTTTGAATTGTCCGCGTCTGTCTGACCATAAACACAACTAATTCGTCATTATATCAGGTAGAATGACAAATAAGGTGTCAAATCAAAGTTTATAATCCAAGGATGGTACTAAAGGTGAGAAATTTGACCTAGGCTGTCTGTCCGTCTTTCCGTACGACCGCGAATATAACTCAATATTATTGTTTGTTTGTTACGAATAATATTATAATTTTAATAAAAATGATTATTTTTCCAAGAACAAAGTATTTTATTTAATTTATAATTTATATTAAGCCGTACTAGTTCGCTGAATTACTTTCGTCTTCTTGGCTTTTTCCCATTATGAGTATAACAGAAAAGTACATAGAGAAATTAAAAATTTATGTAAAGAAGTAAAATTGAGAAAAATATGATTTTCTGAACTTATAAATTAAAATACCCAGATCTACGGGAAGTATCTAATAACAAACAACAAACGACCAATTTATCCCCAAGTGAAAACAAAATAAAAATAATAATAAAGACATTAGAAATAAAAGTACAGAGGGTGATGAAACAACAGCCGAAATGTTAGTAAATAAGTATTGACAGCCAATATTAGATATCCATATGCAGAAATTGTTAAGAGAGGTCACTTTCTTATTCTTCTTTTGGCGATACAACACTTTTTGAGTTCTGACCTGCTTAAAAATATTCTTCCCTTCTACACTGCCTGATGTTCATGGTTTTAATACCTTCTTCTACGTCCTCTATCCATATTCTAATTCTTGTACTCCCTCTTATACTTTTCCTTGAGGTTTCTATCCCTGTATTACTTTCACAGCTCTATTATTCGGTATTCTTTCTAAGTGTCCAAGCCAGTTTAGTCTTTGTGACTTTACGTATTTACCAATGTATGATCTCTGTATTAAAGGGGTGGGGGGTATGGTTTGAAATCAACATATCAAGCACATTTTTGTGAATTTTTTTCGAAGCTATGGTACAATTATTTTATTTTTAAATTAAATAAACATATTAAGTACAATTCAAAGAATACTTAGAAAAAAAATTCAATCCAAAAAATTGAAAAGTAAGCCATTGGTGACAAATTTTGACAGGCAGCTCACAAAAAAATGGATTTTGCGGTGGACATTAGAACTCGTCACTAGATCATACGAGACAAAAAATTCAAAAAGATTTAATTAGCTTATGAGTTTCACCAGGTCACACCGTCGAGTTTTTTTATTTTTAATGATTTTTTTATTTTTGGTATCACTCAGAAATCAAAAAAATCAAATTTTTGTTAAAAATTTTGTGAAAATTAACAGATTTATTATTGTTGAACAAAAAATAAGCAAAAAAAGAACAATATCTCGACGTTGTTACCTTATGAAATGTCTCAAGAAAATCTGTGCAAAATATCAGGAAGATCGGCCGAGTAGTTTTTCAGTTAAATGTCCACCGCATTTGAAAAAGCAGTTTTGAGAAAAATGCGTTTAAAGTTTTGACAACTGTATCTTCATCTTCTTATTTGTCTGCCAAATCGTAAAGTGATGCACATTGGAATATGTTTTTTGAATCGCGGAGTAATTTACAAAAGAGAACGCGAACAGTTGTTTAACGTTTCTCATTACGCTCAAGCGTGCTGGCGCGAAGTCGACAAGGTAGATATATTCAACACGCTGTATCTCTGGTAATTTTACTCCGATTATTTTGACATTTTCAGAAAGTATTCTTGAAGTATGCACTTTTATTTGAAATAATAAACAAAAATTCAATATTTTAAACCATACCCCCCCCCCCTTAAGTAATTTAGCTCGTGGTTCATTTTAGTTCTCCACGTATTATACCATCGTTAAAGTAAGTTAATCCAAATAATATCTTTCTTAATATTTTGCTCTCAAATTCTCAGTTAATTCGACGTGCTTGATTGGTGCTTGAGAAAGTCCACGTTTTGTAGATTCTTAGCTTAGACCCTCGATTCAGTAATTTTCGTTTTTGAGTCTTTCAGAGATTGTTCGTATAAAAGCACTATTACCGCTAAAAATTATTGCTTGTATTTCTTGATTGACGTTGTTTCTATAACTTACTATTGAAACCATTATTTTCGTTGATATTTAGCCCAAATTTGGCATCTCTATAGTTTTTTCGCTCAGCATCCATTTGTTACGGTTGATTATGGCAATATCATACGCATATGTGAGAAGTTCTTGTATTTATACATCCAATTTTCTAATAATTGATTCCAAAGTTAATTAAAAAAAAGGCAATATCAAATGCCTTTGATATGTGATATCAAATACTTGTGTTATTATATCATATTTTTAGTATACCTACCTAGCACTGATACAGTATTTTTACTACAAAAGCGATATTACGTAGGTCAAAATTTTTGACGTAAGAGAACTGTCAAAACATTAGAATTTTTGACCTACGTAATATCGCTTTTGTAGTAAACATACTATATGTATTTTTACTACAAAAGCAAGATTACGTAGGTCAAAATTTCTGACGTAAAAGCACTGCCAAATCATTACAATGTGACGTTTCATCATGGCCACGTTAATGTCATTACTTGTCAGATAATGATGTCAATAAGTTTTCATTTCTTGCCGAAATATATTAATAATACGCCGAAATATTTGGAATGTTAATTAAAGTAAATAAACATCAAGTTTAAAATTGACATTTCTCTAGCATTTCTTACCAGTGTCAACGTGGTATTATAATAAGAAAAACGAAATTGCTATTATATTGAGAATTTTAGAATTATATTAATTAAATAACCAAAAACATTTTTTATTATTTATAATATAAATTTTATGAAACAATCCTTCAAGTTAAATACTCCAGAAAATAATAATTTTATTTAAATATATTAGACAATCGTACGCTACTGATGTGACAGGTCGATGTTGCTACATTTTTACTTCATTTCGTACACAATTTGATTCAAAATATAGCTTTAAAACACTACTGTTTTTATAAGTACCTATATACTATTAAATATAGCTTAATTTAAAAACTATTGTAACTATTGTTGTGTACCTGTTATTTGTGCTTGTATTGAGAAACATATGCCAAATCAAAATGCTTCTTTAATAGATTATTTTGAACCAGAACGAAATAATGGGATTCCCTTTTACCATTAACTGCAGAGAAGTTAAAGAATTTAGATTTCTTAGATTAGGTTTATTAGAAATAAGTAAGATTATTATTAGATTTACAGATCAGAAAGTTTTCTTATGAATTTTAGCGTTTGCAGGACTTAGTTTTAAAAGTATTAAATAATCTGTTTTAATGATTATACCTACACTATGATAATATTGTTATTAATTAATATATTTCGGCAAGTAACGAAAACCAATTGACATCATTAATTAAAATAATATAATTATAGATATTATTTTTATAGTAAACAAAAAAAAAAGAAAAATATCTCTGACAAGTATTGACATAAACGTGGCCATAATGAAAAGTCACATTCTAATGTTTTGACAGTGCTTTTACGTCAGAAATTTTGACCTACGTAATCTTGCTTTTGTAGTAAAAATAATATAATATAATTTCTTTAGCACCATGTGTCCATCCACTTCTCGAATGCCTTATTAACAGCTCGTATACCTAAAGGTTGCAAATTGGTTTGTTTTACTCAAAACATTTTCATTTTTATCTCTAATATATGCATTTATTCTAAAGTCGATCTTTTTGGGCTGACTACATGCTTTCCATTTTCTTTTCTACCAGATGCGCGTGACTTATGTGTTGATGACTATGTATTAATATGTGCATATTAATCTGACTTCACCCTGTATAAAGATATGAAATGGTGGTTGATTCAGCAAAACTTCCAACGCCGCTGTAGAAGTTATTTTTATGGCTTCTGTAATACACAGATACGGTAGCTTTTGTGTATAACTTAGCAGCCTTATAGGGCTTTTCATTCACAGTCATCTGTTTCGAGCTTCTGTCATGTGTCACATAATATTAATATATCTACGATATACGTTATTGGTATATACAATGATACAAACCACAGACGTATGACGTAAATATATTAATATTATGTGACACATGACAGAAGCTCGAAACAAATGACAATCGATGAAAAGCCCTATTGCTCCCATTTGTTGCGTCTTTGTTCACCGCGTCACAGACCCGTGGGTTATCATTGATCTGATAACCCTTACCCTTGTTTAGAACCATCGGGTCATTTTAGGATTAAACCCCCAATTATTATCGCAAATTTTTCTGCATCTTGCCAAGGACAGTAGCTTTCTGTGAGGTTTTCAGTATGTGAGTATTTCATTTAAGCCTATGATCAAAATATACCCCTAGGTATTTTGTTTTTTTATGCCTTGTAATGCTTTTTTTGTAAGGTTTACGATTTGTGTTTTTTTGAGCATTTACTATCAGTATCTCTTGTTTAGACCAGTTATCAACCATAATTAGGGCTGATTTCATTCTCCCAGACACCACCTGGGCAAATTTGCCCCTGATAACGATTGTAATATTGTCAGCGTATCCTAGATAGCAAAAGTCTCTTGTAGACAGATTGTTGAGATCATCTACCAAGGTTGCCCAAAGTAAAAGTGACAGAACTCCTTGAGGACAGCCTCCACCTGCTCTTGCTTTGATGGTGATGGTTGCTTTACCTTACCCATAGTATATTCTACTTATCCTATTCTCCAAGAACGCCCTTATCCATCTGCATATTATCGCAGGTGTGCCTTGTCTACTCATTCCCTTTATTCGTTATTATAAGAATCAGTAGTTAAAGTCATGCAATCTTTGTGTATAGCATAGACATGCGTGGTCGATGTGATTTATGAATTTTAATAAAAAGTTGGAATGATCTAATGATTGTAAAACAATTCTTTTACGGTATAATCGATACACATGTTAAAAAGAAATAATTATTCAGATTTCAATAAAAAATTTACTACGTCATGAAAAATATTTATTGCTGATTATGTAATCAGCTATTATTACCTAGAACCCGGTGATTACCTAAGCAAAGTTAAAAATCGCTATTGCGGTTTTTTGTTATTGTAAATATTTTATTTGAATTTATCTAGTTGATAATGTTGTATAAACCCAAATTATGAAGATTAAAAACAGGTTTTAACTATCTAGGTTATAAAATTTTGCATATACATACTACATGTGATATTTTTTGTTTACATTTATATGTTTATAACTAATGAAGGCGTATGTAATACTTGAAATCTTTTATTTGCATTCTATGTGTTTTCTCATAATAATTATAATTATTAAATTTACATATTATTGACATTTAGTCCATGTGGTGAGACCGCTTCCGTCTGAAAAACATTTCTAATTCGGTTTCTCTGCGGATTCATATTAAAAAATGTCCCCTTTAAACAAATCTGAAGGATGCCGGACGGAATTTTTGGGCAGAAATTGTTTAAACAATTTTTTTAAACAAATACATAAGATCACCTTTTATTGCTCCAAAAAATATATTTTAGGTTTTTTGGGTCATTCTGAACAAGAAAGGTATCTTGTGATTTTTCTCAAAAATTATAGGCGAGTTATAGGCGATTTAAGATCTATAAAATGCGAAAATACGCATTTTCGAGGCTTAAAAACTTATATTTAAATTAGTAATTTTAAGGTTACCAATAACTTGGATTAAAGTTTAAACATTCCTTTTCAAGATTCCGAAGAGTGATCGGGTCTAACTTCAATTTAAACCGTAGTTTTTAATTGTTAATTATGCATGTCCATCCGATTTTTTGGCCGGTGCGGCGCGCACTATTTTCAAAAATCTACTATTTTCTCCCGAAAAATATTTTTTCTGGATTCTTTGGGACATTCTAAATAAAATAAGTTTCTTGGCATTTTTCTCAAAAGTTACTAGTTTTAAAGTTATAAGCGATTTAAAATGCGAAAATGTATTGTTTTTGTCATTTTTCGGATTTTAAATCGCTTATAACTTTAAAACTATTAACTTTTGAGAAAAATGTCAAGAAACTTATTTTATTTAGAATGTTCCAAAGAATCTAGAAAAAATATTTTTCGGGGGAAAACAGGAGATTTTTGAAAATAGTGCGCGCCGCACCTGCAAAAAAACCGGATGGACACGCATAATTAACAATTAAAAAACTATGGTCTAAATTGAAGTTAGACCCGATTACTCTTCGGAATCTTGAAAAGGAATGTTTAAACTTTAATCCAAGTTATTGGTACCCTTAAAAATACTAATTTAAATATGAGTTTTTAAGCCTCGACAATGTGTATTTTCGCATTTTTTTAGATTTTAAATCGCCTATAACTCGAAAACTATAAATTTATGAGAAAAATCACAAGATACCTTTCTTGTTTAGAATGACTCAAAAAATCTAAAAATATATTTTTTGGAGCATAAAAAGGTGATATTATGTATTTGTTTAAAAAAATTGTTTAAACAATTTCTGCCCAAAAATTCCGTCCGGCGCCCTTCAGATTTGTTTAAAGGGGACATTTTTGAATATGAATCCGCAGAGAAACCGAATTAGAAATGTTTTTCAGACGGGAGCGGTCTCACCACATGGACTAATTTAGACTTCCATTCCGAGAATTATTGGAACGGGACTAACTAGAAGTCAAAACTTCAAAAATATTTAATTTTAAAGACGATTCTTGTAATGTATTTCCACAAAAATATCTTCTCTTCTTCTTCAAGCATTTTACATCCACTCCTCAATGAACGTCTCTCCAATGAACATCCACTGTTTGCCTGTAACTGCTCTTATGAATGTAAACTACTCATCCCTTTTAAGATCTTCCCATGCTTCTTGTCGTCCTCCTAGGTCTTCATTCTAGGATTCTCCGTGTGCATCTGTTATCATCATATCTGGCTATGTGACCTGCTCAGCGCCATTTTATTTTTGTAATTTCTTCAGCGATATCTCTGATCTGCTTTCAACGTCTTATTGCGGTGTTAATAATCTTGTCTCTCAGTGATATTATTCCAAGCATGTTTCGTTCCATTGCCCTTTGCTCTGCTTCTAGTTCTTTAGCAGAATTTCTGATAAGGGTTTCAAGCCGTAGATACGAACTGGTAGTATCGACGGCGACGCGACGGGTTACACACCTTTTTCTTTAAGTTTATATGAATACAGGTGTTTGTTAAATGATAGCTTACCGAAAGGGATTCATGCCTGTAGAGTAGGGTGCATCGAAAAAGGCGAAAAAATTTTTTTTTGCGGTGGAAAAGTAATACCTTACAAAAGTTGCCCAATCAACTGTTAAGTATTTTGGTAAAATTTTTTCGAAATTGGAAAATATCTTCTGCCCCCCCCCCCCCAAGACAATTAAAAATTTTGAAAAAATGTTAACAGACGAAAAAAATATTTCGAAACGAAAATGTAATAGCTCACAAAAGTTGCCTAACACACTATTTAGTATTTTAGTAAAATTGCGTTGAAATAAAAAAAAAAGAATGTGTGTGTACTTTGTACGCACGTAAGAAGTTATACTTCTATTATATGATTTCTTAAAAATAAATATACTTTAAACAGTTTGTTTTAATTTTTTTTAACACCAAATTAATTTTGTGCTTACCGCTTTCAAAAAAAAAATAAAAAAAAGTATAGGATTGCTCCGGATTCGAACTTAAGACCTCTCGATCTCTGGCCGAATGCTACACCAAATACGCTACGAGGACTGTGTCTGTATCGGTTCGAACGTACCTAATGACAATTCACGGTACCAAACAGGCAAGGTGAAGTATAATAAATATACAATAAAATGTTTTAATAATACTCATCTTACTCCTGAGGAAGACAAATCCAAAGACACAAAAATTATAATAAATATATTTACTAAAAACACTAATATATATTCTTTTCACACCTTTTCTTGCACTGATATATTTATACATAACTTGAAAGATAGCAACTAAACGCCATACTGTCTGTGTGCGCATGCGCGCAGTATTATGAAATTTTACTCTCAATCGCGCCTAAAGAAGTATAACTTCAAAAATATTTTCTGCCTCCACGGCAACTAAAAATTAGAAACGATACATTAATATGCGAATTTCTTTTGCAAGGGAAATGTAATACCTTATAGAACTTGAATAAATAAATTCGGTTTAAATTGGAAAATATTTTCTGGTTTCACAAGGCAATTAAAAATTTTACTGAAGAAAAGTATACTAAAACTAAAAATTCTTTTTATAACAAAATAGCCTAACTTATCCGTCTCTCTGACGTCACCCAAGTTTTTTAATAATAAAATAAAAAGTACAAAATTAGGTATATAAATATTACAAAAAAATATGGTAAAAGCATTCTATTCGAAGATGTCTTTCGATTTAGCATTAAAGTGAGGCATAGTTTTTCTGGAATCAATTCTAGTTTTTATAAACCCATCCCTCGAATACGCTCCACAAACTGCTAGAGAAGCTTGTGTCACAAGCTTGACACATCGTTCTACACATTGTTTGTGGCAGTGATATTTCTCAATCTCAATGTTAAAAGGGTCTAAGTTAGGATTCTTAAAAAAATCTCGCATATTTTGACTCGAAAAATCTAGAGAATATAGGTGGTCCTTTAACGTGATATTCTTGCTCAAAGTAGTCGTTTGAATCAAAATTTTTATAGGAGAAAGTTTGAAGACCCTCACGTTTTTTGATTTGGTCACTGGCAAACTTCTTTTGATGTCCAAGGGGTAGATCATTTGAATGTCGCAGACACACAAACCACTGAAGCGGTTCTTTACGATGTTCTTCTAACAGCCGTGTTACATCACCCTTGGTACTGTTTTTTACTTGAGCTAAAGTTTTGTCTTTGCGTCGTCGGTAACTTTTTTCTTTTACCGTTGTTCTCACTGATTATATTTGTTTTTGTTTTCCCTATCAATCGAGCTTAGCATAATTTTTCTGGGACCTCTTTGATTTAATAGAAATTCGCGCTCATCCAGAGGCACTTTTTGAGATTTGCTACAAAGACAATTAATCAGAGTGTCACATTTGCATGCTGCAAGATCGAAACGTGTAGTTTTACTTTTGTTCTTAAAGCATTGAATTTTATTTATGTAAAATTCACTGTTTTGCCGGTTCTTAAAAATGGTTTCGTATATTTGTCATGATAGGCTTTTAAAAGCTGAATAATTCTTGTATGTTAAATTATTGGAATTAAAGCCTTTTTCCATATTTCCTCCAATTTAATTGCAACCTGTTCGGCAATACTAGAAAATTCTGGCTCTTCCTTGCTGAGTTTTTATCCTCTTGCAACCACAAAACTTCATCGCTTGTTTGTATTTCGGTAAAACATTTTCAGGTATATTTGGTGGTTGCCCAAAAATGGGGAGGTCTACAGCACATCTTGATTGTCTTCCCCATGGTCCTGGTTTATCTATTTTAAAAATCATTAATTTACAAACAACAATAACAAAGTAAGGCATCGCACCAAACATAAGTGAAAATTACACGCACGGACTCACGAAGCGGGACATTTCAAAGGGGTTGGGGAGACTGAAAAAACAAATAAAACTTTAAATATCGTTTAAATTTGTAATTGACAACATTTTAAGTTTTCTTTAATTGATCTTAGATCGAGTTAGCACATATTTTATTCCAAATAATATAAATTGAAATTTCCATAAAAATCAGATATTTAATAAAATTCAAGGTCGTTGGGGGGGGGGGGGGGCTGCAGAAAATTCGCTTAGAAAAAAAAATTAAAAATACTAATATGCTGAAAAATAACACTATTAGCAACTTTTTCACGCTATTAGATCTAACATTTCTAACTTTTATTTTTTCGATGCCCCCTACTGTAGAGTTCTTCTTTTAATTCTAGCATTTTAATTTGGTTTTCCCAGTTTGATGGCCCAGTACATAATGTTCAATATTTTCTATGCTATGGTTTTGCATTATTATATTTGTCTGATCCTGGCCCATTATTTTTGTTTTACTGTAGTTCATTTTTAGGCCTACCGCTCCGGAAACTTCATTTAATTGTTGTAACATTTCAGTATGTTCTTGGATATTATCTGCTATTTAAACTATGTCATCTGCAAATCTCAAATGCTTTAAGTATGATAAGTCAATGTTTATACCCTTGTTTTTCCATTCTAATTTCTTAAAACTGTCTTTTAGCGCAAGGGTGAATAGTTTGGAAGAAATGGTGTCTCCTTGTCACACTCCCCGTTGTAGTTTTATGAGATTCTTACTTTTGTCCAGCTTAATTTGCACGATGACATCTTCATATATTTTTTTAATGACATTGGTAATCTTGAATATATACGTACGTTTTCTAGAGATTTAAGCAAGCCCATAATTCGATAGAGTCGAATGCTTTTTAAAAATCCACAAAGGCCATATGATTTAAAACGTAATACTCCGTATATTTTTTATAGTGTGCTTGCTTACTCTGTACAAGTGATCTATGGTACTAAAATGTTTTCTGAATCCAGCTTGCTCGATGTGTTGGTAAACGTCGAGCTTATTTGTTGGCGGTTGGTAATGATTTTGGTTAATAATTTATAAATATGTATCGTTTCTTAAATAGTAGGATGACTTCGGAATTGTATCTACCATTCTTGAAGAAGCATTCGTTCATCGATTACTTTATTAAGGTGATACAGTAGCGATCAACAGGTAGCGAAAACGCATTCCAAGATTGCGGCTGTAATTTTGAATATTTTTTCGAGATATTTGGCACACGTATTCGTAATATAATAAAGAATGGCGGTACAGAGCCCAATTTGAAAAATATATTAATATGTGGAAATTACTCTGTAATTAAATACAATAATAAAAAAACGAGCCTGTACCGCCATTAAGAAGAACAAAAAAAAATACACTTTCTTCAAATAAAGTTTTTTATCCGACGCCTAGATTTTGTGTCATTTTGGAACTACTAATGAAATAACAAATTTTAGTAGTTCCAAAATGACACAAAATCTAGGCATCGGATAAAAAAGTTTATTTAAAGAAAGTGTATTTTTTTGTTCTTCTTAATGGCGGTACAGGCTCGTTTTTTAAATATTGTATGTAATTACAGAATAATTTTCACATATTAATATATTTTTCAAATTGGGCTCTGTACCGTCATTCTTTATTATATTACGAATACGTGTGCCAAATATCTCGAAAAAATATTCAAAATTACAGCCGCAATCTTAGAACGCGTTTTCGCTACCTGTTGATCGCTACTGTTTCCTCTTAAATAAAATATTTAATACCTGTTCCGTTTTCTGCCACCAATTTTCAGCATTTCAACCGTAATTTTATTCTCTCCCGCCCGAACATGTATTAGTTTTTAGTTGATTTAGGGCAATTCTTATTTTAGAGTCGGTTATGTTCAGAAAAATATATTTGAGTATATGTAAAACATGTCATAAGAAAATAGTCTCAAAACCATATTCTATTTCCATGTTCTAAGTTCTGATGTCGGCTCCAGACTAACCACAGAAACAGTTAACACGATTTTGAGACGAAAACACCAAAAAATTTCAACAAAAAATAAAGTATTCGGACAAGTATTCGAGTGCATCAGTTTAAATCAAAGGGAAGGGAATAAATTGAAACGGCCGGTATAACAGCAGAATTAGAACTAAAAAACTTCTCTGTTGTTCTAGGAACAAATTAGAAAGCGCAAAGAAGAAGAAGATCGATTAGCAGCCCAGAATGAATTCTTGAACCGATCATTGCGAGGTTCTCGCAAACTCCAAGCTCTCGAGAGTAAACCCCACGGTTCCATCAACGATGCCTTCGAAGACGAGAGCCAGGAATCCTCCAGACCGGGCACGCCATCATCTCCAGCGACAGGAGAAAAGGAAATCGTCCATGTACAGTATGGTAAGTAACAATATTTATTATAAACTTATTATTATAATTATTGTAATATATACAATAAAATCATTTACAAAACATTTATGTATATTCAACCTTGACGTTTTTGATGTAAAGAATTTTATTTACCTTAACGAAAGAAATTAGGTACCGTATAAAATATTTATCATCATTGACCGTTTTGAGTCTACTGCTAAATATAGGCCTTCAGTAAATAGTTCCATTGCATCCTATCTTGAGCACCGTGAATCCAGTTGTGGTGGATGCGCTTGGTGTCGTCCGACCACCTTATTGGAGAATTAGACCAAGAGGCAGCGATGAAATATCTCTTTGAATTTACTAAAGCTAGATTTTTCAGGGTACTGAAAGGGTATCTGAGAGGGTATCAAAGTTGCTTTCCTACGAAGGTAATTAAATCCATTTACTAAGGCTGAAAATCAGTACACACATTCTAAATTAAATATAAATAAAAGTTTATGAAAAAACAAAAGATGTAGATCTTTGAAACACACTCAGTGATCAAAAGATCCACAGGTACTGGTTTGGACGACCACTCGTACGAAAACAAACAAATGAAATAGAGAATGCGGAAAAATCCCCTTACGAACAATTCACACATCCACTACTTCGGGCTGGGAAAAATTTTTTGAATAGAATCGAAGATCCAAACACCAGCTCTTAGAAATGTGTTTCGCCCTCTTCAACCTCTATGGGCTCATCGGTGAAGATGGGAGGTTGAATATCTTCAGACACATTCCAATCAAAAAACAACATTCGAGACCTAGACATAGCAGGAACGTAAATCTACGCCCAACTTGACAATGCCATTCTCAAGTTTTAATTCCCTAATTACTTTAGAGTAAGTAAGATAATGTTTATGAAAAAACAAAAGATGTAGATCTTTGAAACACACTCAGTGATCAAAAGATCCACAGGTACTGGTTTGGACGACCACTCGTACGAAAACAAACAAATCTTCGATTCTATTCAAAAAATTTTTCCCAGCCCGAAGTAGTGGATGTGTGAATTGTTCGTAAGGGGATTTTTCCGCATTCTCTATTTCATTTGTTTGTTTTCGTACGAGTGGTCGTCCAAACCAGTACCTGTGGATCTTTTGATCACTGAGTGTGTTTCAAAGATCTACATCTTTTGTTTTTTCATAAACATTATCTTACTTACTCTAAAGTAATTAGGGAATTAAAACTTGAGAATGACATTGTCAAGTTGGGCGTAGATTTACGTTCCTGCTATGTCTAGGTCTCGAATGTTGTTTTTTGATTGGAATGTGTCTGAAGATATTCAACCTCTCATCTTCACCGATGAGCCCATAGAGGTTGAAGAGGGCGAAACACATTTCTAAGAGCTGGTGTTTGGATCTTCGATTCTATTCAAAAAATTTTTCCCAGCCCGAAGTAGTGGATGTGTGAATTGTTCGTAAGGGGATTTTTCCGCATTCTCTATTTCATTTGTTTATAAATAAAAGTTATTATAGTCGGTCAACTGTATGACGTGACAGAGCCGGTCGGTCGGCCCCAATATTCGATTTAGGAAATGAAGCATTTTGGCTCGCAATTTTTTCGTTCAGCATGGATTTACTTGAAATTTTCACAGAAGGTAGGGAATAGTCCAAGGATCATTGTCTATATCATGCCGCTATCATACGCTAAAACCTTGGTGGTGGTTGCGTTGCCACCCCATCTCGGGGTGGGAATTTTTTATTACATTTTAACCATGTTATTCAATGGAAAAAGTGATTCTAAGAAAAAAATGATTTTTTACATTTTCTTCGTAAAACTAATATTTTTCGAGTTATTCGCGCTTGAAAATAACAGTTTTTCGACAAAAAAAATCGCCTTTTTTAGAGGGTTTTTTGAGAACACCTCGAAAAATATGCATTTAATCAAAAAAACTGTAGATATCAAAATTGTATCTTTTAGTAACACAAACCAAATTCTTTTCCAATAGTATCTTTAAGACCAATACAAACCAAGATACGGCATGTTAAAGGTTAACTTTTTTCGTCAAATGCATAATTTGAAATATTCAAAGCCAAATAATGGAAAAATTTGCATTTTTCGAGGAAAACTTAAATAATCATTTTTCAAGTATACAATTAGACCTTTCAAAAACAATAATAAAAAGTTTCTAGCATGAAAATTAGGCGACTTATAATCAAAAAAAATGTCGGTACCCCCAAGGTTTTAGCGTATGATAGCGGTATGATATAGAAAATGATTCTTGGACTATTCCCTACTTTCTTTGAAAATTTTAAGTAAATCCATGCTGGACGAAAAAATTGCGAGCCAAAATGCTTGATTTCCTCAATCGACTATTGGGGCCGACCAACTGGCTCTGTTCCATCATACAGCTGACCGACTATAATAACTTTTATTTATACTTAATTTAGAATGTGTGTACTGATTTTCAGCCTTCGTAAATGGATTTAATTACCTTCGTAGGAAAGCAACTTTGATACCCTCTCAGTAACCCATGTTCTACGTTTCGCTTGACCGATCGCAGTATGTTTCTCTACACACTCACAGTAATCAACTGTGAAAAATCTAGCTTTAGTAAATTCAAAGAGATTTTTTAGCGCTGCCTCTCCGTCTAAATGTCCTCAATTACAATAAGCATCGTGTCTAGTTCTCCATTCTAAAATGTTCGTGGTCCATCTTCCATCTAGACTCTGGCAACATGTCCTGCCCAGTTCCATTTCAGCGTGGTAATTCTTTCTGCGTCCGTAACACCAGTTTTTCTCCTACCTATTTGATTTGAAACTCTGGCTCTGATGGATATATTCAGCATTGCTCTATGTGGCACTTTTATCTTATTGATTTCTTTTCTGATAATGATTTCTTTTCTGATAAGAGTCAATGTTTCTGCTCCATACGTTAGAACTGGGAGTAGGTACACACTGATCTAACACCTCCCTTTTCAAGCACATGGGAATATCTAATTTACAAGACCTCCCTCAGTTTTTCGTAAACTTCCCGTGTTGGTCCTACTCTCCTGTTAAACTCTGTTGTTTGATTATCTCTTCCTAATTTAATCTCGTAACCTTGATACTTATAGGTATACACTTGTTTAATTTGCGTGCCATTTGTTGAAGTGTTTTGGGCCAGTACAAGATTGGTCATGTATTGTATTTTGGAAAAGTTAATTTTACAACCAACTCGTGTACAAGAGCCCTTAAGGTCTACTTATTTAAAAGAGGAAGACGAAAAGCCCCAGATACAAAGTTTACTATAATTAAACAATTAAAAATAACTGAAATAAGAATAATAAACAATATTTTAAATCTAAGACTTTTCGTTAAAAGAGACTGCTTTCTTGCAGCATCCTAAATTCCCGGCTTTTACAATTTATAAGTACAGAGACGACGAATATAGAAGAAAGCGGAAAGGACACGGTCACGTGTCCACTTTCTTTTCGTCTAGGAAAAGGACCGAAAGACAGTTTCGAATACTCAAAATCTGAGTAAAGATGAAAAATGGAAAAGACAGTTTTTGTTTTTATTTGATTCAGAGTTGGACCACCATCTCCAGACAGCTGTTTCTGCCTCCACAGGCTATATCAATGGAGCTATGTAGTCACAACTCTGAACCAAACACTAACGAAATACCTTACTTAAGGGAATTTACCACGAACGTAATAATTCCACTTTTAAGACGCAAATCAGCGACACCTCTCGTAAAAAGAGGAAGACGAATTAGCTCCATTGATCAAGCAATAAAAACAAAAACTGTCTTCCCTTTTTCTACTTATTCAGTAAAATAAGGTCAGCGCCGAGGTAAAAAAACAGGAAGGTCAGAAAGGCAATGGGAAATACACTTGCGGGAACTACTCATCTCCCAAAAACAAAGGTGAAGGTGCCCGCATCAGAGGCTGGCAACGGTTTCACCTCCAAAGAGGACAGGGACCGACAGTCACCGACGTGATGCTCCTTTTCCCAAGTACTTCCACGGAGGCCACGTCGCAGAAGCACAAGAAGGTACGCAGCGGTGGAAACGCCACTACCCCTTCCTAAAGCTTCGCGGAAGCTGCCTAAACCCTTACGGCAATGTCACTGTCTGATGGAGGAATTGAGCAGAGCAACCTTGTCCACCTCTAACAGCCAAGCAAAAGCAAAAAGCAGTACGACACCTAAGCCATCGGCAAGGACGTCGGTAAAAAGGTAAAAATTATTCAATGCATTCTCCAACAAAAAAAAGTGGCAACGACGACACTGCCGCGGCCTGGATGTAAGGGAGGGTGCAATTGCATTGATCTAAGAACCTTGGATAATTAAGACCAAAATAACTGGCTTTAGCAGTCTAAATGGTCAAATTTTCAGCTTACCAAGCAACCAACAACCGAGAACAGCCATATATCGCCGCCGCCTACGAAAAGTATAACTCCGAAAAATGCCGTTAAGAATAGAACTTTCAATGAACGCCGCGAAAAATATTATTTTCGATTATATGATTGTGAAAATTATAATCCCTAATAAAGTGTTAACGAAAAAATTTATTTTTTGAGGAGTATCAGCAAAAAACATCATTTCTGTTTGTGGGTCTACGAAAATTATAATTACTAAAAACTTCTCAGAAATAATTGTTTTCGTCGGCAGAAACAGAAAGGGAAATAATTGTTTTCGTCGGCATCTATTATGAACTATATCTTTTCGTTATAAATATTTTGGGAGTTATAATCTTCGCGGACACGCATATAAAAAATTGTATCGCCAACACTTATCAAAGAGTTATTATTTTCATTGGAAATGTATTGGAATCACATTAATCATAGGTACCAGTGATATGTGCCCAGAAAAATAGAATGGTTTGTTGACAGTCTCTCTAATATTTCATTTATATATGAAAATATAATGATATTTCTCCAATGCAATGGAAACGGTATATGAAGCAGCTTTAATTTAAATATACATCGTAAAATTTGATATAGCCTGTAACCTGGATGACAGAAAACTTCAATATAACGTCGCCTCAAATAAATTGTCGTGGTCGTTAGACAACCGACCAGTAGATACATTAATTTTCCGTCAATAAATCAGTTTTCAGTTGCATTACACAACGCATCGTGTAGTTAGAGTTGCATAACGTACTCGTACAATTTCAAATGGAAATACATACACCGACCGTCTATTCTAGGTCAACTTACAGAGAGATTTCGATGTTTCATTTGAAATTAAACATAAAAGTCAAGAGCTGAAGTAGTTCAGCATATTTTTTATTATCCCGGTTTTTTATAGCATTTTTCGCCTACCGGTTTCTAGTTTCCAGCTTCATTGGTCATTCCATTCGTCAGGGTGAAGATTCCTTTTCGATATTGCCTTCTGACTGCCGCCTAGGTAGGATTTTTTCGGCCTGCCTCACTTCCTTCTTTCCTTTGGCATCCATTTTAAAATTGTTTTGGCAGCCTGGCGTCGTCCATTCTTTTTATATTGTAGGAATAACGGAAGAGATATGGGATGGCTCTTAACGGGATGTTATTAATATTCTCTTATTAGCTTAGAAACTAACAAAAAGTAGAAAAATCAAATAAGAATATCAAATAAAAAGAAATAAAATATTGGGCGCCACTGGTTTCCTTGTGGGAACCATAAATATACAAGAATAGAAACGTAAAAGAAAAGATAGCTAAATCAAAAATTAAACAAAAACCTAGTCAATACAAAATATATAAAATACTTATGGCGTGACTTACCTATCTATGTCTTTACTAATGCAGATCTTTGTTGTTCTTACGAAACAAGAGAAAGGGAAAAGACAATAATAAATAGTAGGTTGCAGGGAATCAAACAATATTTATTGAAACAAAATAAAATAAAATTAAAAATATCTGTGATCTCTTGCGATTTTACATAAAGAGATCATGTTTACCAAAAAGAAAATGAAAAGTTTACAAAAAAATACCTTGTACTAGTCCTGTATCTTCTCTTGGTTGGTTTTAAGTCCAAGGCACAGTTCATCAATGAATGGTTGTTTCCATAATTTATAGAAAAATTCAGCCTTTATTTCTTAAAACAAATCGGCACTGCTTGAACAAAAATATTGAAGAACTCATTAGTCATTTAGTATATTAAACGGGATCAAAAAATATAAAAGCAACTCCATGCTTTAACTATGATGTCAGAAACTGCTAACACAAAAAAAAATTCTAACTATCTTCTGAAAAATTCCTGGATAAATTCTGACTGCATGTCAGAGAAATTATACCACTAGTGGTGTGATAATATCGACATCCGCCTAACAGTAGCGAACATGCCGGAGTACACGTTGTATGCCGGGCTGAGCTAAGCTACAACGAGCATTAGCCAGTCGGCCGAAGAAACTCAAATTCAACTACATCTTAATCTTCTTGACGGCTCAAACTAGACTTCTCTACAGCTCAAACGTAACTAGTTGACGGCTCAAACTTAACTGAATTTTCGATCTCCCAAACTCAATCTTCAGACACCAAACGCCCCTTCCAAAATCATTTGATTTTCCCATCAATAACCCTCACAACTAATTGCAGACTTAAGGCACTCACTTAATCAAAATCTTAACCAATAGGAGAATGCAAAATACGTTCTGGGTTAAACCCTCTGGCGTAAACCAGAAACAGCTCATCCAATCACCAAGAAGATAAACAAAACCGATTTTAAAAGTTCCTACGACCTTCTTCCCACGAAAAATGCCAAATCAACGAAAAGGACACTTGGACCCGTTGGTAACACTTAGAACCACTTATCTCCATAAGATAAACATTTTCCAGTTTCACAGTCGCCAAAAACACATTAGTGAAAGATTTATAGCTAAAGATCACTTTGGCGGTTTGAAATAACGTAAACACGTGGAGAACTAAAAATTTATTTATTCACGAGAAACACAAGATCGATCTAACACTGTGAGAAACGAAAAAGAATCACAGACGACCTAATCCCACGCAATACACAATACAATTTCTGAAACGGATTTATCCTACAGAGTGAAACGATAGTATTAGGAATTCGAAAACGTTAGCGATTTTTGCACCAGTTACAATATGACCATACGAGATCAATTGTCTCCTTTGAATTTTATCTATGATAGTAGACTTGAGTCCCATGATATATCTGATTTGCTCATTTTGTATTCTTTCAAGCCATGATTTTTTAGTTGATCTGCTCCAGTCAGTGCCGAATTAACCATTAGGCGGACTAGGGGGCCGCCTAGGGCCCGGGCACTTCATGGGGCCCGCGTCCCACACAAATGCATTAATTAATATTTAATTATTTAAGCAGTTATTAAAAAAAATTAAAATGTTAAAAAAATCAAATAGGGCTAACTGAGACAAAAAAGAAATAGCCTAATAAAATAAAAAAAAGTCAAAATGTAAATTCGTACAGGTTAAAACAAATTTTATATCAAAGTTTAGGTGGGTACAAAAGATATTTTCAAGAAAGTATCCAAATCATACAAGGGGATCATTGTTTAAATAATTAAAAAGGGGTCATTTTTGCAAAAAAAATACTTTTTTAACTGCTGAGGTAACTCACTTATTAATGAAGGTCTGTGGGATTCTTTTCTGCAAAGTTGAAGGGTAAATATTTCACATAAACCCCCTATTTATTTAAATAATTGTATATAAAACTTTAAAAACAAATTTGCAAAAAATTATTTTTAGCGTTTTAGATAAGCACTGTAAAATATCTTGTTTTACAGATTAAGTTGCGCTATGTTACCAGTATTAAGTAAAAAAAAATTGGTTGGAAAATATTTAATATTTTTTGAGCTATTGAATTTGTTTATTAAATGTTACTATATTTTCAATTGCAAAAACGCGGTTGTTGCCAAAGAAATATTCACCTGCTTAAGATCTCATTATTTTTATTTTTATGTATATTTTCGACAAATGTATTGATAAATTTAAATTTCAGTTAAACTCCCCCCTAAACTGGCATTTGAAAATTATTCAAATTTGTTTATAATTTGTTTTTTTAGTAACGTCGCGTGGATTAAGTATTTTGAAATTCCGTTTCGATAATTGGGTTCCTGGGAATTTTTTATTAATTAACAAAATTTTTTTGTCGTTTTTTCTTCTTCTTTTTTTTCTTGCAGTTATATTACTACGGGCCCTTTTAGGGCTAAATTTTATTAAGAATATCGAATCTCTAAGTTGTAGATTGTAGACCTAAAAATATTAAGATTTAACTAAAATATCTTAAATAAAATGTGGCTACTTACTGAGTTACAGGGTGTTTTATTTAAAAATTTAAAAATTATTGTTGCCAAGTACTTTAAAACTATTTGACGTATCCTTATCATACTTGACAGAAAGTGTGGCTATTATACACCCTACTAAATTGTGATTAATAAACGTTAGTTGCAGAGGCGTACGACAGGGGATAGTGAATGATTGACCCTTCCCAAATTCTACGCCACTGAGTGAATTACTATTTTAGCGATATTTTTCGATTCTCCAATACTTTGTATGTAAGTAGCTTTATTGGTATCGATAAAGTCATCAGTTTGAGAGATATTGGAAGTTTAAAATGAATGAATGAATGAATCAAAATAACTATGCCGTTTCATTTTTAACATCCAATATCTCGAAAACTAATGACTTAAGCGTTACCAGTAAAGAGTATATTATTTACTTATAAAGTATTGGAGAATCGAAAAATTTCGCTAAAATAGTAATTACCTCAGTGACGTAGAATTTGGGAAGGGTTAACCATTAACTATCCCATGTCGTACGCCTCTGGTAGTAGCTAGAAACTTTTATTTATCACAATTTAGTAGACTGTATAGTACCCACACTTTCTGCCAAGTATGATAAGGATACGTCAAATAGTTTGAAAGTACTTGGTAAAAATAATTTTTAAATTAAAAAAAAAACACCCTGTAACTCAGTAAGTAGTCACATTTTATTTAAGTGATTTTAGACCAATCTTAATATTTTTAGGTATAGAATCTACAACTTAGAGATTCGACATTTTTAATGAAACTTAGCCCTAAAAGGGCCCATAGTAATATAACTCCAAGAAAAAAAAAGAAGAGGAAAAAAAGACAAAAATATTTGTTAATTAGTCAAAAATTACCAGAAACCCAATTATCGAAACAGCATTTCAAAATATTTAATACCCGTGACGTTATTAAAAAAACAAATTATAAACAAATTTGAATAATTTTCAAATGCCATTTTAGGGGGAAGTTTAATTAAAATTTGAATTTATCAATACATTTATCAAAAATATACATAAGAATAAAAATAATAAGATTTAATACAGGTGAATATTTCTTTGGCAACAACCGCGTTTTTGCGATTGAAAATAGAGTAACATTTGATAAACAAATTCCATATCTTAAAAAATATTAAACATTTTTGGACCAATTTTTTTTTGATTTATACTGATAACATAGCGCAACTTCTCCTGTAAAATAAGATATTTTACAGTGCTTATTTAAAACGCTAAAAATAATTTTTTGCAAATTTGTTTTTAAAGTTTTATGTATAATTATTTAAATAAATAGGGGGTCAAATTTAATTTAGTAAGTCTTATGTGACAGATTCACCCTTCAACTTTGCAGAAAATATTAGTATAGACCTTCATTAGTAATTGAATGACCTCAGCAGTTGAAAAAGTATTTTTTTTGCAAAAATGACCCCTTTTTAATTATTTAAACAATGATCCCCTTGTATGATTTGGATACTTTTTTGAAAATATCTTTTGTACCCACCTAAACTTTGATATAAAATTTGTTTCAACCTGTACGAATTTACATTTTGATTTACATGTAGTATAATTTCATTTTACTAGACTAAAAATAGTTAATTTATGATTAACCGACAGAATATCAGAATAATACAACCGACTTTAAGACAAATTAAGCAGTTATCTTCAAAGGCATTTTTATATTCCATGTTCTAATCATTCCCTCAATTTGGTAATCAATATTCAAGCACATTTTGATAAAAGCTGGTAATTATTTTGGTATGGTACGTTTTTTTTTTCAATTTCTACCCACCTATGGGTCTTAGTAGTCCATTTACTCACGGTAAAATATTGCAAAACCTCCGGATTTTAAAGAACCTTTGGATTTGAAACAAGAGCTTGGATTGACATGAAATTTGGTATAAGCATAGCTAACATGTCAAATAAAAAAGTGATATTGTGCCAATGTGTGTTTTTGCTTTTAAAAATATAGCTTTTAAAAAATTGAAAAAAATGGTGTATGTGTTCAGTCTGTAGACCCAGTAGAAGCAGAGTTGTAGCTAATGAAAACTAGGTTCTTATTCGTCGAATTCCAAATCGAGTATTTCAACGTGAAATGACCAAAAATGAAGCACATTTCGGTGAAAACTCATTACAACTTATTTAAATGTTTTAAAAAAGCATTATTCTTGATTTTTAAAAAACTTTCTATCATAAAAAGTAAGCAAGATACGCTCAGAATAAAGTTGATCCCATTTTTTGGGTAAAAAAACTGGTGAAAATACTCCCCTAATTAGCATCCCAAATGAAATTAATCCTTACCGCTTCACAAGCTACTTTACTTATGTATTGTTTATATGCTCTGTAAGTTTTATCGGTATAAAGTGCTTATTTATAAAAGGGCTGTAGTAGAAAGGGCTTGAACAAGTCACTAATCACGAGTGTATGCAATTTTTTTTATTTAGCTTAATGCCTCGACAACTAATGGCCATTGGCATGGTACAGTGGATTTTTCCAATCAGGTACCTAGTGTAGTGGGTAGTGTGTGTGTTGAGTAAATGTCTTGTTACTTAGCAAAGTCGTCATTGTTTTTGCAAAGAGACGCTAATTGTATCCGAACGTCTGCGGTCCCTCCGGTGAGTACCGATCCCACAAGGATAGAAACTATTTTCATTTATTAATTTTTAATAAATGAAAAATTATCTACCCAGGGTATGCAAATTTTCAACAGTCGACCAATTTTTATCTTCCAAAAAAGCAAAAATCAGAAATATTCAGAAAATCAAAACCTATATTTTTTACTCTTTAAGATTTTTGGTACTACCAATAATTTTCAAGTTATTTTGAAAAAAAAAGACATTTTTTTTCAAAATTTCAAAAAATTTGTTTTACTTTAAATCCCAATGTTTTGAAATTATAAGCACTGTGAACCGGTGAAATTTACAGATCATATAATAATATACTTAAATTTTCAAGATTTTTGTGCCAAAAAAAAGGAATTAACATTAGTTTAAGCTTTACTTGCTTAATTTTGATACTTGAAACTTGTTTAAAAAAAAAACAAAAATAAAACTTTTACACTTTAAAAAAGTTGTGATGATTTTTCACAGAAAAGTGCTTCATTTTTTGGTAATTTACGTTGAAATATTTGATTTGGAATTTGTCGAATAAGAATCTACTTTTCATTAGCTCCAGTTCTGCTTATACTGGGTCTACATACTTCATACATACACCATTTTTTAAATTTTGTATACGCTATATTATTTCTAAGAATATTTTTTCGATAAAATACTTAATTTTGGAGTTTGCGAAAAACCGTCTAAAAAGGTGTTTTTCTTTTTGTTGAAAAATGAACATATTCACTCGCAAATAACTCAAAAAGTATTGATTTAGTGAAAAAACTCGATACAACAAAAGTTACTTAGAATTAATCAGTTATCCATTATTTTGAATGTATGTTTTTTCACCCCCGAAGGGGTGGCACTCATACCCAGGGCAAAATCACATATCGACACAATATCCCTTTTTTTCTTTGGCACATTAGCTATGGAATATTAATGAGAAGTTAACGAAATGTAAAAAAAAGAAAAATGATATTTTTTATATTATCGTAATTTATTTTTGGAGTAACTACTTACCAAAACAACATAAATATCTGTAAATTTGTTTTAAGTAAATGGTCGATATAAAGGGGCCTACTTCTTATGGCCGCCTAGGGCCCCATGATGCCTTAAACCGTCACTGGCTCCAGTCAAGTCCATTTTCAATGCAAGTAGGCGTTGTTCCAGGGATTTAATAAGTTGCCATGTTTCGCATCCATAGAGCACTATACTTTTAAAGATTGAGTTAAAGATGAGATGTTTTTTGTTTTTTTTTTAATCCTATTACTCAACTTGTTAGTAAACTAAGGTAATGAAAGACAGCTCAAAATTTGATTTGGTTTCAGAGACCACCACCATCTCTTTACGTACGTTTCATCCTTTAGGAATCCTCAGAATAGCCCATGGTGTGCTCTGAATCGAAAGCAAATTTAACTGTCATGGAAGCAAATTAATAAGAAAGAATTTGCAAAAGGACCCAATACTTAGGACGCTAACCTTTGTCTTTCCTTAGTATCTGGAAAATAGTTATGTTAGTTGTAAGGTGTATATTAGTGTGACCAACTCCAATTGAGTCGAATCCGGGACAAGGCTGAAAAAAAAATACCTGAAATCCGGGACTTTTCAATGAAAATCGGGCCATTTTTTTTTCAGAAGACGATAATTAAAATAAATTTTAAAATACAAGAAACGAAACGTCTGGATCCCGCGTATGAAAAAAAAAGTTGATTAATAGCAAGCTGAAAATTTGTTAATAGCTTAAGGGTGTCTAGTCGGTTAAACTTTGATATATGGGAGCGCTGGAACAGGGGCAGTTTTAATTGTGGAACAGGTTAAAAATTTGGAACGGTCAGACCACGAAAACGGCACATGTATTTTGTCCGACAGAACAGACTTAAACTCTCCGAACAGAAATTAAACTCTCATGCAAAATCAGACTGCTATTTATCACCTGTCACAATTCCTGTCATTTGACATATTCTACATGTTCCACTCATTAAAACGCCCATTTGGTGATAAATAGCAGTCTGATTTTTGCATGAGAGTTTAATCTCTGTTCGGAGAGTTTAAGTCTGTTATCTGACCGTTCCAAATTTTTAACCTGTTCCACAATTAAAACTTCCCCTGTTCCAGTGTTCCCATATATCAAAGTTTGTCCGACTAGACACCCTTAAGCTATTAACAAATTTTTAGTTTGCTATTAATCAACTTTGTTTTCATACGCGGGATCCAGACCTATTACCACGCAAGTTATAAAATGCATGCGTTTTGGATTTGGTATTAGTATTACACTTTAGAAATTGTCAACTTTTTCGTCCCACCAATTCAATTTGATGTGAATGCTTAGAAGAATATCCAAAAATTCATAAAAGAATTTTACCAAAATGTTGAAAATTCGGATGGCCCGGAAGCCTTGTCCGGGACGCCGGGACACAACTTCGTAATTCGGGCCATGTCCCGGATTTTTCGGGCTAGTTGGTCACACTTATGATAACTAAAAAAGACTAATGTAGACTTCAAAAAAATTGAGACCATTACTCGTGTCCGCGCCAATGATGAATATAAAATTATTAATTGTATGTCAAAAAATTTGCAATAACTACCTCTTAAAAGCAGCCTTTCATTTGTATATCTTAAGCAGTTTCAAAGCAATAAATAAATCGTAAGTGTGTAAGAAAAATTTTAACACCCCTTATCTCAGTAAACGAAGTATTTGTGGACATACGTTTATATAGCAAACTGTAATTTTTTTTCATGCAAAATTACCCACTGAAGTTTGTCGCACTTGTTTACTAACACCCTGTATATGTCGATAATCCTATGATATAACAGGTCAATCTCTCGCATGTTATAAACCGATTTTGATCTTTTTTAATAATATTGTGATTTTTTTTCAAAAAGAATAAAGTAAAACACGTTACTTTCGCTTTGGTAGTTCTCCCGTAACTGTAGATAATAAACTAATGTTTTTACCTTATCTCTAAGCATCGTAACTTTATCATTATCATCAAAATTACAAAGGATTAATAATTAATCAGGAAGTTTGTCTATCTTCATCTTTTATCTCAGTATCGGAATTTAAACTTGCAATTATCAATTAGATTCCCTATTTTGTGTCCAACCCAAATTATCGGAAATTACGTATGGTAATTATGGGACTAGATTACGTGGTTAAGATTATTTAGAATTAACCTACATTAATGTATGGTCCTTTTCATGGGCATTTTTCAGTGCGTCACAAATGATAGAAAAAAGGTAAGTCCGTGATAATATACATTTATAACAATTATTCTAACATGACATTTTAGTTAAATCTGACAGTTGTCACATTTTATTTGCAATTCGGCATAAAAACAAATCAATTGTGTTTATTGCATTTGTAAAATGGTATTTTCTTTAATTTGTATAGTCTTATAAATTGTAAAAATTATATTCGTAAATATATTATATAGTATGTCCCTGTAAGTTGTATCCATATGGAAAACTTTTTTATTATTAATTTTACGAAAAAAAGTTATTCTTCATAAAAAGCTCTGCATGGTCCAAAACCTAAGATTTAACCATCAAATATCAAATTTTTTAAATATTATACGAGGTATGTCAAAAAGTTTGAATTTCACTCAAGAGTAAAGTAGCTTTATTTTTCACAATATTGGAAATTGCTATTATGAAAAGTTGTATGGAATTAAAAACTATATTCTAGTAGGTAATTACAACTTTCTAATTAAAATTTTTTTTTTTTTGAAAAATTATGGATAACTAATATTTGTTTCAGTTATTTCAATTCAGATAACTTTTTTATTATTAATTTTACGCAAAAAAGTGATTCTTAATAAAAAGTTCTGCATGGTCTAAAACCTAAAATACAACCATCTTATGTCAAATTTTATCAATTTTATACCAGGTGTGTCAAAAATATTATAATTTTGCTCAAGAGTAAAATACGTTTATTTTTCACAATATCGAAAATTGTTATTATGAAAAGTTATTTAGAATTAAAAACTAAGTTTCAGTATGTAATTACATCCTTCGAATTGAAATATTCTGAACTATAAAGGTACTTTACTTTTGATATAAATTTACCTTTTTGACATACCTCGTATAAAATTGATAAAATTTGATATAAGATGGTTGTATTTTAGGTTTTAGACCATCCAGAACTTTTTATTAAGAGTCACTTTTTTTCGTAAAATTAATAATAAAAGAGTTATCAGAATTGAAATAACTGAAAATAATGTTAGTTATCCATAATTTTTCAAAAAAAAATTTTTTTCAATTATAAGGATGTAATTGTATATTAGAATATAGTTTTTAATTCCAAACAACTTTTCATAATAGCAATTTTTAATATTGTGAAAAATAAAGCTACTTTACTCTTGAGTGAAATTCAAACTTTTTGACATACCTCGTATAATATTCAAAAAATTTAATATTTGATGATTAAATCTTAGGTTTTGGACCATGCAGAGCTTTTTATGAAGAATAAGTTTTTTTCGTAAAATTAATAATAAAAAAGTTTTCCATATGGATACAACTTACAGGGACATACTGTATAATTGGTAAATATTTTTTTTTCGATTATAGCGCCATCTATCGGCAACTAGAATAAATGTTATAAATTTCTGTAATCACGGACGTGCCTTTTTTCTGTCACATACAATTTAATGCGTTAGAAAGAAATAAAAAAACTGTGACTCACTGAAAAATGCTCATGAAAGGGACTTTATTAACAAAATATTAGACGTAAAGATTAAAACTTCAGCAAATGTGGGAAGCGATCAATGCCTATTAGGACTTCGCAAAATTCGCATTGATTATGTTATCGGAGGCTTCGAACAAGTCATTTTGATTGTGGTTTTGAAGCTATTTTCTTATGGTAGGGGAGCCCAAGCGGGGATTTTTGTAGTTACTCGAAACCTTGTACCCTGTAAATGTACCCCTACCATATATTGGCTCTTAATATAGGGGAGTTCATTAAGGGGGCCGAAAAAACATCTATCCTTAGAAAAACTCGAAATAGTCAGATTAAGATAAGGTAAGTACATGCAGAACAGTTTATATTTCATCATCAACATGGCATCTACACTCCTAGCGCAGTGATTGCCGCCCTCTTTGGGCTCTTCCGATTCGTTTGTCGCGGTGAATCAATCCGCATTAACATTTTGGTTTTACAATTGGTTGTGTGACTTGGCATCTTCTACGATTTTCCTCCATTCGTTCCTTTTTTGCTTCTGGTTACCCAATCTCTGACTCTCATCTTCTTAAGGTCCTCTACTATCTGGTTCTCCCATCTAGTTATGGGTCTTCCTCGTGGTCTGCCGGATACAGATCTCCATTTGGAAATTTTCTTGATAACGGCTTCTGAATTCCTCCTTTCTATATGTCTAATCCATCTGAGTCTCTCTGCTTTGATAAATCTGACGATGTCTTCTCCTTTCAGAAGTTCTCTTACTTCGTGGTTCATGAGTTTTCTAAATTCATTATTACCTAAGTTTAGTGATCCTGCTATCCTCCGAATTATTTAACTTTCTAGGATCCTTAATCTTTCTTCCTCTTTCTGTGTCAGACACATTACTTCAGCACCATATGTGATTACTGGTCTAATTGCTGCTTTGTAAATTTTCAGTTTTGTATTCTGAGTAAGCTTCTTATATTTGAGGAAGTTACTGTATTTTCAGTAGGTTCTGTTTCCTGCCTAGATAAATTCATTAATTTCGATACTTCTATCATTAGTTTCATTAGCTGAGACTCACAAGATATTTAAAATGTTCTACCTTTTCAAATTCATATACACCAATATTTAAGCTTATCACATTAACTGGGTTTTTTCTTGAGCATGTTAGGTATTTTGTTTTGTTTTGATTTATTTCTAAACCCCTTTTGGATGTTTCTTTGCATAACTTCGTAAATTCTTCCTTTAAACTGTTTAGGTTTCTGCTAATTAATGCTATATCGTCAGCATACGCCACAAGTTGCGACGTCGATGTTATAATCGTACCTTTTATTTCTGTAGCTCTTGTTGTTCCTTCTATATTTATAGCGACATTAAAAAATAGTGACGTTGATAGAGAGTCGCATTGTCGTACTTCACTTGCTATTTCTATATTTTTGGTGATTCCGCTATCTGTAATAATTATTGCTGCAGTCGATCCCTTCATTGTCATTTTCGTAAGCTTTATAAGTTTCATTGGTATATCTAGGTTTTTCATGTCTTCTACAGTGAATATTTAAAAAATCGATTTGAGCGGGGCGCGGGCGTAAGGAAATGGGCGAGTCACAAAAGTTTCACAAAAAAAAAACGAATATTTCGCGAAATGAACGTCAGATCGAAAAACTAAAATATGTGTTCAATATTTTTTAAAAATCAATCGAATGATACCAAACACAACCCACGCGGAGGCAGATGGGGTAACTGTAAAATCTTAAATAGAAATCCCGCGATATTTCGCGAAATGAACGTCAGATCGAAAAACTAAAATATATGTGTTCAATATTTTTTAAAAATCAATCGAATGATACCAAACACAACCCACGCGGAGGCAGATGGGGTAACTGTAAAATCTTAAATAGAAATCCCGCGATATTTCGCGAAATGAACGTCAGATCGAAAAACTAAAATATATGTGTTCAATATTTTTTAAAAATCTATCGAATGATACCAAACACGACCTACACGGAGGCAGATGGGGATATAGTATTTTTACTACAAAAGCGATATTACGTAGGTCAAAATTTTTGACGTAAGAGAACTGTCAAAACATTAGAATGTGACTTTTCATTATTGCCATGTTTATTATAAACATGGCAATAATGAAAAGTCACATTCTAATGTTTTGACAGTTCTCTTAAGTCAAAAATTTTGACCTACGTAACATCGCTTTTGTAGTAAAAATACTATAACTGTAAAATCTTAAATAGGAATCCCGCGATATTTCGCGAAATGAACATCAAATCTAAAAACAGAAAAATATAAGTACTCAATATTTTTGAAAAATCTATCGAATGACACCAAACACGACATCGCATGAAGGTGAAGTGGGGAGTTAATTTAAAATCTTAAATAGAAGTCCCCATTTTTTATTGTAGGTTTGGATTGCTTAAAGTAACTTCAATTCGACACATTTTTTAGAATTATGGATAGATACCGCTATAATCGGAAAAAAATGTTTGTTGGAAATGGAAAATTAAATTAAAAATGGAAAGTCCCCACTAAAATCGAAAACAACTTAACTTTTTTTGGTTTTAGGACCTAATCTTCACATCCCAATTAGTCCAGAAAGCCACTGCGCATCCGCTAGGAAAAATATTCTAATTCGGATTTTTTGCACAATCTTACTCAAAAAGGACTCCTTTTAACAAATTTGCATGTTGCCAGGACCAAAAGGTGGTCAAAAAATTTTTAAACGTTTTTTTTTGTTTTTTTCCTAAAATAATTTTTTTTGCATTGAAAAAAGTTTTTTTAGGTTTTTTGGATCATTCCAAACAGAAAAGGTCTTTAGTGACTTTTCTCTAAAAATGATAGTTTTTGACATATAAGCGATTAAAAATTTAAAAATTGCGAAATCGGCCATTTTTAACCCTCAAAAACTATGTGAAAAACTGAAAATTTTAATGTTGCCAAGGTAGGTTGATATTCTTTAAACATCGATCAATGAAATCCCGAAGAGTATTTTGCAATACAATATTCAAAACTCCTTTGTTTTTTCATTGCTAATCAAGCGTGCGCGACACTATTTTCCACCGACAGTATGGTGCAAATGAAAGGAATAAATTCGTTATTTCGTAAACCGGGGACTTTAAGGAAAAATCCCGAAACCGGTCGACTTTTATTTTCAAGTTATGATATTGTGGCATATATGGTATACTAGTGACGTCATCCGTATGGGCGTGATGACGTAATCGATGATTTTTTTAAATTAGAATAGGGGTCGTGTGGTAGCTCATTTGAAATGTTCTTCAATTCTCTATTCAGTAATGTAAACATTTACATAATTATTTATACAGGGTGTCCTTCTACTTCTTTTTTTGTCAAGTAATTTAATTTAATAAAAAAATTTTGGACACCCTGTATAAATAATTATGTAAATGTTTATATTACTGAATAGAGAATTGAAGAATCTTTCAAATGAGCTAGCACACGACCACTATTCTCATTTAAAAAAATCATCAATTACGTCACCACGTCCAGATGGATGACGTCACTAGTATACCATATATGCCACAATATCATAACTTAAAAATAAAAATCGACCTGTTTCGGGATTTTTCCTTAAAGTGGCCGGTTTACGAAATAACGAATTTATTCCTTTCATTTGCACCATACTGTCGGTGGAAAATAGTGTCGCGCACGCTTGATTAGCAATTAAAAAACAAAGGAGTTTTGAATATTGTATTGCAAAAAACTCTTCGGGATTTCATCAATCGATGTTTAAAGAATATCTACCTGCCTTGGCAACATTAAAATTTTCAGTTTTTCACATAGTTTTTGAGGGTTAAAAATGGCCGATTTCGCAATTTTTCAATTTTTAATCGCTTATATGTCAAAAACTATCATTTTTAGAGAAAAGTCACTAAAGACCTTTTCTGTTTGGAATGATCCAAAAAACCTAAAAAAACTTTTTTCCATGCAAAAAAAATAATTTTAGGAAAAAAACAAAAAAAAAACGTTTAAAAAATTTTTGACCACCTTTTGGTCCTGGCAACATGCAAATTTGTTAAAATGAGTCCTTTTTGAGTAAGATTGTGCAAAAAATCCGAATTAGAATATTTTTCCTAGCGGATGCGCAGTGGCTTTCTGGACTAAATAGGTTTCCATAACGCTTTAGTAAATGCAAATTTAGCATCATTGCTACCCCTACTATTATGAAATTTAACTTTTTTATTAATCTATTTTGGGAATAAACAAAAGCAATTGCATTTCTAAAATATATTAATTAAAAAATTTTGACTGGGCTTTAATTTAATTCTTCCTTGCCACTCTTATTCAACTTTAAAGAAAACAATTAGTAACTGTCAGAAAAAGACAAACGACTAAGAAAAAAGACAAGGACGCGAACATTCTCAATAATTTTTCTTGTCGACGCCATGCTATTCGTCACCTTTATTTATCCAAGCGAGTTAATAGACAATAAAGGAAACATTCGAGAAAATAATTGACTGAGCTTCTGTAAACTGTCTCTCACAATATATTCCTTGAATACTAATTTCAAATGAAATGAAATGAAATAAGTGAATGAATTACCATTTGTTTACGACATGTAGCTTGTAGGTGGATCGTGTAACTTTTGTTTTCGATTAAACATAAAAATAAAATGCACTATACAGTATACCAACCATTTTGAAGGTAATGGATGTTTAAAAACGAAATAAATAGTAACATTTTGTTTTCCATAGTTTCCATCTATCTAACATTTATTGGATATTTATATAAATACTTTTTATTATTTTTGGTACCACCTAACTGAAATTTCTATCTAGCTAGATAATCTAGTTAACTATAATAGTGGTGGTGATTTTGTCTGTCTTTGCGTTTTGTGTACCACCGCAAATAATTATATGTACCACCAGTGGTACATGTACCACAGATTGAGAACCGCTGTTTCAGAGGAACAAAAATAATGGGACAAGAATTTGAAAATTAAACTTGATTGAATATAAGAAAATTTTGAAAGATCTCGCTTATGATATCTTTTAGCAGTAACGGTTTAAGGCACCATGGGGCCCTAGGCGGCCATAAGAAGTAGACCCCCTTATAGCGGCCTTTTACATTGAAAAAAAATTGTAAATATTATGACAATGTAAACAAGATCATTTATTATTAGGTACTAAATAAATCTAAAAATATTTAGTCCATTGACTCACGGTTTTTGCTGCGAGTTAAAGAACTGCTTGGATTGACATGATATTAGGCATACACATAGTTAACACGTCGGAGAAAAAAAGTGATATTTTGCCGATGTGTGCTTTTCTTCCGGGGGTGAGTACCGCCCCTTCTCGATGGTGAAAAAATATACGTTCAAAATAAGTCAGGAAGTGGATAAACTGACTAATTCTAAGCAACTTTTGTTCTATAGTTTTTTCACTAAGTCAATACTTTTCGAGTTATTTGCTGGTGAATATGTTCTTTTTCAACAAAAACAAACCACATTTTTGGACGGTTCTTCGCAAATAACTCAAAAAGTACGTATGTACTTTATTGAAAAAATATAGCTCATAAAAAAGTGAAAAAAATGATGTGTGTACGAAGTATGTAGACGTAGACTAGACCCAGTAAAAGCAGAGTTGTAGCTAATGAAAAGTAGGTTCTTATTCGTCAAATTCCAAATCGAATATTTCAACGTGAAATAACAAAAAAAAACGAAGCACTTGTTGGAGAAAAGTCATCACCACTTTCATTAAAGTGTTTAAAAAAGCTTTATTTTTGTTTTTTAAGTTACTAGCATCAAAAGTAAGCAAGTTAAGCTCGAAATAAAGCTGGTCCCTTTACTTTTGGTAAAACAAATCGTGAAAATCACTCTCTAATTAGCATCATAAATGAAATTAAGCTTCACAAGTTACCGCTAATAGCTAATACCGCTTCACAAGTTACTTTACTTATGTATTATTTATATGATCTGTAAGTTTCAACAGTTCAAAGTGCGTATTTTAGAAAAAAAATTTCAGTTTTGAAAGAAATTCCTTTTTTTTCAAAATAACTTAAAAATTATTAGTATTTTAGTATTTTTTAGTATTAAAAATCTCAAAGAATAAAAAAATGTAGGTTTTATTGTTCCGAATATTTTGGATTTTTTGTTTTTCTTTAAGACAAACGTTTGTGAAGATATAGCTGTTCAAAATTTGCATACACTCGTGATTAGTGCTGTGGCGGATCTAGAGTTTTGCCTTGGGAGGGGAAATTAGCCTTAGGGGGAAACATTCATTGACACACCAACCAAAAAACATAAAAAAAGGTAAAACCAAACTACATAAAAGACACAAATAGTAACTTACATGCATTAAGTTCCCTTAATTTTCCTAACTAGTGTATTAGGTTTAATTTGTCTGTCTTTCGTTTAAGTTTCATCTCAGCTAATATATTTTTATATTTCAACAACTTTTTTCTTTACTTTTGGACCTTATTAGAGGGGAAATATCCCCATTTTCCTCCCCGTAGATCCGACACTGGATTAGTGACTCGTTCAAGCCCTTTCAAAAATAAGCACTTTTAACCGATGAAACTTATAGATAATTATAAACAATACATACGCAGAGTACCTTGTGTAGCAGTAACGATTAATTAAATTTAAGATGGTAATTAGGGAGTTATTTTCACGTTTTTTTTTACTAAAAAAAAGGGACCAACTTTATTTTGAGTGTAATTTGCTTTATTTTGCTGCTAGGAACTTTTTAAAAAAACAAAAATGAAGCTTTTTTAAAACACTTTAAAAAAGTTGTGATGAGTTTTCCCCGAAAACTGCTTAATTTTTTGGCTATTTCACGTTGAAAGATTCGATTTGGAATTGACGAATAAAAACCTTTTTTTTTTCATGAGCTACAACTTTACTTTTGCTGGGTCTGAATACACTTTGCTGAATACACTACTTTTTCGTTTTTTTTTACATTTTTACTAAGAATATTTTTTCCTTAAAATACTTACTTTTTGAGCTATTTGCGAAAACCCGTCTAAAAACGTGGTTTGTTTTTGTTGAAAATGAACAAAACTCACTCACTCGCAAATTACTCGAAAAGTATTGACTTCGTGCCAGTTCTGAGCTGACCGTTGAATGGCGGCCGAAGAGGACATCCAAGCACCCGAAAGTAACTCAGAGCCTCGCAGCAAGACGGTTCCGCAGGAGGCCAAGGCACGGGACCGAACTCGGATCCATGAAACCCAACTCGTAAGAATTAGGCTCACTTCACCTCACCCAGGCCCGGCACGTCAGCCATGACCCACTTCCTCGCCAAGCCCGACACGCCCCGATCCTCAGAGCCAATCCTTATCCCGAAGTTACGGATCCAATTTGCCGACTTCCCTTACCTACATTATTCTATCGACTAGAGGCTCTTCACCTTGGAGACCTGCTGCGGATATGGGTACGAACCGGTGCGAGCCTCCACGTGGCCCTCTCCTGGATTTTCAAGGTTCGAGGAGAAGATCCGGACACCGCTGCAACTGCGGTGCTCTTCGCGTTCCAAACCATATCTCCCTGCTAGAGGATTCCATGGAACTCGAACGCTTATACAGAAAAGAAAACTCTTCCCGGATCTCTCGACGACGTCTCCAGGTCCTTTTGGGTTACCCCGACGAAAAAACCCTATGGAACAAAATTTGCTTATTTGCTTAGAGTTAATCAGTTTATTCATTTCCTGACTTAATTTAAACGTATCTTTTTTTAGCCCCGAGAAGGGGTGGTACTCACCCCAAGGGCAAAGCACACATCGGCACAAGATAACTTTTTTTTCTGACATATTATGTTATCTATGAGTATGCCAAATTTCATGTCAATCCAAGCGGTTCTTCAAAATTCAGAGCTTTTGTAATATTGTAACGTGAGTGAATGGACTAATTGCCAATATTTTAAATATAACCAGAACAAAAACAAAACCATATCCTAAAATGAATACTTTAAAGTCCCTAAATAAACTCAATAAAAAATTATAATATTATTTCTCTTGAAACTTTTTAAATACATAAAAAAACCGAAAAAAAAAAATAAACAAAACTACGGACTATCAAGGATATTAATTCAATATTATTGAGAGCAAAAACATAGTACATATCAATTGTTTTCGTAAATTTGTATTCATACAAATAATTCAATATTAATTAATGTATTTGCGCATCAAACGCGCGGGCCCTTGGCGGCCGCCTATTGGTTAATCCTGAGCTGGCTTTTAGCGATATTTATAATTTTTATCACGGAATAATAAAGTTTGGGACTTGTTTTATCAACTTGAACTTGTAAGCAAGAAAAGGAATTGTTTTGTGCCAAAAAAATTCCAAAAAAATACCTACCTGTTCCGTGGGTTTATTATTAGACTTAGGTCTAGAGGGGTTGAATTCCTTTTAGAAACTCTTCTTCTCTATTTTATCCCTCGACTGAAAGTTTTTATTTAATTAATTACTGGGTGTATACTATGTGATTTAGCATATTAATTTCCTCAAAAAAGACAAAATGCATGGTTATAACAGCAGATCCAATAAGATGTAAATTGGAACTGGAAGGTCAGATAATAGAACAAGTGATGGATTTTAAATACCTAGGCATCACACTCTCTAGCTACGGAGGCTCGAAACAGAAGTGGAAGATCAAGTGAATAGAGCAAACAGAGCCGCAGGTTGCCTGAATGACACAATAGGGAGAAATAAAAATATCGGAAAAGAAATGAAAGGCAGAATTTACAAAACAGTCATAAGACCAATAATAATGACATACGCGACAGAAACACGACCCGACACAGAGAACCAAAAGATTGCTCGAAACAGCGGAGATGAAAACCCTTCGAAAAATCGATGGAAGACTTTATGGGAGAGAGCTAGAAGTACAGATATACGACGGAGATGCAAGGTGGATAACGTTAATAACTGGGTAAGAAACAGAAGAATAGAATGGAATGACCACATAAGCCGAATGACAACAAATAGGGTAGTCAGGACAGCGAGAGACCGTTCCCCAATAGGAAGACGATCAGTGGGAAGACCACGAAAACGATGGAACGACAACTTACTAGAGGCACATTGAAAAAAAAACAGACAAGAGTCATGTCTATACAAAAAGAAGAAGAAGAAGAGAAGTGTACACTATGCGCATAATTATATGAACACCTTCGTTGCGTATATTTTTAAAGTACTTCTCCCAGAATCTGAACTACTTTTTCTAATGTAATGGTAAACAGGTAAACACATGTGGCTCATTGGCGAACAAGCAATGACTAGTACATCCATTGATCTATTCTTTCATTTTTCTCGCACATAATTGAGACAAAACTATGTCACTGGACAGACAGACCAAGGCAGCATTGTTTCAAAGCTCTAAGCTTTCATTAGGGGGGAGGGGTATGGTTTGAAATCAACATTTCAAGCACAATTTTGTGTTTTAAAACTATGGTACAAATATTTTATTTTTAAATTAAATAAGTACAGGGTGTAACAAAAATACAGGTCATAAATTAAATCACATATTCTGGGACCAAAAATAGTTCGAATGAACCTAACTTACCTTAGTACAAATATGCACATAAAAAAAGTTATAGCCTTTTGAAGTTACAAAATGAAAATCGATTTTTTCGAATATATCGAAAACTATTAGAGATTTTCTATTGAAAATGGATATGTGGCATTCTTATGGCAGGAGCATGTTAAAGAAAAATTATAGTGAAATTTGTGCTTCCCATAAAAATTTTATGGGGGTTTTGTTCCCTTAAACCCCCCCAAACTTTTCTGTACGTTCCAATTAAATTATTATTGTGGTACCATTAGTTAAATTCAATATTTTTAAAACTTTTTTAGCTCTTAGTATTTTTTCGATAAGGCATTTTTTATCGAGTTGTGGCTTCTTTTTTAATATGTTTACATAACAATTTTATGGGGGTTTTGTTCCTTTAAACCCCCCAAATGTTTGTGTACGCTTCAATTAAAGTATTACTGGGATACCATTAGTTAAACAAAATGTTTTTAAACCTTTTTTGCGGCTTTGTATTTTTCGAGAAGGCAACTTTTATCGAGATATGGCTTCTTTTTTAATACGGTTTAAAATATACCTAAAAATGTAAATCATACATAAATTTTCATATTATTACCAAGTCTCCATAATCGTACTTAACCATATAATATGTGGTGGATTTGACAAATATTCAAAATATCTCGTTAAAAACTGAATTTTCGAACAAGTACTAAGAGCCAAAAAAGTTTTAAAAATATTGTGTTTAAGTAATGGTACTACAATAATAATTTAATTGGAACGTACACAAAAGTTTGGGGGGGGGTTTAAAGGAACTAAACCCCCATAAAATTTTTATAGGGTGTCCAAATTTCACTATAATTTTTTGTTAAGATGCTACTGTCTTAAGAATGCCATATGTCCATTTTCAATAAAAAATCTTTAATAGTTTTCGATACATTGGAAAAAAATCGATTTTCATTTTGTAACTTCAAAGGGTTGTAACTTTTTTTATATGCACATTTGTACTAAGGTAAGTTAGGTTCAATCAAACTATTTTTGGTCCCAGAATATGCGATTAAATTTATGACCTGTATTTTCGTTACACCCTGTATATTAGGAACAATTCAAAAAACATTAAAAAAAATTTCAAGAAAAAATATTGAGAAATAAGCCAACGGTGGCAATATTTTACAGACACCTCAAAAAAATGGATTTTGCGGTGGACATTAGAATTCATCACTGGATTATGTGAAACTAATAATTTAAAAAGATTTTATTTATTAGCTTACAAGTTTCTCGAGGTAAAGCTGTCGAGTTTTTTTATTTTTAACGATTTTTGAGTTCTTGGTATCACTCGGAAGTCAAAAAAAAACTTTGTAACAAAAGGGTGAAAATCGACATATTTATTAGGTTTGTTCGTAGTACGATCCAAACGATCAGAAACCGTTGCCAAACATCAGACGCATGCGCAGTTAACAGTTAGCGCTGCGCAGTTACCAGAGATCGTAGCCTACGAACACGCATACGTCTGATGGTTGGAAATGATTGCTGATCGTTCTACGAACAAACCTATTATTGCTAAACAAAAAATAAGCACAACAACAAATATATGCAAAATTTCAGGTAGATCGGTCAAGTAGTTTTTGAGACAATCTCCACCGCCTTTGAAAAAGCAGTTTTAAGAAAAACGCGTTTAAAGTTTTGACAATTTCGTGTTCGTGTTCTTATTTGTCTGTCAAATCGTAAAGTAATGCACATCGAAATATGTTTTTGAATCGCGGAATAATCTACAAAAGAGAAGGGGAACAGTTGTTGAACGTTTCTCACTACGCTCAGGCATGCTGGCGCCGAAACAGCGGCAACGCAAGTCGAAGGTAGGGATATTCAACATGCTGTATCTTTGGCAATTTTACTCCAATCAATCTGAAATTTTGAGAGTTACCTCAATGGTGTTGTTTATATATAATGTTGTGTAGAAAGGTATTCGTTTTATTGTTAATTTTAAACTAATGGAATAGATTTTGAGTCGCTAAATTTTTATATATTTTAAACGAAACAAATCTTGCAATGATATCTAATCTACCGTGTAAAGCTATTTGATCTACCTCTTACAGCGACTTTGAACACTATTATAGACGGAATTGATCAATACTCAAAATTAAAAAGTGAAAATTTTTGAAATAAATGGATCTTGCATAAACCTAACGATACTAAAACTTATTACTCTGTCTATTAATAAACGACTATTCACAATAATCAATGGCTATCATCTAGCTAAACAGTATGTCGACAACTTGTCAGCAAATTAGAGTGAAATTGTCACATCGCATACCGACAACAGACGAATTTGAATTTGGGCTAGTGCGGTTAGTACGTGTCCAATGGAAAATGTACATGTTTGGATATTTCGGTTTGCGACATTACCGAAATAAAAGGTGATGTGAACTGTCAGTTGAATAATTTGCAATGAAATAAAGCAAAGTGTTAATCAGCAATCAACAAAAAAGCAAAAACAACAAATTCGCGAAACAAATAAAAATGCGCCATTAAAATCTGTGATCCTAATATTTTTACAAGGAAATTCTAAAATTCTACTTCCAAAACACATAAATAATATATGCATTTTCGGTCATACGTACCTTTCCGTATGTGATTTTGGTTAATAGAGTAATAAAGTTTAAATATCTGATGTAAAATAATATAATACAGTGTGTCCACGGATGGAGTGCCCAAGAGGAAAAACTTTTCTATTTTCAATTTTAGCGAAAAATGCCACTTTTGATAAAATGTTTTGCTTGTTCTCAAACCCCAAAAGACGAAATAAATTTCCAATGTTTCAAAACCTGCTTAATTTTGTAGCCAATTTTACGTAAATCCCTATAATTTTTTGCATTAAGTTCCAAATCGTTACAATAATTTAGTGTTGCTAAGCTGGTAACTGTCAACTCCGATAAATAATTTGCAAACAATTATTGTTATTTTTTTCGACATAAATTTTATGGTAGGGGAGCCCAAGCGGGGATTTTTTTAGTTACTCGAGCGCGTCAGATTATCATATGGGGAGAAACCTGGTACCCTGCAGATGTATCTCTACCATATATTGGCTCTTAACACAGGGGAGTTCGTTAAGGGGGACCCGAAAAAAAAATCTATCCTTAAAAATACTCGAAATTGCCAGATTAAGATAAGATAAGTTAAGTACATGCAAAAGAGTGTATATTTAAAAAATCTGACGATTTGAGCGGGGCGTAAGGAAATGGGCGAATTAAAAAGTTTCACAAAATAAAAGCGAATAATTCGCGAAATGAACGTTAGATCGAAAAACTAAAAAATACGTGTTTAATATTTTTCAAAAATCTATCGAATGATATCATACATGACCCCCCACGGAGAGGGGTGGGAGGTAAATTTAAAATTTTAAATACAAATCCCGCGATATTTCGCAAAATAAACATTAGATCGAAAAACTGCAAAATACACTTAACCAATATTTTTGAAAAATCTATCGAATGGTACCAAACTCGACCCCCAGAGAGGTGGGGAGGGGAGTGACTTTAAAATCTTAAATAGGAGTCCCAAATTTTTATGCCAGATTTGGATTCTTTACGTAAAAATAAGCAAATTTTATTCGAAACATTTTTTCGAATTATGGATAGATGGTGCTATAATCTGAAAAAACGATTGTTGGAAATGGAGAATTAAATTAAAAAATAGCAAGCGCCCACAAAAATGAAAACCTTTACTTAACTTTTTTTGGTTTTAGGACATACTCTTCACAACCCAATACGTCCCCAAAGCGCTCGAGTGACTGCACATTTAACATACTTTGCTCCCCTACTATTAAATTCTTATTTAAAAAATGATAGGTAAATTATTTGTTGAATGATTAACATTGTCGAAAAAAATGAAAATTGGCAAATTATTTATCGGAGTTGACAGTTACTAAGCTACAATGTAGCTTAGCAACACTAGATTATTGTTACGATTTCAATTTTAGTGCAAAAATTTATAGGGATTTACATAAAATTGGCTACAAAATTAAGCAGGTTTTGAAAAACTTGAATTTTATTTCGTTTTATGGGGTATTTATATTGTCTACCCCACATATGCGTCTGATTTCTTCACTTCTTAGCCCTATCCTGTAGTCCTTTTCCAGCAATCCTTCTTAATATCTTCATTTCGTTGGTTTCCAGATGTCTTCGTGTTTTGCTTGTATCTGGTCTTGTTTTGGCCGTGTAAGTCGGCCTAATAACTGACTAGCGGAACGGTCGAATATTTCGTAAAATAAACATCGGATCGAAAAACTGAAAAATACGTATTCAATGATTTTCAAAAATCTATCAAATAACACTAAACACGACCCCCCCACTCCACCCCCTAGAGGTAGAGTGGGGGGTAACTTAAAAATCTTAAATAGAAACCCCCAGTTTTTATTGCAGATTTGGATTCCTTACGTAAAAGTAAGCAAATTTTATTCGAACTGTGGATAGATGGCGCTATAATTCGGAGAAATGATTTATCCTGATAACATAGGTAAATTATAGAAACGGTCTAATATCTCGAGAAATACACTTCCAAATGAAAGACAAAAAAACACGTATTTAATATCTTTCAAAAACCTATCGAATAGCTCCAAACATAACCCTCCAACCTACCCCCTCGCGGTGGGGTGGGGGGTAACTTTAAAATCTTAAATAGCAATCCCCACTTTTTATTGCAGATCCGGATTCATCATGAAAAATTAAGCAACATTTATTCGAAACGTTTTTTAAAATTGCTGATAGATGGCGCTAATAAATCGTATTTTTCAAATTAAAGCGCCATTTATTAACAATTTTAAAAAATGTTTCAAATAAATGTTGCTTAATTTTTCATGACGAATCCGAATCTGCAATAAAAAGTGGGGGATTTTAAGATTTAATCCTATCTAAGATAGTGGGGGATCCTATTTAAGATTTTAAAGTTACCCCCTACCCCACCTCCAGGGAGTCGGTTGGAGGGTCATGTTTAGTGTTATTCGATAGGGTTTCGAAAAATATTAAAATCCTGTTTTTTGGTTTCTCATTTGGAAGTGTATTTCTCGAGATATTAGACCGTTTCCATAATTTCCCTATGGTATCAGGATAAATCGTTTTCTCCAATTATAGCGCCATCTATCCATAGTTCGAAAAAATGTTTTGAATAAAAGTTGCTTATTTTTACGTAACGAATCCAAATCTACAAGAAAAAGTGGGTGTTTCTATTTGAGATTTTAAAGTTACCCCTACCCCACCTCCAGGGGGTGTAGTGGGGGTTGGTGTTTGGTGTCTTTGGATAGATTTTTGAAAATTATTCAACACGTATTTCTCAGTTTTTCGATCCGATGTTTAGTTCGCGAAATATTCGACCGTTCCACTACTTTTGGGACACCTTGTATATTCGGGCCTTTGTTTCCAATCTTAGGTGTTTGTTTTTCCAAATTGTGTCGTTTAGGCATCCGGCCGTTCTACTGGCTTTAATTATTTGGTCTTTTACCTCTTCTTCGATATTGTAGTCGGCTGATAGATTAATTCCTAGATATGTGAAAGTCATTACTTGTATAATTTGATTGTCTAACTCAAATTTGCATCTGATTGGTTCTTTGGCAATTACTAAGCTTTTTGTTTTTTGGGCTGATATTTTCATATTCATTTCTTTTGCGGTAATGTTGAACTCGTGCAATAATCTTTGTAGGTCGTCTTCGCACTCTGCTACTAACACGGTGTCATCAGCAGCGTAACAGAGTATTTTTATCTCTCTATTGCCCATTTTGTACCCTCTTTTTTTCTTCACTTGTTATTGCATCCAATATTATGTTAAACAGTAGAAGGCTTAGTGAATCTCCTTGCCTGATTCCTGTGTTTGTTTCTATGGGTTCTGTTATTATTCCATTGACTTTCATTTCTATTTTATTTCTTACATATATGTTTTCTATCAGTTTTATGATATCCAGTGGTAAATTTTTTATGATATCCAGGTGTATCACATCTTTTAATTGGATTCTATCAAACGCTTTCTCTAGGTCTATGAAACAGAAAAAGGCTGGTTTGTTATATTCTAATGATTTCTCCGCTATTTGCCTCATCACAAAAACTGCATCGTTACATGATTTTCCACTTCTAACAACACTTCTTCCACTTCTAGCAACACTGCCTGGGATAACTATCGGGTGCATCTAGTAGCTTGGTAGTTATCACAGCCGGTCCCAAGCCCAGATAAAATAGTCCGTTCTTTAACGGTAAAATATTGCAAAATCTCTAAATTTTAAAGAACCGCTTAGATTGACATGAAATTTGGCATACACATAGCTAACAAGTCAAAGAAAAAAAGTGATATTGTGCCGATATGTGCTTTTGCCCTGGAGGTGGTTTTCACCCCCTCTTGGGGGTGAAAAAATATTCGTCCAAAGAAAGTCAGGAAATGGATAAACTGGCTAATTTTAAGTAACTTTTGTTCTATAGAGTTTTTTCACTAAGTCAATACTTTTCGAGTTATTTGGCAGTGAATATGTTCAATATTTAACAAAATAACCACGCTTTTAGACGGTTTTTCGCAAATAACTCAAATAGTAAGTATTTCGTCGAAAAAACATTCATAGCAAAAATATAGCCTGTAAAAATTTTAAAAAAAATTGTGTATATATCATGTCTCTACACCTAGTAGAAGCAGAGTTATAGCTAATGAAAAATATGTTAATATTCGTCAAATTCCAAATGGAATACTTTAACGTGAAATAACCAAAAATGAAGCACATTTCGGGGAAAACTCATTACAACTTATTGAAAGTGTTTAAAAAAAGCTTCATTTTTGTTTTGAAAAAAAAATTTCTAGCATCAAAATTAAACAAGTTACGCTCAAAATAAAGTTAGTCCCTTTTGGTTTTGGTAAAAAAATCGAGAAAATCACCCCCTAATTAGTATCTTAAATGAACTTAATTGTTACGACTTCACAAGTTTCTTGACTCGTGTATATATTGTTTATATGATCTGTAAGTTTCATCGGTTCAAAGTCCTTATTATTGAAAGCGCTGTAGTAGTCCTGTCGCCAGGGGGGGTACAACGGCCTTCTTAATTCAGATGGACTTACCCAAGTTTTTTTTATGTATTTTGACCCGTAGAACACGAATTTTTTGGGTAACAGTTGATCCGGATGTCGATAAGATTGTTATAAACAAAGAAGTTGAGGAATTACATAACAGCGATTTCTCGCAAAACAAAACATTTTTTTGTATTTTTTGGGTCATTCTAACCAAAAAATGATCCTACAAGTTTTTTCGTACGATGCATAGTTTTCGAGATAAACGCGGTTGAACTTTCAAAAAAAGGAAAAATTGCAATGTTTGAACCCGAATAACGTTTGAACAAAAAATAAAATAGCAATCCTGCTTACCGCCTTTAAAAGTTTAAGTCAAATTATATCTGTTTTCAATATTTGCATTGCTAAAAATTTATTTTTTGATTGTTAAAAAAAGCTATAAACACATACTGTTTCCCGTGCCTAATACATGCGTTTTAATGCATGTTACTTAGAAATAGCCCCGCTTGCACTTTTACCTGCTCTACGTACTCGTTCGATTTTAAATGAGAAATCATTGAAACATCACTCAAGCACTAGGTGTTTATAGCTTTGTTTTAACAATAAAATAATATATTTTTGGCCATACAAATAATTAAAACCGATATAATTTGACTTGAACTTTCAAATGCGGTAAGCAGAATTGCTATTTTATTTTTTAATCAAAAGTTTTTCGGGTTCAAAAATTCCAATTTTTCGATTTTTTGAAAGTTCAACCGCGTTTATCTCGAAAACTATGCATCCTACGAAAAAATTTGAAGGAACATTTTTTGGTTAAAATGGCCCAAAAAATACAAAAAAATGTTTTGTTTTGCGAGAAATCGCTGTTATGTGATTCCTCAACTTCTTGGTTTATAACAATCTTATCGACATCCGGATCAACTGTTACCCAAAAAATTCGTGTTCTACAGGTCAAAATACATAAAAAAAACTTGGGTAAGTCCATCTGAATACAGGAGGCCGTTGTACCCCCCCTGGCGACAGGACTATAGGTAAAAGGGGTTGAACGAGTCACTGGTCACGAATGTATGCAAATTTAGAAACACCAAATCTTAATCAATTTTTATCTAACAGAAAAACAAAAAAATACATGATATTCAGAAAAGCAAATACGACTTTTTTTTGTTTTTCGAGATTTTTGGTATCTCTAACAATTTTTAAGTTATTTTGAAAGAAAGGATATTTTTCAAAATTTAAATTTTAAAAAATTTTACTTTGAAACCAAATTTTTTCAAAAATAAGCACTTTGAATTGATGAAACTTACAGTTCATATAAACACAACATAATTAAAATAATTTGTGAAGCGGTAACGATTAATTTCATTTAAATTGCTAATTAGGGGGTGGTCTTCCCGATTTTTTTTTTGCAAAAACAAAAGGGACCAACTTTATTTTGAGCATAACTTGCTTAAATTTAATGCTAGAAACTTTTTGTAAAAACAGAAATACAGCTTTTTTTAAACACTTTAAAAAAGTTATAATGAGTTTTCCCCAAAAAGTGCTTAATTTTTTGGATATTTCACGTCGAAATATTCTATTTGAAATTTGGTGAATATGAATCTATTTTTCATTGGCTATAACTCTGGTTCTACGAGATCCAGAGACCTAACGCGTACACCATTTTTTTTACTTTTTTATAAGCTATATTTTTGCTAAGAACGTTTTTTTCGACAAAATACTTACTTTTTGAGTTATTTGCGAAAAACCGTCTAAAAATGTGGTTATTTTGTTGAAAAATGAACATATTCACTCGCAAATAACTCAAAAAGTGTTGACTTGGCGAAAAAGCTCTATAGAACAAAAGTTACTTAAAATTAGTCAGTTTACCCATTTCCGGACTTATTTTAGACATACATTTTTTTCACCCCCAAGGGGGGTGGAGCAAAAGCACACATCGGCACAATATCACTTTTTTTCTTTGACATGTAAGCTATACGTATGCCAAATTTCATGTCAATCCAAGCGGTTCTTTAAAATTTAGAGTAAAAACCGTGAAAGAATGAACTAAAAGTGGAAGGTTAATAGGCGAGGTTAGCAACCTACCTATCGTAAAATGAAGCAATGCTCAAAGAACCAACGGGATGCCTCGGAACAGGACGGATAGTTAGGTTTTAATTTCAGTATTTTATAAATGCTAAAATAGTCCACAGGGTGATACGAACTTTTAGAAAAAGACACAGTTTGATTCGTACACCCGGTATACAATGACAGTTTGACTGTCTAGCAAAAATATTATTACAGCGATATTGTCAATGAATAAGGCTATACCGTGGTAAAAAATCACTTAAATCGAACAACAGGTTTAGGAAATTCGAAATTTCAAAAATGACCAAATTTTTAGTGGATCGATTTTTTTGCACCGCAGTGTATTTCAGTTAAATACAAAAATAAGGAATACTAGTTTTTTATTACTGACTTTACTTACTTTTTTAATGTTCTTGAGATACTGCAGTCTTAAATGTCTAATGTCGTGTTTCTCAATCAGTATTTTTTTATTATTTGATGTCTTTCGCCAACGAAATCCAAGCTGGTGAAATTCCTGTCTCATACTTTCTCTGCTATCTTTATAGTTCAACTTTTCTACGAATTTCCGATAAAAATTTTAAAACATTGTGTATAATTACAGGCGACTGTGCACTTAGGGCCGGTACTTTATGCATGCCACAATTCCTCTAACCGGGGTTTACTCGGAATATAAAGTTGCATAAAGTACCGGTCCTTAGTACCCTATTTTTTATGGCACTTGTAATATTGTGTTTACTCTTTGCACCAACGCGTTCAACTCAAGTCCCCTCTCCTTGATTTTCTACCTGAGTGACCTTCGTGGTTTCATATATTTCTGTACACTTGTAATAGTAGTTAAAACTAGCTACATCGCAATGCCTATTAACCCTTATAGACCAATAAGGATCTGCGAAAAAACGTCTATTTTTGGATGTGAGAGGTGGCATTCGGATTTTTGCAGATAAAGTTAGGTGACACCTTCAGTAATAATAATTGACTTATGCTCCTTCTCAAATATGCCCGGAACATTAATAAAAAAATTAAAATATTTAAAAATTTCGAAAAACATCGATTTTTTTCTGCTTTCTTTGCTTATAACTTTAAAACGATTCGTTTTGGAACCAAGTCGTAGAGAAATAAAATAAAGATAATTGAATTTTGTATGATATACGACTGGTAAAAATGTCTTAAGGTATTACCTTTTCTGCAATAAATACAAAATAAGGGGGCAAAATAAGTCTGTTGTTATTCAATATTTTTTAACCACTTTGGTGACACTTAGAACCTTAGTAATTCGCTAAGGAAATTCTTTGTAACATACTTAAATCGTGAACCAAATTTCATTAAAATCGACCTAATAAATTTTGCATAATAAATTTGCAATCTAAATGTTTTTAAAAAAATTCAAATTTTTTAAAATCTTTCTGAACAAAAAGTAGACCATTTAGAAGTTGGCTATTTTTTTGACATATAAAGAGGTGCTATACCTATCTAATATACTTTTTTACAGAATTAAAATCGGATTATTTAAGGGGCCCCAGCAATGTTTTAAATTTATAAACAATTTTTTGGCTTATAAACAAATAGCTTTGTTTAATAATAAAAAAATTAATTTTTAGCAATGCAAATAATTAAAACCGGTATAATTTTACTTAAATTTTCAAATGCTGTCAGCAGAATTGCTATTTTATTTTTTAATCAAACGTTATTCGCGTTCAAAAATTGCAATTTCTCGATTTTTTGAAAGTTCCACCGCGTTTATCTCGAAAACTATGCATCCTACGAAAAAAATTGTAAAAACATTTTTTGCTTAGAATTACCCAAGAAATACAAAAAAATGTTTTATTTTGCGAAAAATCGATTTTATGTAATTCCTCAAGTTCTTTATTTATAACAATCTTATCGACATCCAGATCAACTGTTACCCAAAAAATTCGTGTTCTACGGGTCAAAATACATAAAAAAACTTGGGTAAGTCCATCTAAATAAAGGAGCCCGTAGCACCCCCTCCTGGCCACAGCACTAATTTGTTTATAAGTCAAAAAATTGTTTATAACTTTAAAACATTGCTGAGGCTGCTTAAATAATCCGATTTCAATTCTGTAAAGTGCATTAGATAGGTGGAGTACTTCTTTATATGTAAAAAAATTGACAAATCTTTGTATGTTCTAGTTTTTGTTGTGCAAGATTTTAAAAAATTTTAATTGTTTAAAAAAAGTTTAGATTGCAAAATTATTATGGAAAATCTAGTAAGTCAATTTTAATGAAATTTGGTGTACGGTTTTAGCACATTACAAAAATTTTCTAAGCGAATTAGGAAGGTTCCAAGTGTAACCTAAGTGATGGAAAATCATTGAATAAGGACAGGCTTGTTTTGTGCCTTTATTTTATATTTATTGCTATTTTGAAGCAAGTATGATAAATTAAGACATTTTTAACCAATCGCATCTGATATAAAATTTAATTATCTTTGTTTTATTCCTATAGGACTTTGTTCTAAAATGAATAGTTTTTAAGTTATAAGCAAAAAAAAGTAGAAAAAAAAAACGAAATTTTTTGAAATTTTTAAATATTTTATTTTTTTTTTTATTAATGTTCCGGGCATATTTGAGAAGGAGCATAAATCAATTATTATTAACGAAGTTATCACCTAACTTTATCCGCAAAAAGCTGAATGCCACCTCTCAAATCCACCTAAAAACAGATCCTTACAGAATTGCTATTATAGTTGTTATTGTTTATTAGTTGACATATTGCAAATATTGAATTTTAAAAATTGTGTGACACGAGGCCGATGTTGGAGAAAGGCATTAGAGTCCTACGGTAGATAGCAGCTAACGAATTTCCTTATTATAATGTCTATCTATTTATGTATTATACATCGCCACACATTATTTTAACTCATCAACATTTTTCAGCTTATGGTGACTTGGTCGCATCCATCCAAAGGTTACAACTGCAACTTAAGAAAGTCGGCTCCGGAAGCGGATTAAGCAGTCTAGAAGGCCGAATCGCCGCCATCCAGTCCCTCCTTTTATCACCGCAATTCAGCCGAGCGCTGGCTGTCCACAACACAGTCCAAAGCGTGAGGTCGCGAACCGCGCCCAGGCCTTCGCCTACAGCTCAAACCGCCCTCAGAGACTGCCTGGATGCGATAGGTCATTCCCAAAGTGCTTATGCCGTGGAATTGGCAACTCTATTGACTGGTGAGTAAGAAGTAGTATAGTGATGTTTTTATTTTACCAAACTTTTTTTCAATCTTCTAGTTTTTGTATGTGATGAAGTCTTTGCTTTGATTCAGTCCACTTCTGGCTTATATAAAATGTATAAATTTTTTAATAAGTTGAAGAGACCACATTCTTGACAGAAAAACTGAACTGCTAGATCTTTCGAACAACAGACTCAGTAAAACACGGGTCTAATTAAAATAAAAATATAATATATTCTTATTATCCCAGCATAAGATAACACAATAACAACAATATTCTAGTTTTCGTTCCGTTTCGAAGAAAGCTCCTTGGCGGTTATCTGTAAAAGAAAAACTAAGTTGTATGTACAAATATCAAAACGGGGTAACAATGTATCAATAACAATAATTCTTTAATTCAGAATCAAGTTATTAATAGGTTTGTTCTAGCATCAGTTTCAAACGGTTTAAAACCATCAGCGAATAGTGGACCAGTGCGAGTAGAGGGGATAGCACTGGCTGTATTATGTTCTCTCACTGACCAACTGTTCGCTGACGATTTCTGACTAGTTTGACTGTTTGCTAGAACAAACCTAATATCTACATATACACATACATCGACTAGACCACAAACCGGAGGTGGGAGCAATCGCTCAATACACGATTACAGAGGTCGCAAGCAATTCTTCAATTCAGAATTGCTCCGCGGCTTGCTTCGACTCTAGTTTCCACTAGCTCACTTATCTAGCTTAACCAGGGAGGGAGTCTATTAGATCACTACGCTGTAAAGACTAACTTATGTTCCTCGTTCTCTACCTTTGCTGCTTCGGAGTCGTGCTTCGGAGTGGGAAGTTGATCGAACGCGCATTGCCTTCACGTAGAAGAATCGAACCGTGTGCGCTTTCGGTATAAATGGATAATAGGGAACTTGCATAAATTTTTAAATATTAAAATGATATTAAAAAACATAAGGTAACATGATCTTAAAACGCTTGCATGCGAAAAAAACAAATATTTTTAACCCGTACGCTAATTACGACGCTTTGAAAATGCTATAAAATTCAAATATCTTAGGAGGCTCTTGAACGTCCTTGTATTGGTTCGACGTCACGGGCTACGGTCAACCGGGCCTAGCAGTCGGAAACAACGCGATTAGGGTAGGTATCACGGGTATATTACATTTTAATCGTCTTTAATGGAAAATTCCTAGGTATTATTTATGTTCATCTTATATATTGTAATAAGTAGTTCTCCAATCAACTTAGTTTTAAACTGAAATTGATAAAGTTGAGTGCTACTTTGTAAAGAGTTTAAAACGCATAATATAATAATAATAAAGGACTTTATTTAAGGGGAAAAAAATTACAATCAGTTACAATAAAAAAAAATGTTCCCTATCATGTCATGGTTTGGCGCAAGTCTAGCTCAAGGCTACTCAACTGAACCAAACCAGAACCCTAATAAATTTCTATTTTTCGTCACTTAAAAGATATGTTACACAAAGGCTTTTATGTTAATTTATACTGATAAAAGAAAATTACGGATTGACAATTAATAATAACATTGAATAAATATTTTATTTGGTCTACAAATTAGCTAATAAATTAACATTTATTAATTTAGTTGATTTTTTAAGATTTAAGAACTGTTTACTTATTACGACATATTTAACAGGTATTATTTATATTTTACTTTATATGACGGAAAAGGGGGTTTTTCAAAAGGTCAATCTGACTAACTTACCTACCGTTGATGTCTTCATGGTGGCAACTTTTATAAAAATTAGTGAAAGCTATTCTATTGGAGAAATGCGAGGTGTCAAGGCAAATAAGTAAGAGTTATTAATAAGCATGTTTAAACCGTTTATAACAATAGTTTGGTACCATTATATTATAGTATACGGTTTACCCCGTGGGTTTGATCTACCTACCTCTAATCGAAGGATTTCGTATATCCTGGAAAAGATTACGGTGTAATTTGCATTATAATAAAGATTATATTTTATTGTAATGTTTATTAGTACCTACTGGAGCCTTTCATTATTGTGTTCAAAGCCTTCTGAGAAAAGATTATGGTGATTACCAGACGTACCGATAGAACGTGTACATAGCCAACAAAATCCTTCTTTACAAAGTTAATAATACGCATAAATAAGAAGAATCAATATTGTAATTTTACAAGTTAATATCTTTATCATCTCAGCTTGTACTTACACCGCATCCCTCGGTGGACCGCAAGCTATAGTAGAAACCCGACTGTAGACCGCATACTATAGTAGCACCAATACTTTTTAGTTACTCTTACTTTTATTACTAAAATTTTTGTTTATTTTTAAGTTACTTGTTTCTTCTTTGTTCTTCAACACAAGAAACGACAAAAGTAATTTCATAAAAAAGAACTTTTTGATACATTTCAACAGAGATAAAATGTTAATATTTTGTCTGTCACAGACAAAATCATTTTTGCCACAAAGCAAAACAAGATATTTCAACTATATTATTTATCTATGGGCAAACTGCATTAAATGAAATAGCCCACCGAATGGGCAAACGATACGAGTGGCCTGTGACGTCAGACCCCAGCTCTCGCTTTTGAAGTTGTTTGAAACGGAAATTTTAGGCGCGGAACTTTGACCATATGTTGTACGTACACTATTCATTGTTAAGACGTAATATTTTGAATATAACATTTTAAAACATAAATTAACAATTTTATGCAAAAAATTTTTTTAGTGCAAGTTCCCTATTACAATCATACAGTGTAAACTGCAGTGGAGTAGGACTCTGACTCTAGGACTCTAGAGCTCTACTGATTAGCCCAATATTGTTTTCAGTCTAGCTGATATCTTGTACTGCGATTTATGTAATACGATGTCTATTTTATACTTTATGTCTACAATTTAGTTAGCAGGTTTTGGAGGGTTCTCTATCTATGTAATATACGAATATTCCAAATCACAATCCTCAAACCGTGCTCCTTTTCCTTTCGTGGTCGTCGTCGCTTAATGAGTCCGGATTTTTTTTTCGAGCATTAACAACTGGTATTTTTTTCACTTGCTTTAGTTTGCTGTGACCCTGTTTGCCACTGTGATTGGTTATCTCAAGATCAGATTACCGGGGTTTACAACGAGGAGGTGAAATTCGGAATTTAGCAGAAAATACTGTGATACTATCTCTTTTGAACTCTGATCAGGTATATTAGGTAATAGGTATTACGTCTACTCTTTTTTTCCGTTTTATCTTCTTAACCCTCGTAAAGCGGTGCACAGATTCTTACGTAAACGGTGCATTTGCACCCCAACGGATTATCCATTTTTTTATATGTAAACGTCGAAGAAATTAATTGAAAGATAATTAGAACTATTTTATTATACTATGAAACATAATTTTACAAATAAAGTACTTATTTCTTCATAAGAAAAATTAATTATCGTTGTAAGACAAACACATGAAATTTTTTACAGAGTGAGCAACACAAACAAAGTTTTTACACACAATGCCCTAATGCCAGGACTTTTTTCGGTATTTTTTCTCTGACATAAGTAATACCTATAAGTAACTATAAAAAGTACAAAATAATCAAAGGTAATACCACGAGTCCTCTAAATTTTATCGATAAATTTTTTTGTTTTCACGAAAACTTCTTTATTTGGTAAAATTACGAAAACAAACCGAATGATAAAATCACGAGTCCGAAGGACGAGTGATTTTATCCATTTCGGTTTGTTTGAGTGATTTTACCAAATAAAGAAGTTTAAGTATGAAAACGAAAAAATTTATCAAGCAAAATTTAGAGGACGAGTGGTATTTGAAAAGATTATTTTGTGAACCAATATGTATTATTAGTAAATACGGGCATCTGTGAAATATTTTTAAGACAACTAGGATCAATGTCTTAAGTAGGTTATAGATAAATTATTTTATGATTTAAAAATGAACCAATTTATTTATTATATTGTTAATACATAAAAAACTAAATCAATGGGAAAGTCCCCGTAGCTGGCTGTATACCATAGTTAAAAAACCATACAGAAGTAAAAACTTCTTTTGTATATTGGTATAAAAAGTTTTATTAAAAAACATAAAAGTCCTCCAAAAGGATTTGCAAAACGTTTTCAATCTGAATCAGATCATCCTCAGTGCGTTCTGCTTCGTAAAAGAAACTAGCAACTTTTTTAAAAAGGTTACATCGATATAAATGGTTTACATAATAATTAAGTGATATTTGTAGCGACTCCAAGTCGATGTTACAAGATGAAATGTGCTAGGAGTGCTCAAAGGGCAACATGGTTCCCTGCTCGTTAAGAACTCGTGGTTCTTGCCAGTTCAATGGACACAGACCATTGGGAACCATGTTGCCCTTTGAGCACTCCTAGCACATTTCATCTTGTAACATCGACTTGGAGTCGCCACAAATATCACTTAATTATTATGTAAACCATTTATATCGATGTAACATTTTTAAAAAAGTTGCTAGTTTCTTTTACGAAGCAGAACGCACTGAGGATGATCTGATTCAGATTGAAAACGTTTTGCAAATCCTTTTGGAGGACTTTTATGTTTTTTAATAAAACTTTTTATACCAATATACAAAAGAAGTTTTTACTTCTGTATGGTTTTTTACATAAAAAACTGTTTAAATCGAAAATAAACAATTATTAAAAACACAATTTTTATAACTAATATGAGATTTTCCAATGTCGTTCGTAACGTATTATGTGAAATTTAGGGTACCTTAAGTTTTATCAGGGAAGAGACTGTTTTATCAAGGAAGAGGCTGTTTTATCAGTATTACACTCAATGATTGGCTAGAACGACGCGTGGTGATTGGCTGAAAAAGCAAAAACGTCAGAATTTGACAGGTGAAAAAAATAATCTTTAAAATTGACTGGAGAAACACAAGTCCGGTCTTACCCCGCTACATGCTCCTAACTTGCCCTGTGCACTAATATTTGCGGTGCAAGCCCAGAGTAGTGATTTTTCCAGTAAATTTCAAATAATCGAAAGGATTTATTTATTTAACGTAAACTTTAAACAATGTTTTTAATACTTACCAAAAATAAATGCACAAGACACAAAATTTATTGTAAAATACCGGCACTTTCTTTAACAGCTCTAGGTTAGATATCTACTACTCATGTACTCAGATTTTATAAATGGCAAAATAGTGGCAGAATTACTTCTGAGTGAGAGTTGAGAGTGATGTCAATCAGTTCATACTAATCTAGTACAGATTTCTACTTATTAATTTGTACAATTAAATGTATCTTATGATAGATTTAGAGCTAATACGAACTTGCCCCGTTTACGATCTTACCCCACTCCACCTTACATAAAATTCCACATAATCAAGTAGTATGTTGTTTATCCGTAACTGTCGATCAAGTTGTTGCTTTTTGCTTTTCAGCATCTATTTTGACTTCTTGAAGTTGAGGCTCAAGTCGTATTCATCACTAACTGAATTAACTTTGTCCATTATCTGTTGTAATTGATCTATCCTACTGGCAAGGATCACCGTGTCGGCATTTCCCATGCATTTTTTAAATATTTCCTCGGAATAAATATTAAATAGGAGTGGGGATAAGATACATCCCTGCCGGACACCTCTTTTGATCTCCACACTTTACAAAACATGATTGTCCAAATTTTCTTGTGACAAAGTGTTTATCAGCTCTCTGGCTACAAACTTTAATAGATATAGAGTAGTGAACATTTGCGGTCTTGTAAGATGTATCTGACGGCTAATTTCATGGCTGAAGAACCTGAGAGAATGGTTTGGATGCAACTCAAGACAACTGTTTAGAGCTACTGCCTCAAAAATTAAAATATCTATGATGATTGCCAACCTATGTAGCGGAGATGGCACCTGAAGAAGAAGAAGAAGAAGATGCATCTGTTCTATGTTCGTTTCTTAGACTTCCTAAATTCTAACCTTGTATGTTAAATTCGTATACGAAAGTCAGTGTGACGTAAATTTACAAAATAAGTAAATAAAACCAAATAATACCGGAAAATGTACTTTCTTATAAATATTTTATGTAAACACAGAAGTTAGTTTTCCTTCTCGTGTTCCTCAATATAGGGTGCATTTGGGTAGCAATATCGCCTAAATTGCAGAGTTTAGCTTCGTAACATTGGAACATTCACAATATTACTTATTTACTTTTACCCTTATTTATTAAAATTGGGAAGTTTGTGTTTCGAAAATATCCAATACATTGTTTGTACTGATTATGCTATCTAGAAACTTATGTAATGTAGTTTCTTTGAGTTTTAATCAACAAATCCTAAATATTTCTTGTCCGTAGAAAAAATATAATATGTTTACGGTACACGTATATGTCAAATCACTCGGGCAAAATTTTTGGATCTCCGATTTTTCTGAAACTTGGTGTATAGCTTCTGCGGGACTTAAAAATACGATATTTAAGGTCAAAAAGTCTTCTTCTTCCTTTTTCCTCAAAATGTTATTTTATGCGATTTTACAGTAATTTGGTGTTTATTTAAACAAATTTGCATTTTCTATCGTAAAGTATCAATGGAAAAAATAATATTTTAATAGAAGGGACTCAAAAATGTCATTATAAGGAATTATAACAAGTTGTTTTGATTCAAAATACGTTTTTGATCAAGTTTTAATGTAGAAAACGTTAAAATACTTACCGTATTTTACATTTTTCTCCATTTCCAAAATACATCATATTTGATTTGGCTGAAAATTTTCCCACAGATAGAAAAAACATAGGACTTTTAAGTTGTTAGAAGGATTTGAATTATATTACAATACAAAAAAGTTAGATGCAATAATATCAGACTCAAAAGTATATTAGTCCAGTCGGGATAGCATTTGACTTTGCATGCCGAGCTTCCCAAAATTTTATTTTTCTAATCTTTAGGGGGGTCAATAGTAGCCTAAATTTAAAATTGCGAATGAATTCCTCCGTTACGTTTGCCGCCATCTTGATTTTAATGGAGAACCGTTTTTGCTCAATATCGCCGCCATTTTACCTTTTCGACAAAAATGGTAGGAACTGAAATTGTTCCAGACCCCCTCTGTGACGCAGTGTTAAGAGCGCCTACCTTTGGATCGAAAGTTCCGAATGGTCGTGAGTTCGAATCTCACCAGGGTCAGAAATTTTTCGTTTATGAAAATAATTTCTGTCCTTGTAGGATCGGTACTCACCGGAGGGACCGCAGACGTTCGGATACAATTAGCGTCTCTTTGAAAAAACAATGACGTCGTCTTTGCAAAGTATCAAGACACTTACTTAACAGACACACTACACATGACACTAGGTACCTAACTGCAAAAATTCACCGTACCTACCATGCCAATGGCCATTAGTTGACGAGGCATTAGCTAAATGAAAGAAAAAAAAAGAAATTGTTTCAAATAAATCGTATTTACAATAATTATTCCTTTTTAACAATGTTTGTCGTGAAGTCGATATTTTCTGAGTTAATTGTACTTGCAGTAGACACCTATATTTTTGACTACGATATTGCATGTAACTTTTTTAGTATTGTAATATAATTCAAATCCTTCTAACCACTTAAAGTTCTATGTTTTGGCTATCTGTGGGCAAATTTTCAGCCAAATCGATTATGATGTATTTTGGTTTGGGAACGAAGGAAAATGTAAAAAAAACGGTATTTTAACGTTTTCTAGACTATAAAATTTTATCAAAAACTTGTTTTGAATCAAAATAACTTGTTATAATTCCATATGACTTTTTGAGTCCTTTCTATTAAAATATTATGTTTTTCATTGATACTTTACGACAGAAAATGCAAATTTGTTTAATTAAATACCAAATCACTGTAAAATCGCTTAAAATAACATTTTGAGAAAAAAAGAAGAAGAAGGAGACAATTCGACCTTAAATGTTTTATTTCTACATCCCGCAGATGCTGTATACCAATTGTCAGACAAATCGGAGATCCAAAAGTTTTTTTGATCCAAAATTGAGTGATTTGAAATGGAATCACCCTTACAAATACTGTTATATGTTAACCCATTCTTCTTCTTCTTTAGATACCGTCTCACTAATGGCAAATTCTATATATTCGTATAGTAATTATCCTCCCACTCAAAAAGGTCCGGAACATTGTTTAAATAAGCAAAATGTCAAAAAATGAAGGAAAAATTCGATTTTTTTCTTCGTTTTTCGATTATAATTTTAAAAGTATTCACTTAAGAGAAAAGTTGCATTGACATAAAAGTTGCGTAATTAAATTTCCTACAATATATGATTAATTAAAAATTTTAAAAGTGGTCAGCCTTATGCAAAATATCAATAATTGCGAAAAAACCATAAAAAACAAGTATTCGCATTTTACGGTTTTCAGCCATTTATGCTACACTTAGGACCTTCATATTTTACCCAAAAAATCTTTATGACATAAAACAATACTGTAAATTTCATTAAGATTGGTTCAATACATTTTGCAAAATAAATTTTGAAATCCAGGTTTCGCAAAAAAAATTATTTTTAAAAATATTGCAGGACTGAAAATAAAGCAGATAGCAAGTTGAAATTTTTTTACGTATAGAAGATTACTGTACCTTTCATTTGCAATTTGTAAAATTAATATCGGTTAACTACCACGGTGTCAGGAATTTTTTTAAATAAATATTAATTTTTGGTGCTACGCGCAGGACAGCGGTATTCGATTCACACAAGTTGATTTCCACCAAAATTTCTTTAAATCTTTACATAATATATTATTTTCTAACTCTATATTTTGTTGTATTTTAATATTTTAATACTCTAATACAAAAATCAAACTAATTTGATTATTGTTTGTGAAATATTGTTTAACCAATTGCATATGTTTAAAAATATTAAACTTTTATTCTTTAAGTTAAAATATATGAACAAAGAAAGTTTTTGCTAAAAAAGTGTAATTTCAAAGGGCACAGTATGTGTTTTTATTTTGCAATAAACAAATTTATTTATTTATATTGAAATGTACTAAACATTAAAATTTATCACTCATTATCAAAGGTCATTGGAATGCCCAATCAGAGCAAACGTATCCGCTGTCGTGCGCGTAGCACCAAAAATTAATGTTTATTTAAAATAATTCCTGACGCTGTAGTTATTAACCGATTTTAATTTTGAAAATTGTAAATGAAAGGTACCGTATTACTCTATGTATAAAAAAAATTCAACTTGCTGTCTGCTTTATTTTCAATCCTGCAACATTTTGAAAAAATGAATTTTTTTTGCGAAAGCTGGATTGCAAAATTTATTTTGCAAAATCTGTTAAACCGATCTTAATGAAATTTACAGTGTTGTTTTACTATATCACAAAGTTTTTCTGGGTAAAATATGAAAGTCCTATGTGTAGCATAAATGGTTGAAAAACGTAAAATGCGAATACTTGTTTTTTTATGTTTTTTTCGCAATTATTGCTATTTTGTAACAAGGGTGACAATTTTTAAAATAATTAACTAATCCTATATTGTAGGAAATTTAATTCGCAACTTTTATGTCAGTGCAACTTTTCTCGGAAATGAATACTTTTAAAGTTATAATCAAAAAACCAAGAAAAATATCGAATGTTTCCTTAATTTTTTGATATTGTGATTATTTAAACGATGTTCCGGACTTTTTTGAGTGGGAGGATAACTCAAATATTATTATATGAGTTATTTCCAAGCATTTTCTGCAAAAAAATATGAGTCACCTCTCAACATCCAAATGTACTAATATTTTTACAGATGCGTCCTGGTCTATCTCTCGCTTTATCTCTCTCCTACGGCATCATGTTAAATGTTTGGAGTATTATTTTTCATGATTACCATTGTTTTTGTTTTGTTTGCATTAGTTTTAAGACCATATTTGTCACCTTTGCTCATTACCTTGTTCAGCAGATTTTGTAGTTCTTGTTCCCTTCGAGCAATTAATACTATATCATCGGTATATAGGATGTTATTAACAATTCTTCCGTTGACTTCAATACCTTCTTGTGCCTCATAGAGAGCTCGTACAAAGAGTTCTCGAATACAGGTTAACTTTAAATGTCGAGAGTACCTATATAACTTTGTCCAACTCCTCGTTGGATTAACCTACACATATTATAAAACTCCAGGGTTTCTATTCATTCATATATTTACTCGAATTACCCTTAATGATAGTATGTATTATGAACTTCATGGTCAGCATCAAACATCTGTTTGAAGTAGCCTCCGAAGCTACCGTCTACCATGTATGAACTGGAGTGCTCCAAGAGAGTACAACGTGTAGTGAAGAAGTACCAAATCAGAGCCTTTGAAGGAGTCACGACAATTTCCTGTTGAATATATAAAAAAAAAGTTAAATTTTTGTTTGTGAATTTGAATTTTTAATTTTTTTAAATATTAGAATTTTATGATGTGTATATAAAGCCATATAATAAGTAAATAAATATTTTTTTCAAAAAATAAAAAATATAGATCTAACTTGATTGACATAAAGTCCATGCCATTAAAAAAAAAGAAATATACAGCCAACCCTAATTACATATTTTTTATGTCTATATAATATAATTCATAAATCAAACGTTAATGCTCAGACAAGTAATTAAATTACATAAAATTAATTTACTTTCAGCTTACGAATTTGAAGCTCTGATGGTTGCTCATGATGGTGTGGCGTCCACCCTACCAACCGATTCCACATCGCCAACGCCATCTACCTCCGAAACCGCACAACTGACGGCGACGGATCGTAGATACGGGGAGAATAACATAAAAGTTATAAAAATAGAAAAAAGTACTGAACCACTAGGTGCCACTGTCAAAAACGATGGCGATGCCGTTGTTATAGGTAAGTCACTTTACAAACATTCACTAATTGTACAGGTACAGTAGAACATATTTATCTGCAACTGCAAACAAAAGAAACGAGAGAGACAGCCGTTGATGCGGCGTTGCCTAATCGGTTATTATTTTAGAGCTGTGTGTTTTTGAATTGTAAAATTAGTACTCTATAATTATTACTGTAATGGTTTTATAATATATTTTTTTATCAAAGGACTAATACCGAAGTAAAAATGGTTAAAGTACTTGATAAAATATGTTATTAGGTAAAGTTATTAGTCGCCATAACCATTAAAATAAACAAAAGACTATTAAAATAAAAAGGTAAATTTCTTTCATAGTGAAAATTATGACATTTAAGGCAAATAAACTGTTTTCAAATGCTACATGCCAGATGAATGGAGAAGCAGTATATTAGTACCAGTTTACAAAAACAAAGGAGGTATACAACAATTTACAAACTACAGGGCTATAAAACTACTTAGTCACACCATGGGTGAGAGTAATTGAAAAACGGATACGTGCAGAAACCGAAATATCCAATAATCAATTTGGCTTTATGCAAAATCAACAATCAATTTTCATCATAGGACAGTTGATGGAAAAAATATAGAAATAAAGAAACAAACGCTCATATTGTATTCATTGATCTTAAGAAAGCATATCATAGAGTTCTTTGAGAGATTCTATGGTGGGCAGTCGGTAAGAAAGGAGTCCCCGGTGAATATGTAAAGATTCAAACGTATACGTATGAGGGAGAACTAGTGTTAGGACAGGTTTGGGAGAGACTGATAAATTTCATGTGAAAGTAGGGTCGGTGCTTAATCCTTATTTATTCTCATTAGTTTTGGATCAGATAACACCACTACAGGATAGCATTCCGTGGTGCTTAATGCATGCGGAAGATGTAGTGTTATTAGGGAATAGTGAAAGCGACTTAGAACAAAATCCGGAACAGTCGAGACAAGCTCTTGATAAGCTTGTAAAGGTTTACAATTTAGAAGGAGTATTTGGAATGTTCATTTATAGATGGAGTTACTACAAATAAAATGATATCTTTGGTTAGTGAAATTAATAGATATAGATAGAAGATAGATATAGATACATGCAGTAGAATTAGGGTTGGAGGGATGAAGTGGAAAGAAGCGAATGGTGTATGAAGTGGCAGAAAAATTCCAATGAAGCTGAAGGAAAAATTAAGGCTGAATGGAAGGCTGGCTATGATGTACGGAACTGAATGTTGGGCTGTTAAAAAGAACGAGAAACAACGAAAGTGTGTGGCGGAAAAGAGAATGCTTAGATGGATTAGTGGAGTAACAAGGAAGAATAAGATTAAGAATGCGTATATTAGAGGAAGTCTGGGTGTGGCACCAATTGATGCCAAAATGAGAGACTATAGGTTAAGATGGTTTGGTCATGTTCAACGTCAAGACGTCCGTTACCCAATACAAAGAATTTCTGAACTGCAGGTTCCGTGAAGGAGTATGAAAGGAAGACCAAAGCAGGCCCGTGAGAGACGCTTAGGCACGACATGTCGGCAAAGAGGATTAATATTGATATGACCAAGATAGAGAATTATGGAGAAATGGGATAAAGGAAAAGAGAATGATGATGAAATTATTTTCAACGGTAGTGGTAATAAGCTTACAAAACTATACTTACCAGTTTTTATTCGATTATTATCAAGATCGCTGTTTTCGTTGTTAGAATTTGATTCAAAATTTTTGCTGTCTTCGTCTACATTGGAAACAATATTCACGACTAAATCAATTAGTGGCTCTTTTCAATAGGGTTCAAATCTGGGCGGTATGGTGGAAGTATAAATCATGTCCTTGTACTCGAATAATTTTATTGATTGCGTATTTTAGATAACCAGGTTTATACAATTTTATTATGTTATGCAGATCAGATTTCAACATAGAAGCAGTATAGGGCATATTTCTTTTTCGAAGCCAAACCTTTTCATTTCCTGCCCCAATAATAGTTAAACGTTGCTCTTTTAACACTCGGACACTCTGCGCTGTCGGATCCACAAAGTGCATATCTTGACTCATCAGTAAAAATAATATTAGCCCAGCCGTTAACATCCCAATCGACATGTTTTGGTGTAAACCTTAAACGTGCTACACGGTGTGCCCTCGTTAACAGTGGATTTAGCCCAGCAGGCATTCTGGCTCTGATTACAAATTCCCTTAATCTGTTTCTGATCAAATTGCCACTTGTTCGAACATTACGGGCTGTGGAAAGATCATTTCGCAGTTGTCTAGCTATAACATAACGCATAGGCGTAACCAGGGGGGGTTTTGGGGGTTATAACCCCCTTGGGATGTACTTTGAACTCTATACGCTTAACACCATACCCGCTAGAGATTTTCCAGTAGTTGTAACCCCCCCTTAGGGCCTTGTAACCCCCCCCCTCCTGGTTACGCCGTTGACATGACGTGTACGCAAAGTCTGCAGATGTAAATAACGTGCAACTGCGAAACTTGGAACTGGTCTTCTTGTGAATCCTCCACTTTCTCTATACATTCTTAAAGCAGTTGAAACGCTGGATTGGTGGATTCCCATAACATCAGCAAGATATTGCTGCGATCGTCCAACTCCAATTAAAGCTACAATTTGGGCTGCTTGTTCTGACGCATCTCCTGATTGAAAAATCAAGCAGACATAATGCGCAGATCAAATTCTCGAACACAAATGTCCAAAATAAATATTATCTTCGTTTAGCGATCTTTTTGGCAAAAACACGCTTCAACTTCAAATATAATGGGTTTGTAGACACCTAAAGGAGACGATTGACAAGTACCTATTAGGGAGCGTTCAAGTATTACGTAACGCAGCTTGGGGGGAGGGGGTATTGTAAAACGTTACGGTGCGTTACTGGGGGGGGGGGGTTCGAACAGCGCGTTACGTAACATTGTTTTTTAATTTATGTAAATAAAAAAGACTACGGAATAAAAATCTCCCAACTTGGCAACTTTCGTTTATATTTTACGGAGAACCATTAGATTGTATTATATTGTCCCTTATGATCCGCTCATGTTCCGGCCCTTCTACAACTACAATAGGATAATATAGTATCTATTCAAGTGAAAATTCTTTAAATTTGTCACCAAATCAAGAACAGTAATACATGTTTGCCATAATTAGTTCGACCTTTGTGGAGAACAAAAGCTGAAAAGATACAGGTTACAGATGGGATTCAGACCAAAGAAATTTTAAGAGAGAGTCATAAATCGTTTGTCTACTCGTTTTCTGAAGTCCATATTATGCAGTCTAGTTTTCTCAGTGTCCTGCAGTATTCATTCGTGTTTTAAATACGTAAGACAAAACGTATTGCTCTTGTCAGTGTTGTTAAAGGGAATTAATTCATACTTTAATTAATTAAATGTCGTCAAAAAAGGGTGATTTACATCAACAGCTCTTCTTGGCCTATAAGAGCTGTCATGCTAACTTATCAGCATAAGTGTGCATCTTTGTAGACGGAGGGCGAGATGAAAACCCACGTTATCGGAAAGTCAAGAACTTTGCCATCCAGCACTTTAAAAGGTACGCCTTGGATGCCCTGTTAATAGCTTCTAATGCTCCTGGGCGCAGCGCATACAACCGTGTTGAGCGACGCATGGCCCCTCTCAGCAAACGTCTGTCAGGCGTCATTCTGCCTCATGAACATTTTGGTTCTCATCTCGACTAAAAAGGAACTACAATTGATGAGAATTTGGAAAAACTTAATTTTCAGCACGCTGGAGAGACACTTGCCAAAGTCTGGAGTGAAATGAAAATCGACGATTATGATGTTTCAGCAGAATATAGGAAGCCTGAAGATAGCTTAGAAGATGCAGCTGAAGCGAATCTGGCATAGTACAGCACTCATGTCCGTGAATCACAATATTTATTTCAAGTCATTAAATGCACGGATGAATCCTGCTGTTCTCGTTTGAGGAGTGCAATAAAATCTGTTTTTCCGGGTTTCCTGCCTCCATCCTGCCCAATCCTTCAAACTCCAAGCAAGCTGATAGTACCTAGCCAGTTGGACAAAGGATCATGCAAGTTTTCACCACTTCTTGTGAGGTTATCTGTTGATCTCTCGCCTCTACTAGAAGAGTTTAAGCAGATGCCTTATGATTTCTTTTGTCCATCGGTACAAAGCGAGCTGAAGAAAAGAGTATGTACAACTTGAGCGATATATTTCACATCTCACAACAATGTACTTATGCACAGTCGTTACGTGCATGGCAAGACTGCACAAAAACGTTGTGAAAGTAGGATACGACCACAACGACTTGCTGCCAAAAGGGCAAATGAGCTTCTGTGCATTGTGCGCTTCAGTGAGACATCATCTGAAGATGCCTACTGGCTCGACGAAGACGAAGTTAATGTAAGTGGCTTATTAATTCCGGAACCCTCTTCGTCTGCTTTCCAGATGCCTGTGATGAAAGAGTCTGAGTGGCTAAGAAACCCATGGACAGAGGAGCAATAACTAATTATTATTGAGTTTAAGATTTTATTAAAAAAAAGTTAAAATAGAAGAATACATGAGAAAAACAATAAAGGATGAAGCCAAAAAAGTATGTAATAAAGGATGGGGCCAACTAGGGAAAACGCAAAAAATTAGTAGCAAAAAAGATTATTATTTTAAATTTTTATTATTACCACAAATGCGGTTGCATCAATTTTTTACCGACTCTCCGGTATTTTTCGCAACATAATTGTTCCATTTAGGTTAAAATGGTCATTTGGGTGTTACGTAACGCTTTGGTAGGGGGAGGGGGTACAGAAAAACGTTACGCTGCATTACATGGGGGAGGGGGGTCAAAATTTTTCAAAAATTGCGTTACGTAATACTTGATCATTAGTAAAAACACCAACATAAACGCCCAAATTACAGTAAACAATACACCTCTAGAGAGAGTACAGAAAATATGCTACCTGGGCTGCAACATTAAGGATACTTGGGATCATAGCTACGAAATAAAAACTCGTATTGAAAAAGCCAGAAGCTCTTTTAACAGTCTTAAGAAAATTCTCTGCAACTTGTCTTTAAGTATCAATATACGCATAAGAATTCTTAGATGTTACGTCTTTAGTGTCCTCCTATACGGAGTTGAAAGCTGGAGCCTGACAGAAGATGCCATAAAACGGTTAGAGGCGTTTGAAATGCGGTGCTACCGACGTATGTTGAGGGTCTCATATATACACCACACAACTAATATAATTATTCTCCAGAGGCTAGGAAAAGACAAAGAAATAATTAACACCGTAAAGAACAGAAAATTGGCTTACTTCGGCCACATTATGCGTAATGAAAAATACCGACTGCTGCAGTTGATTCTACAAGGCAAGATTGAGGGCAGGAGAGGCCCTGGACGTAGACGTATATCCTGGCTGGCCAATCTTAGGAAGTGGACTGGTCTAACGTCAACTGATCTATGTCGAGCTGCCGTAAATAGAATAAGATGGGTCAATGTCAGTGGCGGCTTTTCTTTATGTGCTGCTGAGCTGCAGAACTACCAAACAACCATAGCAAATCTTAATTATTAAAGAATAATTAATATAGTTTTATTTCAAATCTGCCATATTATCATATTAAACATCAACTGTTAATAATAATTCACCAACAACGATGATTAATATTATTTTTTTTACGTATTTACTCCTCTAGTGAAACCGTATAATTTTTTTACGTATTTGGTGCTCCAGTGAAGCAATCTTTTTACGTATTTGCTGCTCCAGTGAAGCCGCGTCGATAACAACCGAAACACTGGCAGCGGTAAAATGCATTTATTAGGCAAACGGCGATCTTAGCCGATGTGCTTCGGCAATCGGCTGATTAACGGCCTCGGAAATGTGTTTGCGAGCTGCAATTCACGACAGTTATTCGTGACCGTTGCATCTGTGCCGTGTTTAGAAATTCTTAGGTTACAATTTTGTTTAATTTGTTTTGTTCGAGCGTGTTTAAAACAATGGAGTTTCAATTTAAATTAGGTGTAAATAAATTTCAAAAACTTCACTATCAACAACAGTTGATTATAAAAGAACGTGGCCGTCCTATGCCTGATCTTAATATTGAAGTGTCCGGTAAAAGCCGTGGAAAAACATATACGCGTAAATTTAATAAAGACATGTATCTACGAAATCAGTGGATTTGTGGATGTTCCGAAAAAAATGCTTTTTTCTGTTTTCCGTGTGCATTATTCGGCGCAGATAAAGAGGAAAAATTGTGGCGCGAGACAGGAGTGCGGGATCTAGTGCATTTAAGTGAAAAAATAAAGAAGCATGAAAACACGCAAACTCATATGAACAATGAAATGCGATTTGCATTATTTGGGAAACTTAATATACAGGCCCAACTTGACTCTGCTTATTGGATAAATATACAAAAACACAATGAAGAGGTGACGAAAAACAGGTATGTTTTGTCAAAAATAATTGACTGTATAAAATTCTGTGGGGCTTTTGAGCTCGCCTTACGAGGACACGATGAATCTGAAACATCAGATAACCCTGGAATTTTTCGTGGTTTAGTGAATTTTTCTGCTGAACTTGATAAAACACTTAGTGAACACCTTACAAATGCGACAATTTTCAAAGGTACCTCAAAAACAATACAAAATGATATTTTGGATTGCATGCTAGAAGTATACGCTGAGGAGATTTTAAACGAAATCAATGAAGCCCCATTTTTAGCAGTGATAGCTGATGAGACAACGGATGTTTCTATGAAATTTCAAATGGTCATTGTTTTTCGTTATGTAAAAAACGGTGCTCCAGTTGAAAGGTTTTGGACTTTTTTGCTTCCAGAAAAACATGATGCTGAAACCTTAGCTAACACAATTTTGAATGTTTTAGACCCAATATTAAAGAATAACAAAAATAAGCTCATTGCACAAAGTTATGACGGAGCAGCTGTTATGAGTGGGATACATGGCGGAGTGCAAACAATAATTAAGAGAAAATATGAAACTGCTCATTTTGTGCACTGTTACGCCCATCAATTGAATCTAATAATGTCAAGAGCATGTTCTATTAATTCCCAAGTACGCGTATTTTTTGGAGATTTACATGATATACCTGGATTTTTTAGTCATTCACCTCAAAGAATAGCTGTCTTAAATCAAATAGTTGGAAAAAATATTCCTCGTTCAATCCCTACACGCTGGAATTTCAATATTCGTACAGTAAATGTCGTTTACGAATATAGAGACTTTATTATTGAGTGTATGGAGCAACTAGAAGAAGAGTCAAATGCTATTACTTCCAAGGAAGCAAGAGGACTTAGACGTATTCTGGAAGATCAAAATTTTACTTTCTGGCTGACTGTTTTTCATTATATTATGCCACATGTTGACGTTTTGTACAATAATCTTCAAAAAAAGAACATGGACCCAACCGAAGCACAGAAAGCTATACATGTTTTTGAGCAAAGTATTAACAATGTCCGAAATAAAATAGACCCTATCATACATCAAGCTTCAAATTTAAATGCGGCGCCTAGTGTCCAAAAAAGGAAACGCCCAAATAACAGCCAACAGGATCACCGTATTGCCTGTCTAGAAGTTTGTGATGTTATTATAAACAATGCAAAAGAACGGTTTGCATATACAAATCATCTAGTTGCCGCAACACTTTTATCTTCAGAACATTTCGAAAAATATAATAATAAGTTTCCTGAAAATGAATTGGATTTAACTTGTACAGCTTATAACTTCTTTGATAAAAACCGTTTGCGAACAGAACTGTCAGTTTTGTATTCCAATATCGAGTGTAGAACATTAAAAGGTGCAGTGCCTTTACTAAAATTTATAATTTCTAATAATTTAGAGGACACATTAACAGAAACCAAAAAGTTGATACAAATTCTGGTGACTACGCCAATGACCACAGCAGAAGCTGAACGTAGTTTTTCAACTTTAAAACGGATCAAAACATTTTTAAGAAATTCAATGCGCGAAGACAGATTAACAGCCCTTTCCACACTCTCGATAGAAAAAAAGTTCATCGCTTCAATACCGAACTTTAACGATAAAGTAATCGAAAAGTTTGCGACAAAAAAGGACCGGCGTATTAATTTCCAATTTAGAAAAATGCAATAAATGTAAGTTAATCAGATTTTTATAGCATGTCGTTATTAGTTACTATTAATTAGTATTAAAGCTAATTTTATTGTTTTTGTTTTCGTATGTTATTCTATTTCTATTATTTTATATTGGCCGTGGTTCATGCAGCACACCCTATAGCAGATGTCACGAGCCGCCACTGGTCAATGTGGTCGCCAACATCTCCAGAAGATAGGCACTTTTAGAAGAAGAATACTTGAACGCTCCCTTACTACATTTTGCTCAAAATTAGTTTGAAACTTATTTTCTGTTTCAGTAATTATGCGATACTTTTTGTGGTTAGTGTATTTTACAACAATAAAACTAACATAGATTTCACACAACGTTCGTGAAATAATTACTGAATTGTCTTTTTGTATTTGTTGTAGGAAGGGTAATAAGAGGAGGAGCAGCTGACAAGAGCGGCCTCCTTCACGAAGGCGACGAAATTCTCGAAGTAAACGGCATCGAGATGCGCGGCAAAAGCATAAATGCTGTCTGTGATATTTTGCAAACAATGGAAGGCACTTTGACTTTCCTGATTATTCCTGCGTCCCAAGTGCCAAGGCACAATAACAGGTATGTACACAAATAAAATAGAAAAGTTTTTACATTTTGAAAATTCAAAGCAACAATTGATAAAGTGTCGAGTGTTCAAAAACTAGTTTTAATAAATATTAGAGGCTGTATCAAGGAGGAGTAATTCAAATTTACCGCGCTGTAATGCTTCTTTGTAATCGGTCCAACCGCAGGAAAATTTACTCCACTAAATTATGAAATTTTGATACTATTAACATTTATGAAATTTTGACACTATAGGCATTTAAAGCTCAGAGGTTAATTAAGTTATATCAGCGATTTTTGTGTTTTCTGCGTTATTCTTTAATTTTTAGATTCTTAGTCCGCATTTATTTAAAAGACAATTGTTTTTAGGACTCTTTAGCGACGTATTAGTATAATAAAATATTTATGGATTATCGTCGAAGGCCGACATGATCCACCAAAAAAGAAGATGAATCTGGTGAATTTTCTAGTTACAATATTGTGTGTGGTGTGAATCTGTCTTTTGAGTTTACTTCTCCTAGTTTAAAAACAGAGTATAGTTGAGTTGAGGTGGAAGTAAAATCTTTTATAATATAAAATTTTCAATCTGTATTACTACATATTGTATTGTATTATATAGTCCGTCCAGTGCCGGTTTATCCACTGGGCGCTTGGGGCGGGCGCCCAAGGGCCCGGGCCCTGGAAGGCCCCCGTTCTTTTTGATAAAAGATTATAAAAAATAAAATCGCTAAATAATGTACATATTTTCCGAAAATAATCTCATACGCAGATACGCCAATACACTGCATATACGAACTGTGATAACTTTTAAACCAAAGAGTGATTCCTTAGAAAATATTAAAAAAATGTATCAAGATGGAGACAAAACTTATTATAGAAGATTAAATGAAAGCAGCTTTTTATAGAGTTAAACCCAATGGAGGCAAAGAAAATAGAGATTGGCTAATATACGAGGCAAGCGTTAAAACTATGGTTAAAGCTGTTTATTGTTACCCATGCAAATTATTTTCAATTGAAAAAAATATTTTAACTGATTTTGGATGTACCGACTGGAAACATTTGACAATTTCGCATCACATAGAACGCGAAGCCGACTATTGGGTAAAGGTCATAAGAAGAGTTGTTGCAACCATTAAATTACTTGCTTATCAACAACTAGCTTTCCGTGGATTCAATGAGGATTTAACGAGTAGTCATAGAAGCAATTACTTAAGTTATCTTGTATACTTGGCTAAATTTGACAACTTTTTAGCTGAGCATTTACAGCGGTATGCGAATACAGGTAAAGGTTCAGTTAGCTATCTGTCTCCCCAAATTTGAAATGAATTCCTGGAAGTGATAAAAACAAAACTTGTAGAAACTTTTATACAGGAAATTGAAGAAGCCAAATACTTCTCTATAATTGTAGACTCTTCTCCAGATACCAGCCATCAAGACCGGCTTACTTTTATCCTCTGGTATGTAAAGGACTATACGGTAGTTGAGAGATTCTTTGGTTTTATTCAGTTGGAGAGACACACCGCAGAGTATTTAACAGATGTAATTATAAACAAATTAAAAAAATTAGGCTTAGATATTGAAAATTGTCGAGGACAGACCTATGATAATGCCGCAAATATGTCGGGTCGTTACACAGGGCTTCAAGCAAGAATACGAGCATTATCATCAAGCGCTATTTATGTCCCGTGTGTGAATCATTCTTTATATATCAGTGAATTTTGCTTGTGAATCCAGCTTGGAAGCAACTGGGTATTTCAGCACTGTTCAAAGTATCTATACGATTTTTGTTCGGCTTCTCCTCAAAGGTGGAATTTACTGAAAGAAAGCAGCAAATGTTGTGTAAAAGGATTAATTGAAACTAGATGGTCCGCTTTAAATGCGTTACTTAAAAACTATGTATCCATCAAACATATTTTTTTTTCCAGTTAAGTAATAATAGAGATGAAAAATCAGCAGTTAGAAATGAAGCCAAGACTTTGAGACAGCTCTATTGACATTGATTTGGGCAAGAACGAGTGAATGCAACAAGCAAAACGTTAGAAACTGTGGAATTGAACGTGTCAATTGGAGTAAAATTAATGGCATGTCTTTTGAGCTTTGTTGGAGACGTAAGAAATAAGTTTAGCGAAATTGAACAGGAAGCGAAAACTTTCTTTCGCGAAGGCGAAGATATCTTAAACATCTACTATACAACTGACGTTCAAAGAATAAAGAAAAGAAAAACATTTTTCGATGAAGCAGGTGAAAGTCAAACAATTTTAAAGGGGCAAGAGAGATTCAAAATTGAAGTGTTTAATGTTATATGCGACAATATTCCTCAACATCTTTTAAAGTGAATTGAATGCTACAAGAATGTAACATCAGCTTTTAAATGTTTTTTACTCTAGATAAGGAAGAAGTCAAGACGTCAATTAATACTTTATGCGAGAAATATAAAAACGATGTTGATGAAACCAAAGAGAACTTGCATAATGAAATTACCCATTTTGTAACTTTATGACAAAATTTGAATAAACATATAATTTATGAAAAATTTAATGTCATCCAGGATGTAAAGGCAACTTTTCCCAATATTTTAACTTTACTGCAAATTTAGGCTAATAAAATCTAGACGCATTATCACTATTGTATATAAAGAATTAAGAACTGGAGAAATTTAATTGTGATAATATTATATGGCAGTTTGCGAATGCCAAGTCAAGAAAAAAAGTGATTTAATTTTTGTCTTTATGAATTTGTTAGAATATGTTTTTTTGTTTGTCATGTGTTGTTTTGTGGAACTTTCTGTTTTTAATTTATGTTTTTAAATGTATTTTTTGGATTATTTTTTAAGTTTGCTATTCTTCTTGCTTGTTTAAAAAAAATTATTTTATGGATTTTACAATAAACTTTTATAATTAGTGCATGTGTTTTCTTGTTAAAAAACTGACAACGAATAGCAATGAAGGGGGCCCCTAAACTTCCAGCGCCCAGGGCCCGAAATTAGGTTAAACCGGCACTGAGTCCGTCCGCTGTAATTTTTCCTATGCGGTACGATTCATTTTCAATCAAATTAAGTCAAAACATAAATTGAAACAAACGTCGATGTGTATATACATTTTGTATACTGTATACTATATACTACACACATCGGCCGGCGTACGTTTCACTTTCTGTTTTGACTTAATTTGATTGAAAATGAATCGTACCGCATGGGAACAGTTATAGCAGACGGACTATATATCTGTATCTGTATGACAATCTCATAAAATTATTATTGAGCAAATAATTTTATTTCAACAAAATTCCAGGGCTTTTCAACAACAGTCATTTGTTTCGAGCTTCTGTCATATGTTTTATAATCCGTGTATATTAATATTATACACGGATTATACGGCATTTGAAAGAAGCTCGAAACAAATGACAGCCCTATATATTGTTAAATCTGGTGATCATCATCATCATCATGCTCATCAAAGCCTTTCATTTCTGATGGAATGTTTGCCGCTCTTGCTTAAAACCCTTTGAACTACGTCGCCGTCGTAAAATTTTTTGACTTTTTACTTACCCTCTCTCCTCTTCGTCGTAAACTGAGCTTTGCAGTCGTGGCCCCCTTCATGTCGACGTCGCAATAGGGAACTTGCACATAAAAATATTTTTGCATAAAATTGTTAATTTATGTTTAAAAATGATAAATTCAAAATATTATTCATTCTCACATAAAGAAATAAAAAATATTTTATGGATGAAACTTTATTTTATCAAATTTTTATTCCATTTATTTTTAATAATTATTATCAGATCCAAATAGATGTGGGAAAATATTTACACTCCAAAAGTCTTGTGCTATACTAATCAAACTGTCGATAAGATCTGCGTCCTATTCTATCCAAATATAAGTAAATTTTGAATTATTTTTAAAGTGTGTATCTGGTACGCAAAATCAACACTTTTTTTCAAATAGAAACATTATTTGCAACTGTACTTTTGCATTGTACATTGTAACATTGGTTATTTGGTTGTCTATTGGTTATTAAATGTTCCAAATATATGTACTTCTGGTCGTAATATTTTGTAATAAACAAAACTAAAACCTATAATTTATAAATATTTTAAATTCATAACAAAGAAGAAAGAAAATAAAAATAACTTAAAAATAAACAAAACTTTTAGTAATAAAAGTCAGAGTAACTAAAATCTATTGTTATAAACAATTTAAACGAGTTTATTAATAATACTTATAATAGGTACCTACTTATTTGGCTCCTCGCATTTCTCCAATAGAATAACTTTCACTGCTTTTTATCAAATTTGCCACCATGAAGACATCAACTACTGTAGATTGTCAGATTAACTTTTTGAAAAACCCTAGTCAGTCATATTATACATTTAAAAACACTACTTTATAAAGTAGCACTCAAAATGATCAATTTCAGTTTGAAACTAAATATACTCATTATGGAACTATACAAGAACACAAATACCTTGGAATTTCCAATTAAATAATATGATTAAAATGGAATTAATACAATCTCCAAAACAACCTTTTTATGAACTTTTATTTACAATCAACTTCTACATGAGAGTTTTAAGTAAATGCGAATGAATTTGTAAATAATTTCGAAATATCCTAGCGGCTTTGTTGTCGACTCATAGAAATCTAGCAGGTAGACGTGGGTCGTGACGTCAGACCCGTTTACGCGCCTCTGAAGAAATTTGAATTTTATAGCTTTTTCAATGTCTCGTAATAAGCCTATGGGTTAACAATATTTGTTTTTTTTTGCATGCATGCGTTTTATGATCATGTTACCTTATATTTTTTTAAATTATTTTAATATTTAAAAATATATGCAAGTTCCCTATTGCAACTCATGAAGTCATGAACCCCTTTTCAGTGATGTTTTAAAAAATCCAATGTTACTTTTGGACTTTTTAAAATCAACTATAAAACTTTATTTATGAGTATATCATAACAAGGATGATTAACTAAGATTAATATTAAATAATACTGCCGTCTGGTAGAAGCTAAAAATTATATTTATAGAGACAATAACGACAAATTGAAATACACCAAACGAAGCCAGATGTGCACGAATATCCCCCTCTTTTCTGTCGCATATAATCGTAATAAACGAAGTCTCCGTTATTATTTGTTGAATAAACCTGATAAAGTTTGTTGTATGACTTGGCTTTCGTTGGAAACTTATTTCGATCTATGCATAGGTCCCTCCAGTTTCTCACTTTCAGGATTTTGATAATTATCTCTCATGACCTGGCGCTCCCATCTCTCTCTAGATATTCTTGTTGACCTTTCAGTTTCTAGCTTATAATAGGTTATTTTTCGTTTTCTCCATATGCCCCAGCCTACTGAGTATCTGCGCTTTAATAAATCTAACTACTTATATCTGCTTCCTTTAATTGGGACCGTGCAAGTTCGGAAAAGCGACACCTGGTTTCATAGCTCAGTAACTTTTTTCGCACTTTTAATTATATTGGCCAATCATATTGATCCTGGTTGCTGAATAATTGTCAAGGCCATAGCCCAAAAAAAAATTATAAGAAGAACAAGTAAGATTTAGGTTATGTTATTAAAAGGTAAAGAATTGTATCTAGTAAATTAAATTAATTATTAAAATGCAGTACTGCAAGCAAAATACAATTAATTAAATATAGTGGAGTCACTGAAGGTTTTCACCTCCGATTTCGTTGAACCTTCATCGATTTTCATGAAAATTGGTGAATAGTTAGAAGATACTTCAAGGAACAAAGGTGACATGATGCCAACTAGCGCTTTTACCCTGGGGGTGGATGCCACCCCTTCTCGGGGGTAAAATTTTTTTAATAAAATAAATACCAGAAATCGATAGAGGGGCAACTTCTAAGCAAAATTTGTTATATAAAGTTGTTAACATAATTCAACACTTTTTGAGTTATTAAATATCAAAAATTTTATTTTTTCTTAAAAAAATGCATGTTTTAAAGCTGTTTTTTACGTATTACTCAAAAACTATAAGCTTTTCTAAAAAAATATTATTACTAAAATTAAAGATAAAAAATTTAATAAACTCCCCACTTAAAAAACTACACTAATGTTATTTCAAAGTGAGTTATGGGTATTTGAATGTATATTTTTTTCGACGAGTACTCAAATCGGAGTATTCAAGCTTACGTGACGGAAAAACGATGCATTTTATAGAATATACTTGTTAAACACTTGTCAAAGTACTTCGGAGTACCTATCAAATGAGCTCCAGTAGAAGTTAATAGCATCAAAATTAAGCAAGTTATGATGAAAATAAGAGAACCCTTTCGATTTTTTTAGGAAAAAGTGAAAAATAAAACAAGCCATTTCCAAAAAATTAAAATTTGTAGTAATCACAAGAATTTCTTTAGGTCAACATAGTTAATGATTTCAACAATTTTCACCGGTTTAAAATGCATACTTTTTAAAAAAAGATACAATTTAAAAAAATCAGAATTTTTAAAATCATCGTACTTTACATTTTCTTTTGATAATAACTCCAAAAATACTCAATATACGAAAAAAAAATGATAAATAACTAAATTTTAGTTTTTTATGTTCCAAATACTTTACTCATTTTACTATTTTCTTAGAGTATAAAATAACCGAGATAGAAACGTTAAAAATTTCAATTTTGCTGCGAGAACCATGTAACCAGGGCCATTTAACCTTTTATTGTTAAAAAAGTGAGAGGTTTTAAAGGCTAATTTCGACATTTTTTAATAGCTCTTGGAATCAACTTTTAACTAGTTGTTAGGTGAACCTGATATCTTAAAAATTAACGAAGTTATTTACAAAAAACATTAACATTTTTTGAAAAAATTTTTAAAAGATACATTTTGAAACATTTTTGGTGAATAAATTTTAATTCTATCAACTTTTTCGAGGGCTTATTTGGTAGATATTTCTATGAATTTTGACAAATGTTTAATAAATTTATGTTATAAAATACCTCATTTTGCCGGTATTTAAGCTTGAATACTTAGATTTTGGTACTCGACAAAAGAAATATATATTCAATTACCTATAACTTACTTTTAGTTAACATAGAAAGGTTTTTCTAGTAAGGAGTTTATTTGATTTTTTATTAGCCTCAATTTTGATAATAATAACTTTTTTGTAAAAACTTATATTTTTTGAGTTATTTATGAAGAATCGGTTAAAAACATGCATTTTTCTCACGAAAAATTAAAATCTTTGATCTTTAATAACTCAAAAAGTTTTGATTTATTTTAATAACTTTACATAACAAATTTTGCTTGTGACTTGCCCCTTTATCGAATTGTGTGGTTATTTTTAACAAAATAATTTTCACTCCCGAGGAGGGGTGGCATCCACCCCCAGGGTAAAAGCGCAAGTTGGCACCATGTCACCTTTGTTACTTGAGATATCTCTAACCACTCACCAATTTTCATGCAAATCGATGGAGGTTCAACTAAATCGGAGGTAATAGCTCATATCCACCTTCAGTGACTGCACTAATATACTTTTATATAATAATTGCATCATATCAATATTGTGAGCAACATATAATTTTTCTTCTTCAATGACAGTAGGTATGAAATATACGTCAATTTGACAATAGGTTTGTTCTAGCAAACAGTCAAACTAGTCAGAAACCATCAGCAAACAGTTGGTCAGTGAGAGAACATAATACAGTCACCAGTGCTATCCCCTCTACTCGCGCTGGTCCACTATTCGCTGATGGTTTCAAACCGTTTAAAACTGATGCTAGAACAAACCTAATATGAATTATTTAAGAAATTTCTTCGCTATTTGCGCACTATCGTTTCTCGTATCCCCTCCAAGTACTTGCACACCGCGAATAGGTTTATTTCACTATTCATTCTTCTTATTTCTCCGTTTTCCATTCTTATCGGGCCCATAATTCTTCTGAGGATGTTTCTTAAGAAAATTCTTAATCTTCCTTCATCTTTATCTGTGAGGTACATTGTCTCCGCTACGTATGTAACTACTGGTCCGACTGGAAATGTATAACTGTATATTTTCAGTATTGTATTTCTTAAGTTCTTGTTCTTCATTAGCCTATGGTATCCCCAGTATGTTTTGTTGCCTGCTAAGCTTTTTTTTAAACTAAGAGGAGTAAACTAAAAAGACAGATTCACACCCAAAAAAGTCACTAGAAATATCACCAAATACATATTTTTTTTTTGGTTGATCATATCGGCCTTTGACGGTAATCCATAAATATTATATTATACTAATACGTCGCTAAAGAGTTCTAAAAACAGCTGTTTTTTACATAAAAACAGACTAAAAATCTAAAAATTAAAGGAATAATGAAGAAAATACAAAAAAACGCTGATATAACTTAATTAACCTATGAAATGCCAAAAGTGTCAAAATTTTATAAATGTCATTAGTGTCAAAATTTGATAACAGTGGAGTAAAGTTGTCTGAGGTTGGACCAATCACAAACAAGCTTTACGGCGCGGGAAATTTGAATTACTCCTCTTGGTTTCTATTCACTCCGTTACTTCTTCAGTTCTCTTAATTTTGCCATTCAGAATTAGGTACTCGCAAGAATCTAAATTGATGAACTCTTTCAAAAGTGCAGTTTTGTTTCTTGATTTGCAGACTTTTTTTCCGAGTATTTTCTGGGATTGTTAATCTTTCTTTTAATCTTTCATATCTCTTCCCATAAGAATTATGCCAACGTATGCTACTATTTGTGCTGAAGAGTGGACTATAGTTCCTTTAACTCCGCTGGCCTTGACTGTTACTTCGTGGTTAACAGGAACAGGACATTGCTCTGATGCACTCCTGTTTTTATTGCAATAATTGTGTTTGTGCTGTCTTCTTCTGTTATTATTTTAACTCGAAATCTATCCACAGTCACTTTTGGTATTGTCATTAAATTTGGTGTCAGCGATGAAAAAATATTGATCGATACCGTCCTATTCACCATTCAGAGAAATATTCGTCCAGTTATACTCTTATCAGCAAAGTCGCCATGATCTTCCGGTCCGTTGTTGCTTTGAACAGCTGGTTTTTGAAAGCCGAAATGTAAAAATATCGTACCAATTTTCTGTTATTAAAAACTATACAATTTTAATTCCAGGGATAACTTCCTTCATGTCAGAGCGCACTTCGATTATGACCCAGAAGAAGATATGTACATACCTTGTAGAGAATTAGGTATTGGCTTCCAAAAGGGCGATGTTTTGCATATCATTAGTCAAGAAGACTCGAATTGGTGGCAGGCGTATAGGGAAGGAGAAGAAGATCAAACTTTAGCAGGTAATTATATTATTGGTTTCCGTCTAATCAAAGATTTTTCATATTAAAAAATATTTGCGACATGGTACAGAATACGTTCCGGTGAGCATCTAAACATTCCGTATATGTATTTGGACCATAGGAGTTTTCTATTGGTTCGTTGCAGCACGCGGTCATATTTTAACCAATAGACGGCGAGGTTCCAGATGCATATACGGAATGTCAGTCGGTCCCAAATTCATATACGGAATGTTAAATATCGTACACCGAAAAAGATAAGTTTTTTTAGAGTCTTTTAAAAGGAGATTGATTTTAAAATACTTGTTACTGTATTATTAAATAAAAATAAAACAATTATAGTATTTCGAATGTTATTTGGTGCGAAATTCATATGCAGAATGTTAATTATTCGTAGACCAAAAAATGGGACTTTTTGTTAATCAGTTAAAGGAGACTGATTTTAGAATACCTATTTTATTAATGTATTATTAAAGAAAAATAAAACAATGATTAGGTACCTATTTGGTGCGAAATTCATAAATATATATTACCGCGTGCTGCAACGAACCAATAGAAAACTCCTATGGTCCAAATATGATGCTTCCGGTGAAGATGCCAAAGATGCAAAGATGCTTCCGGTGAAGATAGATACAAATGATGAATGACAAAACGAAATATTGGTGTTTGACAATGTTGCTATGACCTAATAATAAATCGGGAAAGAGCATGTGATATGTATTAAATAATTTATTAAACATAGAAAACATAAAATGCTAAAATAATGAGAACAATTTTTAATTTTCTTTTAATATGTCGAAATACATAAATAGGTCTGGATCCCGCGTATGAAAAAAAAGTTGATTAATAGCAAGCTGAAAATTTGTTAGTAGCTTAAGGGTGTCTAGTCGGACAAACTTTGATATATGGGAACACTGGAACAGGGGAAGTTTTAATTGTGGAACAGGTCAAAAATTTGGAACAGTCAGACCACGGAAACGGCACATGTATTTTGTCCGACAGAACAGACTTAAACTCTCCGAACAGAGCTTACACTCTCATGCAAAAATCAGACTGCTATTTATCACCAAATGGGCGTTTTAATGAGTGGAACATGTCGAATATGTCAAATGACAGGAATTATGACAGGTGATAAATAGCAGTCTGATTTTTGCATGAGAGTTTAATCTCTGTTCGGAGAGTTTAAGTCTATTCTGTCGGACAAAATGAATGTGCCGTTTTCGTGGTCTGACCGTTCCAAATTTTTAACCTGTTCCACAATTAAAACTGCCCCTGTTCCAGTGTTTTCATACATCAAAGTTTGTCCGACTAGACACCCTTAAGCTATTAACAAATTTTCAGCTTGCTATTAATCAACTTTTTTTTCATACGCGGGATCCAGACCTAAAAGGACATGACAACACTGCCAAATGCAAATATTTCGTTCTGTGGACATAATTTGTAGCTATCTTCACCGGAACGTATTCTGTACGATGCTCAATATTTGTAACTACTTGTGATAGGCCGGGGCCGATACTTTTTGAGAGCAAAAAATAACAGGATAGAACATATTTAAAAAGGAAGAAAATATACCAAAAATAAAAGGAACAATAATTTACATGGTATCTATGCTCAGTAAGTGGAAAGGGGCAAGTTTTTAAGGGTAAAAAATTTTTATGGAAGATGGAAACAAACCAAAAACTCGGTTTTTTGATTTTTACATAAATTTTGAGGTTATGTAAAAAAATTATTTTACCAACATCTTTTGCCATTTAACTTTGGACTTGTCTAGTAGTTTTGCCGGAAATCGTGATAAATCGTTTTATAACATTAAAACTCACCCTCTTCCACTTTCCGGCCTCGGATCCATCAGATCACCCGTAAATTATTTTTTCTTTAATTTTTGCTATTATTTCTTCTTTTTTACGAATGGTTCCATCTGTTACTATTAGGCCTTGATCCGCGGGATCCAGGTCTATTTTTTTCACTTTTTACGACTATCAAAGGTGTCTGTCCTGGTTTATAACAATTTCATAACGGTTAATAATTCAATATCGTCTACCAGGGCTAGTACCTTCCCTAACATTCCAACACCAGCGAGAGAATATGCGATTGGCAGCTGAGGAGCGAATGTCAAAACCTCAAAGAAAATCCACGACGTTACTCTGCGGCAAAACCAACAAGAGAAAAAAGAAGAAAGGCGCCTACGTCGACGGTGGTTACCCAATGTATTCGAATAGCGTGGACGAATATGATCCAGATGAAATCTTGACATACGAAGAAGTTTCGCTATACTATCCGAGAGCGAACAACAAGAGACCTATCGTTCTTATTGGACCTCCCAACATTGGAAGGCATGAATTAAGGCAGCGACTTATGGAGGATAGTGAACGATTTGCAGCCGCAATACCACGTAAGTATTGTTTTTTTATTTTCTAACTTTGTCATTCTTTGACAAGCTAGTGCTAAAACAACAATAGCAATCTAAAGTACAAATACAGTAAATATTTCGCTGGAGCGCAATTCTGGTAACAACCTGAATCCGAGTCTTCTACAATTTACAAGGCAAACGGAACGATAAGTGATTAAACATGGTGGAATCTACAATATGCATTCCACAAACCATCTATTTATCTAGGTAAAAATCCAATTTTTGAATTTTGGCAAGTTTAATTGTTGTAACTGGTTTGTTTTAATAAATGTGGTTAATGATTCCATTAGCAAATTATTTCGTATTAATTTGCTTATTTGACTGTTGGATTTGGTTTTGATTCAGAGCACACCACGGGCCGTTCTGACGAATCCAAGAGGAGGAAACGTACGTAAACGGATGGTGGTGGTCTCTGAAACAAAAATAAATCTCAAACTGTCTTTCATTACCTTAGTTCTACTCACATTTTGAGTACCTACTAGGAATTAAAATTCGTTGGATTTTTACCTATAGGGGAGTGCATTTAGATTTTCACTTCGGAAAAAATCAAACAAGATAGAACTTTTTGTAGTTTCATTAAGAAATGTTTAATAAACAACATATCAAAAAGTTCTACTCGAGAAGTGGGTGCTTCATTTTTTATTATACAAATGAACTACAAAATTAAATGTTTTTTTAAATAACTCCGAAAATATAAATTTTAGAAAAAAACTGACTTGAGCATTGAAAAATTCAGAAAATTTTACAAAAAAACCTTATATAAAGAATTTTCTAAAATTAAATCTGTATCGTCTATAATTTTTTATTTATAACGCTTAAGTCACCCTTCTCACAAACATTGGCGCACTGTAAACTAACGTACGGCGAAGTGCACGGTTGAGTTATTTTAATGTAATTCTTTAACTAATTGATGAAATAAAATTTTACAAATTGAACATGAAAGAAGAATAATTAAGCTATCGGTTATATATAAAAAGAAATAAAATGTATGGGCATAAGTACGGTGTGGGCGGAAAGTGAGCCTTACATGAATTTTGTTTAAAAATGTGTAACTAATACAATTTTTCTCTCAATTTTGCACAACTTACCTTTCAAGCATCTTACTAAATGATGTTTCATTCAAAACAAATTTCAAAAATTTAATTCAAATGATATGACGTCTCAAAAATTATAATTTTTGAAATCTTCGTATTTTATAGAATTACCACCACTTTAAGACGGTATTACTCAAGTTTGAACAAATCTATTACAGTTTTATAAGTGCTTTTTTAAAGCTTAGGATGTAATCTTTAAAATGCACTGAATTATTTTACTTTAGAAATAAAATAAACTATTTCTTTTTAAGAAAATTAAGAAAGATAACAAAAATGTAATACAAAAACCGAAAATTACCAGCTAAAAAAATGTTTATACAAAGTGATCAAAACTTTTTTTCTGTAAAACTTACCTAAAATACATTTAATAATAAGCTTCAACAATAATAAATGTTCAGCAAAAATTTTTTTTTCGTAGCTCCTATACTGCGTAACTTGGAACCTATTGATAACTTTTTTATTATCAGTTCTACGAAAAAAAATTATTCCTTATAAAATACTCTGCATCGTATATAATATAAGATGCAATCATCAAATTTCAAATTGAATTAATGTTATACGAGGTATGTCAAAAAATATGAATTTCACTCAGGAGTAAAGTACCTTTAAATTTCACAATATCGAAAATTGTTATTAAGAAAAGTTGTTTGGAATTAACAAAATTTGTTTTAGTGTTCAATTACATCCTTCTAATTAAAATATTGTGAATAATAAAGGCACTTAACTCTTAAGAAAAATTCATATTTTTTACGTACCTCGTATGAATTTAAAAAAGTTTGATATCTGATGATTGTATCTTAGATTTTAGACCAGGTAGAGCATTTTATGAAGAATAACTTTTTTTCGCAAAAGTGATAAAAAAGTAGTTATCATAATTGTAATAAAATGATGATGAGTACCGTAATTTGAGAAAAAAATATTTTTTTTTCGATTAGAATGATGTAATTGTATATTTAGACATAGTTTCTAATTTCAAACAACTTTTCATAATAGCATTTTTTGATATTCTGGAATATAAAGATACTTTACTCTTTAACGAAATTCATATTTTTGACATAACTCGTACAAAATTGATAAAATTTGATATCTGATGATTGAGTTTTAGATTTTTGACTATCCAGAGCATTTTATGAAGAATAACTTTTTTTCGTAAAGTTGATAATAAAAAGTTTTCCACGTGGTTCCTAGCTACGCAGACACACTGTATAAGAGCTTCTGTATAAGAATTTTCAAATTGCAATGCCATATTCGGATTCAGCTAATCAAAAACAAAATAAAAACATATTTGATCAAAGTAAAATAATGAATTTATCGATATTTTCAAAATTATTTATACAAAACAATAATTGTTATTGTTTAAACAATTAATAAACAATTAGCGGCCAAATCTGCGAGTAGAACTTTTTACTTTAACATGTATATAAACTAACAAAAAAAGTTTTAGAAAAATATAAGCTTGTTTGAATTTTTCCGAAACAATGCATGTTTTCGTTCTAATTGCACTTCCCTACTAGATAAATAGACGGAATGTGGAATGCATATTATAGATTCCCGTATGTCTAATCCATTTATCGTTCCGTTTGCCTTATAAATTGTAGAAGGCTCGGATTCAGGTTGTTACCAGAATTTTGCTTTATAGCATAAGAAATCTGTAGTGCTTCTGTTCTTTATTTTTGTCGTTGTATAATAGATGTCGCTATTGCGCCTATTAGCATATTATTTGGTATTAATTTGCTTAGGTACTTGACAGTTAGATTTGGTTTTGATTCAGAGCACACCACGGGCCGTTCTGACGAATCCAAGGGAAGAAAACATACGTAAACGGATGGTAGTGGTCTCTGAAACAAAATTGAGTCTTTGTCAAAATTAAAACTGTCTATCATTAAGCGGGTAGTAGGTACTTTCACCATCAATCCTTATCTAAATTGATTTTTGTCCTTTGTAATGATTCAAAAATCCTTTGATTTGTTCAGAAAAATTCCATTTAATTCCGAAAGCAGTAACTTTTATGCGACTCTGTATAAGGTTTTAAACTATGCATTATAAATTTCGAAGTGTTTATTTTCAAAGTTCCTTCAATAGAACGTTTTCTCTTGAAATCCATAAGTGGATATAAACACTTGTGGTTAAAGAGAGTTCAATAGGGGATAAATGCCACACACTATTCTTATACGATCTCACCTGTGAATATTGGAAAAAGAAACAAATGTTACTATTTGTTGATAGTTATAACAACTTAAGACAAATTAAAAATAAATTATATATATCACGAATGTCACCAAATTTTGAACTATACCCAAAAAAATATTTCTACTATTCAACCACACTATCTCAGAAATTATTCAATATATCCAGTAAACCTCAGAAATATTATGTTTAATGGGGATTGGGACCGTGCAAGTTCGGCAAAGCGACCTCTATTTCTACGCTCTGTACTTTTATTCGCATTTTTAATTATATTGGCCAATTATATTAGTCCTGGTTGCTGGATAATTGTCAAGACCATAGTCCAAAAAAATAATAAGAAGAAAAAATAAGATGCAGGTTATGTTTAGCAAACGTAAACAATTGTATGTAGTAAATAAAATCAGTTATTAAAATGCAGTACTGCAAGCAAAATACAATTAATTAAATTTACCTTTATATAATAATTGCATATCATATCAATATTGTGGAGCAATATATAATTTTTCTGCGTCAATGACAGAAGGTATGAAATATACGTCAGTTTGACAATTTCAATTGACAATATCGTCGTCGACACAAGAAAACCGTGTAACTCCAATTTTTACTTAAAATGAGATTTTACTGCCATCCATTAGCCAATTGCCTATTCTAGCCATCCGACAAATAATACGTCATTTAAATGTAGATTTCTAATTTTAAAATGTATACTAGAAAAGCAGGTATCTCCCTTATCAAAAAATTATGTTAGTAAAACACGCAACTCCTTCTGGTAAGTCAGTTAAGTGATTATTGCCGTTGATTTGATTTGTTTTTTTGGAGTGAAATAGAGGTTTTTACGTTCTAATTTTACATCTGTAAGGAAATAAGATAAAGTAAGTTGATTTGGGTAATAAATGTTTTTAGTACGATTTAAAAATAAAGGGATTTTTGTTGCTTTAAACTATCGCTGGAGTTACATGGTTTTCCATATTTTATTTTATGAACCCATCTTGGAGTTACATGTTCTTCTAAATTACTGTTTTTAGGCTCTCCTGAAAAATTAAGGAAAATGGAGTTACGAGTTTTTCTTGTGTCGACGACGATATGAATTATTTGAGATAGATGCAATATTTCTCCGCGACTCGCGCACGGTCGTTTCTCGTTTCCCTTTCCAAGTACTTGCACACCGCGAATATAGAAATACTCTTCCCGCAGTATCATCAAATTTATACAGATGCCTCAAAACTTGAATGTAAAGTAGCTGCCGCCATATGGGATCCTAGAACGAAGTATAAAGAAGGAATAAGACTTGACGAAAATACTACAACGTTTACAGCAGAATTAATTGCAATATGGAGGGCAATGCAATATATTGCTAGAATTGCAGACAACAAAGACAATAAATTTGTAATAATTACAGATAGTAAAAGTGTTCTCCTTAAATTGGGAAATTGGCAAGATGGTATGAACTATATATTTATAGACATTATAAAAATTCTTATTGACCTCAAATCCAAAGATACGCAAGTCGCATTTTGTTGGGTAAAGGCACACTGTAATATTCAAAATAATGAAATTGTAGATGGATTAGCCAAGAGTGCCACCGAAAAAGAACCTAATTGCTATTATAAACTAACATTAAAGGATTCATTCGCGCATATTAAAAAAACCACAGTCAAGAATTGGAAAGAATGGTACAACAAATCTAATAAAGGGCAATTTTATAAAAATATTCAACCAGATATTCCAACTAAATGCTGGTTTAATAATTATCAAGGAAAAAAGATACTTATTTCTTATATGTGTAGACTTAGATTTGGACATTCCTTAGTTCCTGAACATAAAAATAAAATAGGATTAGCGGAAACAAATTCTTGTGAATGTGGAGAATTAGGATCAGCAGAACATATGATATTAAATTGTAAAATTAAAAAACAGGAAATTAATCATTTTATTGATCAAATTGTTAACTGCAGTAACATACAAAAACCTTTCAACTTACAATCACTTATTGTCAGTCAAAATATAAGTACATATGAGATCCTAATTAAACACATTCTTAATATTAAACTAAAATTGTGAAAATCTATATTTAAGATTCCTTTGTTTAACCCAATTGTGTACCTATTTTCCGTGGTCTGGTCATGTTTGTGTCTTTTGCTCTGAAAGACCCCTGAGCAACTGTGTTCCTCGTTAATTCCTCTGATCGTTAAAAAATAATATAATAATAAATAATTAAAATTAAAAAAAAAAGAATACAAAAAAATAAATAAACAGATAAATAAATAAAAAAAAGATAATTATAAAAAAAAATGAGAAAAAAAAATAAAAAAAAAATAATAATTATATGCATGATTAAATAGCACATCGTAATTAAAAATAAATACAAATGTAAAAAAAATATTGAAGTGTAAATCATTGTTATCACGGTAGATAGTATGATATAATACATAGTCAATGCTTGTAAACATATGTCTCTAGAGCAAAATAAGTTCGGCTAATGGATTAAGTCCACAGTCAAGAAAACCAAGGACACACACACACACACACACACACACACACACACACACACACACACACACACACACACACACACACACACACACACACACACACACACACACACACACACACACACACACACACACACACACACACACACACACACACACACACACACACACACACACACACACACACACACACACACACACACACACACACACACACACACACACACACACACACACACACACACACACACACACACACACACACACACACACACACACACACACACACACACACACACACACACACACACACACACACACACACACACACACACACACACACACACACACACACACACACACACACACACACACACACACACACACACACACACACACACACACACACACACACACACACACACACACACACACACACACACACACACACACACACACACACACACACACACACACACACACACACACACACACACACACACACACACACACACACACACACACACACACACACACACACACACACACACACACACACACACACACACACACACACACACACACACACACACACACACACACACACACACACACACACACACACACACACACACACACACACACACACACACACACACACACACACACACACACACACACACACACACACACACACACACACACACACACACACACACACACACACACACACACACACACACACACACACACACACACACACACACACACACACACACACACACACACACACACACACACACACACACACACACACACACACACACACACACACACACACACACACACACACACACACACACACACACACACACACACACACACACACACACACACACACACACACACACACACACACACACACACACACACACACACACACACACACACACACACACACACACACACACACACACACACACACACACACACACACACACACACACACACACACACACACACACACACACACACACACACACACACACACACACACACACACACACACACACACACACACACACACACACACACACACACACACACACACACACACACACACACACACACACACACACACACACACACACACACACACACACACACACACACACACACACACACACACACACACACACACACACACACACACACACACACACACACACACACACACACACACACACACACACACACACACACACACACACACACACACACACACACACACACACACACACACACACACACACACACACACACACACACACACACACACACACACACACACACACACACACACACACACACACACACACACACACACACACACACACACACACACACACACACACACACACACACACACACACACACACACACACACACACACACACACACACACACACACACACACACACACACACACACACACACACACACACACACACACACACACACACACACACACACACACACACACACACACACACACACACACACACACACACACACACACACACACACACACACACACACACTTGTGGTTATTTTTAAAACTTCGTTTCTTCGTGTAGGTACATAACCTCACAAAAAATGTATTTATTTTTAACATTTTTTGCATTTAACTTTTTTTGGTGATAGCTGGAGGTCTAATTTTTTTTGTGTTTTATGTATTTTATCAATCACTATATTTCTTAATTTTTTCAGATTTTTCCGTAAGGTTCCCCACCTTCAAAAATCCGAAAAACTGTTTTTTTATGGGATTTTTCCTATTTTATAGACTTCAAAATAGACCAAATCAATGTTTTTTTTAAATAACTGAGTCCTTTAGGACATCCGAAAATGGGAGAAACAGGTTTAAACTCCCCAAAACCCCTTAAAAACAGTTCTTCGGAATTTTTAAGGTGGCGAACCTTACGAAAAAATCTGGAAAAAAATTATAAAATGGTCTTTAATAAAATATATAAAATACAAAAAATAGACCTGCAGCCACTTCAAAAAAATTGCACGCTCTTTTCCAAAAATAAAATATTTTTTTGAGGTTATGTACACTCAACCTACCGCTCTATAAAAAATAGACATGTTTTATAAAAACCTCAACTGTGCTTGTGAATTTTTTTTAAATTGATTTTATCCCACCTAAAAAATAAAAACGAAAAATGAAGTTTTTAATGGTGGGGGAAGGGTGAAGTGGGTGGTGGGTTAAAATTACGCTGAGTCTTATTTTTAATCACATGGAAGTTACAAAAATGAAAAAACTTGAATTCTGGAAGTAAGGAAGGGTTTCTTTAAATTTATTTATCCCGTCCATAAGTGGAAAGTTTGATGAGACACTGTCGACGAATGTGTCACTAAAAAGTGACGGCATAGTGCTCATTCGTTTTGTTTTAGGTTCTACTATTTAAGTTATAGACTCTTATCGTGCCTAAAATGATTAGCAAATTTCACCTATAGCATTACATACATTCAATCTTCGCTTGTCCATTACTGGACATACATATCCTTCATAATTTTCCATTTGTTTTGATAAGAATTCTTGCATCCAATTCCAATGGCAACATTTTAGTAGATCGTCAGTTCAACGTGTTGGTGGACCTCTGCTGCGGTAGGCATCATCTCTTGGTATCCATTCTAGTAACCGCTTTGTTCATCTATTATCTGTCATTTCAATGTTGCTATTCTCTCTACAGCATCAGCTACTCCTGATCTTCGTCGTGTCGTAGCTGGCCGTTTGGGATCTTGTCTCGCAGTAAAATGCCCAACATAGCACGCTTCATCGCCCTTTGAGCCACACGAATCTTTTGCACTGTTCTCCTTGTCATGGCCAACATTTTCGTTCCGTAAGTCAACACTGGCAAAACACACTGATTGAAGGTTTTTCTTTCAAGACATACTGGTATGTCGGACGATTAGAAAATGTGAGGATTTTTGGATCGTTACAACCGTAATAGATCTTTCGGTTCATTTTATAACTGCTACAATTTTTTGTAATGTATAATTTAAGTTGTTCCCTAATTGCTATGTATTAAAACTTATACAGAGTGTTTCATTGGGAAACGGAAATACTTTAACGGTGAATAGAGGTCACCGAGCCGGTTCTAGATATAGTAGATATAGTACAGTTTTTGCCCTACCGACTTTTATAACCGAGTTACAGGGTGTTTTATCTATTTTGCCCATTTCTTTCCTAAGCCATAACTTAAGAACCACCCTGTATATTTTTTTGATATTTGGTACACATATGTCTCATTCACAACCCAAACGACCGACATACTAACGATACGAAAAATCCAGGTCCGGATTAACAAAAAATTATAAAGTAATTGTGACCTTAAAACAACACCCTGTATATTGAAAATTTTGAAAATCTGTTTGCATATTTGAAAAGAGCACAAAAAAGTAAGTTTAATTGTTCGCTTCAATTTTTCGGCCAGACAATTTTATGACTTTCATTTTGAAATTATATTGAATTTTTTAAGAACTTTGACATTAAAAAGAAGATATTATTAACTTTTAGTTATAAATTATTAAAGTTAATGAATAAATACTCATTTTAAAAATAATCAATACTTATTTACCACATTGGAACGACCTAATTACTAATGACATGAAAAATCCAGGTCCGGATTAAGAAAAAATATAAAGTAATTGTGACCTTAAAACAACACCCTGTATATTGAAATTTTGAAAATTTTTTGTGTATTTTAAAAGAGCCTAAAAACTGCGTTAAAAGGTGCATGTCAAATTTTTGCGCAGATAATTTAATTACGGCAATTTTGAAATCATATTGATTAATTCTGTCAAGGTCACAAGAAGCTACCAGAAAAATGAAGAACAATCCCAATGTAATTAGAAAATCGATTCGAAATCTTTTAAAACGAGCAAGGAAATGCATCGAACAAAATGGCGGACATTTTGAGCAACTGTTATAGTTCAAATATTTTTAATTTATGTTAAATTGTTGAATTGTAACGAATTTTTGTTTTATTAGATATAGCAGTTTTTTTAGTTCTTTACTAAATCATTAAAATATCCCAATTCTCGCAATTCTAATTTTTAATGATGTGCATATAGCTACAAATCCAGAGAATATATGAAGCCAGCGTAGTGTGTGTAATAAGCCTTTAATCACAGTTTTTTATGCTCTTTTAAAATGCGCAGACAAATTTTAAAAATTTCAATATACAGGGTGTTGGTTCAAGGTCACAATTACTTTGTATTTTTTTCTTAATCCGGACCTGGATTTTTCTTGTGATTAGTAATTGGGTCGTTCCAATGTGGTAAATAAGTATTGATTATTTTTAAAACGAGTATTTATTCATTAACTTTAATAATTTATAACAAAGTTAATAACATCTGCTTTTTAATGCCAAAGTTCTTAAAAAATAAAGTCATAAAATTGTCTGGCCGAAAAATTGAAGCGAACCATTAAACTTACTTTTTTGTGCTCTTTTCAAATATGCAAACAGATTTTCAAAATTTCAATATACAGGGTGTTGTTTTAAGGTCACAATTACTTTATAATTTTTTGTTAATCCGGACCTGGATTTTTCTTATGGTTAGTATGTCGGTCGTTTGGGTTTTGAATGAGACATATCATCATCATTCTCTTTGCCTTATCCCTATGCGGGGTCGGCTTCCCTAATTGCATTTCTCCACACAATTCTATCTTGGGCCATATCAATGTTAATCCCCTTTACCAACATGTCCTGCCTTATCGTCTCCCCCCAGCTCTTCTTTGGTCTTCCTCTCCTACTCCTTCCAGGAATCTGCACTTCAGCTATTCTTCGTATTGGGTGGTTAACGTCTCGACGTTGAACATGACCAAACCATCTTAACCTATGCTCTCTCATTTTGGCATCAATTGGTGCCACACCTAGACTTCCCCTAATATACTCATTTCTAATTTTATCCTTCTTTGTCACTCCACTCATCCATCTAAGCATTCTCATTTCCGCCACATGCATTCGCTGTTCCTCTTTCTTTTTCACTGCCCAACATTCAGTTCCGTACATCATAGCTGGTCTTATGGCTGTTTTATAGAATTTTCCCTTCAGCTTCATTGGAATTTTTCTGTCACACAACACACCACTCGCTTCTTTCCACTTCATCCATCCAGCCCTAATTCTACTGCATGCATCTCCATCTATTTCTCCATTACTCTGTAATACCGATCCTAGGTACTTAAAACTATTGCTTTTTACAATCATTTCACCATCCAAAGATACCATTTTATTTGTAGTAGCTCCATCTTTAAATGAACATTCCAAATACTCTGTTTTTGTCCTACTAAGTTTTAAACCTTTTTCCTCCAGAGCTTGTCTCCACTGTTCCAGTTTTTGTTCTAAGTCTCTTTCACTATTTCCTACTAACACGACATCATCAGCATACATTAAGCACCATGGAATGTTACCCTGTATTTTCGCTGTTATCTGAGATATATTATTTTGAATGAGACATATGTGTACCAAATATCAAAAAAAATATACAGGGTGGTTCTAAAGTTATGGCTTAGGAAGGAAATGGGCAAAATCGATAAAACACCCTGTAACTCGGTTATAAAAGTCGGTAGGGCCAAAAATGTACTATATCTAGAACCGGCTCGGTGACCTCTATTCACCATTAAAGTATTTCCGTTTCCCAATGAAACACCCAGTAATCTGTATAATCTGTTTTGTGAAATGTATCAATATTATGAATTTAGATACTTCCCGAGCTCGGAAAGAAAATGAAGTGGATGGCCAAGACTACCATTTCATAACGAGAGCGCAGTTCGAAGCCGACATACTATCAAGGAAATTCGTCGAACACGGAGAGTACGAAAAGTCGTACTATGGAACCTCCTTGGACGCTATCAGGTCTGTGGTCAATTCCGGAAAGATTTGCGTTCTAAATCTACATCCGCAGAGCCTGAAGATCCTCAGAACTTCCGACTTAAAGCCATACGTAGTGTTCGTAGCGCCTCCTAGTTTAGAGAAATTAAGACAGAAAAAAATTAGGAATGGAGAGTCATATAAAGTAAGTTGTATTTTTTGCAATTTATACTACTAGGTCTGGATCCCGCGTATGAAAAAAAAGTTGATTAATAGCAAGCTGAAAATTTGTTAAAATAGCTTAAGGGTGTCTAATCGGATAAACTTTTATATATGGGAACACTGGAACAGGGGCAGTTTTAACTGTGGAACAGGTTAAAAATTTGGAACGGTCAGACCACGAAAACGGCACACTTATTTTGTCCGACAGAACAGACTTAAACTCTCCGAACAGAGATTAAACTCTCATGCAAAAATCAGACTGCTATTTATTACCTGTCATAATTCCTGTCATTTGACATATTCTACATGTTCCACTCATTAAAACGCCCATTTGGTGATAAATAGCAGTCTGATTTTTGCATGCGAGTTTAATCTCTGTTCGGAGAGTTTAAGTCTGTTCTGTCGGACAAAATACATGTGCCGTTTTCGTGGTCTGACCGTTCCAAATTTTTAACCTGTTCCGCAATTAAAACTTCCCCTGTTCCAGTCTTCCCGTATATCAAAGTTTGTCCGACTAGACACCCTTAAGCTATTAACAAATTTTCAGCTTGCTATTAATCAACTTTTTTTTCATACGCGGGATCCAGACCTATACATTTTCAGTTTTAGATTATCTCTATTTATATCAACAATTAATATGTATCTTACTAAAATAATTGGGATAATGTTGTTTTTCCTGACTTGTTACACGTATGCCACTATAGAAACTATTGGCTGAGTTTCGACGGTAGCGCTCTCTCGCGGTTTGAAACTTGTCCTTTTCTGATATTGGTGTATGTGAAATATACATAACGAGAAAAATAGATATTTATCTAGAAAAACACAAATTATGAACTGAAATATTATTGTAACCTGATTACTGAACGAATACACAGAATTAATAGTAAAAGTCATTATGTTTTTTTACTTTATCGTACTATATACGTAGTATAGTATAATAGATAAAGTTATAGGATCGTGCAAAAAATTTTTTTTCAGATTTCACTTTTTTTCGACGTTTTGAGTCCCCCTGAGTCTAAAAAGCAAATAAAAAAAACATGTCGGAAGTATGTACGTACGTATGTACGTACGTATGTACGTACGTATGTCGCCACCGCCCAGCAAAAACTACTGGACCGATTTTGATGAAATTCGGTATGAGTAAGTTTAAGAGAATTTTGTCGAGAAACTAAGCTTTTAAAAAAAATCTCTCAAAGGGGGGCCGAAATAGGGGGGTTATTTAGGGCCCATTTTTGCAAATTTTGACAGAAATAAATGAAATTCAACTCAAAGTAAGCTCATCGATAGGTAAATAAAAGTACGGAATTTGACATTTCCAAATTCAAAATGGCGGCCAACATGGCCGACCGCCCCCCCGACACATTTCCCTATCTATCTAAAAAGTTTTTGAAGATAAGTTTAATTTGAAAAAGTCGTTATATAGCCTAAAGATGGGGCTATAAGAAAGATGTTATCGTTTTTCAGAAAAAGATATGGGTTGCCTATATTTAAGGGGTCAAATTTTGACATAAATTTGAACTAGATTTTTTCAAAAATGGCTCCAAGGAATTTTTTTATTTTTTGATATATTTTTGATATCCTATCAGTAAATTGAATGACATTAGTCATATATCTTAACTCCCCATAGGAGGGGAGTTATGAATTTTTTATAAAAAAATATTCGAGTGCCCGTAACTTCCTTCTTAATAGAAACTGAAATTTGAAATTTTGCAGACATATATAGTATTTTATTATCTATTATCACAATAAATTTTACCAAAAACATGGCTTCCGGTTGAACCGGAAATGAATAAAAAATCTTAATTTTTTTGATACGCCCTGTATATTTTAACACATTTTGAAAGAATGCAAAATTACCTTTCCAATGACATAAAATTTATTGCTGTAGCTCAAAAACTCGAAAAGTTACGGTAAATAGAAATTTTGCTATAATCTTATGTGTGTCCTCTCTCACGCGTTCATAGCAGAGCATTATTGTAGAGCAGTCAATGAGGGTATTTGGCTCCGAATTCCATCCTACTACATTGATGTACTTGATATTTTCACAGTAAGTAGGGAATATCTCAAGAAACAAAATCTACCATATATACTATGGCGCTTTTTATCTTGGGGCGGTTCCCACTTCTTCAAGGGGGTGGAAAATTTGTTGGTCAAAATAAGCACGGAAGTGGCTGAAGAACCTATTTCTAATCAAAAACTGGTCTATACTTTTTTTTGAGAACTCAATACTTTTTGAGTTATGCGTAGTTGAAAATTGGCCATTTTCATTGAAAAATGACACCTTTTCGGACGGATTTTTTGTGAATACCTTAAAAACTATGCATCGAACTAAAAACTCTATATAAAACATTTTTTAGATTATAAATAATAAAGAGATTCGTTCCTTCGTAAATGTTCTATTTATAATACAAAAAGAGATATGGTAGGTGAAAATAGTTTGTTTTTTGGTGCATGCTCAAATTGGTGTATTCAACTTGAAATAACAAAGGAACGGTAGGTTTTAGGTGTATAATGCTACCAACACCTTTTTTAGTGTTTGAAAAGGCCTTTAAAACGAGCACCGTTAAATGTCGGTTACTTACAAACTAAGCGAGATATGGTGCAAAAAATATAATGACTAATGTACTTTAAGGAAAAATGAAAAGTATATACATTTAACTCCCCATCCACCATAATTTAAATGCATTGTTTTTCTTCTCAATACCTTTTAATATAGTGTTATTTCTACTTTCAAAAAGTTAAACGGGTTTAAAATGAATGGTTTTTTTTAAAAAATGTGATCAAATTATAGAATGAATTTTTAAATTTTCTTAAAAATCTTCCTTTTTCTCCATATAATTCGAAAATAAAAATATTTCACCCCTGAGAAGTGGTGGGAACTTCCCCCATGATAAAAGCGCCATAGTATATAGGATAGACTTTGAATTAGGAGATTGGGCTACTCCCAAAATTTCATTAAAATCCATGCAGTAGGATAGAATTTGGAGATAATACCTTGTTCTTAATCTCGCGCATTGACTGGCGTAATCGAAATAGAATGAAATGCAAATATTGTAAACTATTAATTTCTCAGAAAAATGAACTAATTTGAAATGAAAGTATGACTATAATATTCTATTGATTTATGCAATAATCTACACATCTATAGTGTGTCCCCGAAATATGGCATCGAACATTTTCTCAAATGCAGGAATTAATGGGTGCGTTCGGACGACCACAGCGGCTGGACAGCTGAGCCAGCAGTAGCTGTCAGACGTCACCGCTGGAAGCCAGCCGCTGAGAGATTTACTAAGCTTTCCCTATCACGGCTGGATGCAACCACTCAGCCGATTTCTGCTGCCAGCCAGCCGCTATGGTCGTCCGAACGCACCCAATGATGCGTAGAACCATAAAATACTTTTAAGTACAGTAGGTGTTTCTAAAATATCAAAATAACGAGTAACTTTGTTATTTTTATAGAATGCCAATATCTAGTACCATAACGATAATAGATCGGCACGATAAAGTTCTCGGGCGGCCCTTCCGTCCAGCGTTTTTATTTTATTCATTATAATTTTAATATTTAATATATAAATTCGTGCGACTGGATGACTGCTTACGCAAGAGGCCATTTAGAAACAGAATAAGTTTATATGAAATTTAGAGGTTACCTCTGTTTTTATTGGCTGCGAGTTTCGTCGGTAGCGCTCTCTCGCGGTTTGAAACTTGTACTTTTCTGATAAAATTGTTCAAATTCAATACACAAAACTGCCACTAACAGCGCTGGCGAAAACTGTCAAATCCCCTATACTCATCGGCTCACAGCGAATAGAACTGTTTTATAGAAAATTTTTTGCTCAATTAGAAATCCAATGAAATCAATTCATTTGTGGTCATCTGATTGAATACAACCAATAAAACCAACATTATACTGAAAACAGATCCCATGGGCTGTTTTCACTCAATCATGTAGCTATGGATACCTACGTTTCGTTTCATTTCGATTTTGACATTTCAAATATTCAATATTTCAAAATGTCACGATTTGGTTGTAATACTGATGAGAATATTAATGAAATTATCGAATAAAATATACCAAAGAATACTGTTTACAGTAAAAAATTTGTATGTTAATTGCACATTTAAATAAATTGTTTCTGCTCTGTGTTTTTTTTTTTCATAACCAGCAAAAATTTTTCTATCCGAATAACCCTCGAACATTGATAAATGCTCAAAAATTTTTTAACAACTTTCTCAAGCTTGTTGCTTACAGGCAACAGACCTCCGCCTACGGCGTCGGTCTGTTTCCAAGCAACAAGCTTTCGAAATCTGTTATAAAATTTTTTCGAACAATTATCAATGTCCTTGGGTTATTACTACTGAAAATAGATTATCGGCACATGCGCATTGGGGACGAAAGCCACTCTTCTGCTGCAATTAGCAGCGGTTCCTCGATCCTTTCTGTAATGATTTTTTTTCTTACAACCTACCCCAAAAGATGTAACTCATATTACTTAACTTAAGGTATAACTTGAGCATTCGTACTTTGAATTGCAGACTCAGATAATCGCTGCAAAGTACTTTTCTCATATTATTGAATGTTGATAGGGCTTTTCCTATAAGTGGTTTGATCTCCTGTATATAACCGTTATTTTCGGTTACGGTTGTTCTCAAGTATGTATATATGTCCACCTTCTGAACGAGTTCGTCCCTAATCCACAACGTCTCTTGTTGTGTGAATTTTGTCTACTGGATATTTAAAGTAAGTCCAGCCTCTTCGCTACAATCTACAATCTTATTCATCAGAACCTGCAATTCTTCAAACGACTCTGCGATTACTAACGTATTATCCGCTTATCTGATATTATTTATAGGTTCTCCATTGACTTTAATTCCGCTTGATATTTCCTTTGCGCTTTCTGAACTAACTCTTCTGAATATAGGTTAAAAATCAGCGGAGAAAGTATGCATCCCTGCCTTACCCCTCGTTGTACCTATTTCTATTTCTTCTGATAGTTCGCTGCCAACCTTTACAGATGCAACTTAATTAAGTAAAGGGTTTGACATTATTCCAGTATCTTTTATAAACAGATTTTTATCTTGAAGTAGCTGTAGGAGGCTGCTATGTAGGACTTTGTCAATTGCCTTTTTGTAATCAAGGAAACATATATGAAGAGGTTGGTTAACATCCATACATCTTTGTGCCAATACATTAAGGACAAACAAGGCCTCTCTTGTACCCATTGCGTTTCTGAAGCCGAGCGAAGTGTTACTAATATCTTGCTCAAATTTTATGAAAATTCTTTGATGTATAATTTTCAAGAATATCTTTAGTGTGTGACTCATTAAGCTAATGGTTCGATGGCCACGTCATTCGTAGTTTTTCTTTTAAGTCTTTTAATGTATCATCTATTTAATCTTCTACGATTAATTTAATAATTTCTGATGATACCTCATCAGGATCTGTAGCTTTATCATATCTTGCTAATTTTACTGCATGCATGACTTCTTCTTTTGCTATACTTTGCCCAGTTTCTCTACTGTTCCCTTTTATCTTTAAATAATTCCTGTATTGTTTCCATCTTTCTATTTTCCTGTTGTCAAGGATAATTTTATATTTTTCATCTAATAGGATACTTCTGTGGTTTGTTTTTCGAATGCCGTCCAGTTCTTTGGGTCTACTATTTTGTTACTATTCTTTCTTGCAGTTTTTGCATTAAGGTCTCCCATCAATATAATTTCTTTCCGACTGTTTAGGTTTTCTAGTGTCTTGTAGAATTTCTTTGAACTGACCTTTATTCTTCTCATTTACTGTCATCGGTAGTATACTCCTATTATGACAATATATATCTTTTTTATTTTCATGTCTACACTAATTATTCTTTTATTTATGGCTGTCCAATCTTTGACATATTTTTTTCCTATTACTGCAGGTACTGCCATGTTCTACTAAAAAACTTAAAATCAATCGTATTTTTAATAATGATGTATTTCTGAAATTCCAGGAAGAAGAATTAAAAGACACAATAGAAAAAGCTAGGATGATGGAAGACAAATACGGACACTTTTTCGATCTTATTATTATAAATAACGATACAGAAAGGGCGTATCACCAATTACTTAACGAAATCAATAGTCTAGAACGAGAACCTCAATGGGTGCCAGCAGCGTGGGTGAAAGGGTGTTAGAACGAAGCCATAATTTTATTTAAATTAGGATTGGTTGAAGCTCAAACTTTTATATTGTTTTTAAAAATTTTAACCTGTAACGGCTCGTTACGTTTAGGTGTATTACAAATTTCGACTAGGAAAAAAGCTCATGAAATTTTTGTAGACTTGTTCCACTCCAGAGATATTTATACTCAGAAAACGACTGTGTCATTCATTTAACATCTTTATTTCAAACAGAATGAATTTTTTAGAATTAAATTAAATTATGCATATATTATGTAGGTAAAACAAACACTCGTCGTACAAGCTCAAGATATGTGTCAAATGAAACCTGTCAATTGACAGGTTGATTTAGGTGTATCCTCCAATTTTTTTATCCGAGCTGATATCGAGATAATAAAGAAGATCATTAATTACCTAATCCAAAAAAATAATATTATGTAGCAAGGTAATTTTTTAGAAGCAATTTAGCTTAGTTTTTAAAATAGAAACAATAATCAACATGGTCCTTCTAGCCGGATGTATTCAATTGATTTTTAATTTAAAAAAAATTGAGACTACTACTCTGCACTCCAATGATGAATAAAAAATTCTTAATTGTATGGAAAAATACGCAATAACTTCTAGCTAATACGCTTCAGAAAAATAAATAAATCCTCAGTTTGTAAGGAAAATTTCAACATTCCATTATTTCGAAAACCTCACTAGCAAAATTGGAGGATCTAAATGGATCTTCTAATTCTCCTATATAAAAATACATATCTTGATATTTAGTGATATAGGTAAAGCAAGAATTACATAAAAAAATATCATTTTCATTACAATCAACCGTGGTTTAATGCCATATAGATACAATATTTAAATTAAACATGCCATAAGGAAACAGTTTCAAAACAATCAATCTTATTGAGTTTTTGATAAAAAAAATATTGTTTTCGCTAAAATGTCTTCATAATGGAATAAGTCTACGTTTATGCAAAATATAAAAGTGTGATACTCTCTTTTGATATAGGAAAGGATATTGAAAAGGACTTTTTAAAAAACGAGACGGCAATAATGACTGTACATATTTTAATTGTAGAAACGTAAAAAAATGTTTAAACTATCTGTTCATAGCTATGTATATCTAGCATGAAAAACTCGAAAAATGTATATAATATAAAAATGTAAAGTATAGGTTATGTCACGATATATAAGGGAATTCCCAATAATAGTTATATGTATAGCAGCAGTAAAATCTTAAGTCAGCGATGTGTCATGTGTCATTGTAGTAAGATTATTAATAAAACAATATACAATATATTATGGAAATAAAATACTTTATTATTTTTAATTTGTTGTATATTTTTTTTATAATTAAATGATCTAATCGGTGTTCTTTACCAAAGTAATACCAACATTCAGGAAAGAAGTTTTTAAAATTTTCTGAGGTGGCGCCAGTATTAGCCAGCAAGAAAAATTAATAAGTAAGTATCAAGGAGGGTTAACTAAGATAAAGAACTGCTAAAGACTGTTAAACACCGGAAAATGTTTTATGATGGACTCAGATATCAAATGCAGGATAATTATTCCAGATTGGAGAAGATCGGGAAGTCTTCAGATCAACAATGGCTGGCAACGCAGTATTATCTCCATAATTAAATGAATTATTAGAAAAAATCGTTGATGGTGCTTCATTTATTCATAACTGCGTTAAACCACATAAGTCTATACAATTAAAAAGGTAGCTCTAATTTCATGGACGTACAGAAAAAGGAAAAAAAGTGAGCTAATTGACAGGTTAGGTATCATTACTTATTTACTATTAAGATTAATATCTACAAATTTTTATTCTAATTACTGATTTCATTACTTGTCAAAACCGAGTCTACTCTAAATGAACGTAAGTTGTTAAATAGTGATCCCTTATACTAAATTTACAATCAAGATGCAGTAGAAATAAACAAACCAAAATACGTTAAATGCTACTAGGAGCACTCCCAAATCATAATTTACAATGTATTGTTATGCACTGTATTTTCTCTCTGTTATGAGATTAATCAGGATATTCTTATTTCGATTAATTAATTCATTATTTTAATTATTACTTATGGAAACAAAACCAAAATTAAATAAAACTTTCCAATAAAATTTATTTTCAGGGTTAACTTATATTATTGTATTACCTTTAGTTTTAGTCCATGTGGTGAGACCGCTCCCGTCTGAAAAAATTTCTGATTCGGTTTCTTTGTGGATTCCTATTCAAAAATGTCCCCTTTAAACAAATCTGAAGGCTGCCGGGCGGAATTTTTGGGCAGAAATTGTTTAAATAATTTTTTTAAACAAATACAAAAGATAAGGTTTTTTTGTTCTTACATATACAGGGTGTAACAAAAATACAGGTCATAAATTTAATCACATATTCTTGGACCAAAAATAGTTCGATTGAACCTAACTTACCTTAGTACAAATGTGCACGGAAAAAAAGTTACAGCCCTTTGAAGTTACAAAATGAAAATCGATTTTTTCCAGTATATCGAAAACTATCAGATATTTTTTATTGAAATTGGACATGTGGTATTGTTATGGCAGTAGTATTTTAAGAAAATATTATAATGAAATTTGGACACCCCATAAAAATTTTATGGGGGTTTGGTTCCTTTAAACCCCCCCCCCCAAACGTTTGTGTACGTTCCAATTTAATTATTATTGTAGAGCCATTAGTTAAGCACAAGTTTTTAAAAACTTTTTTGTCTCTTAGTACTTTTTTTAATGTCAGTTTTTATCGAGATATTTGAATATTTGTCAAATCCACCACATATTTGTATATGGTAAAGTACGGTTATGGAGACTTGGTAATAATATGAAAATTTATTTATCATTTACATTTTTAAGTATATTTTGAACCATATTAAAAAAGAAGCCACATCTCGATAAAAGATGCTTTATCAAAAAAATACAAAGAAGCAAAAAGTTTCAAAAACATTGTGTTTAACTAATGGTACCGCAGTAATAGTTTAATTGGAACGTACACAAACATTTTGGGGGGTTTAAAGGAACACAACCCTCATAAAATTTTTATGTAAACATATTAAAAAAGAAGCCGCAACTCGATAAAAACTGCCTTATCGAAAAAATACTAAGAGGCAAAAAAGTTTTAAAAATATTGAATTTAACTAATGGCACCACAATAATAATTTATTTGGAACGGACACAAAAGTTTGGGGGGTTTAAGGGAACAAAACCCCCATAAAATTTTTATGGGGTGCACAAATATCACTATTTTTTTTTTAAAGATGTTCTTTCCATAAGAATGCTACATGTCCATTTTCAACAAAAAAACTTTAATAGTTTTCGATATATTCAAAAAAATCGATTTTCATTTTGTAATTTCAAAGGGCTGTAACTTCTTTTGTGTGCATATTTGTACTAAGGTAAGTTAGGTTCATTCGAACTACTTTTGGTCCCAGAATATGTGATTTAATTTATGACCTGTATTTTTGTTACACTCTGTATATTTTTGAGTTTTTTGGGTCATTCTAAACAGGAAAGGTATCTTATAATTTTTCTCAAAAATTGATAGTTTTCGAGTTATAAGCGATTTAAAATCTGAAAAATGCATTTTCGAGGCTTAAAAACTCATATTTAAATTAGTATTTTTGAGGTTGCCAGATACTTACTTTGAAGGTTAAACATTCAGCTTCAAAATGCTGAAGAGTGGTCGCGTCTAACTGTAATTTTTACCGTTGTTTTTTAATTGTTAAATATGCATGTTTCTCCGATTTTTTTGCCGGCGCGGCAAAAATCTCATATTTTCCTCCGAAAACTATTTTTTCTAGATTCTTTGGGATATTCTAAATAAAATAAGTTTCTTGACATTTTTCTCAAAAGTTAATAGTTTTATAGTTATAAGCGATTTAAAATCCGAGAAACAACAATAAACATATTTTCGGTTTTTAAATCGCTTATAACTTTAAAACTATTAACTTTTGAGAAAAATGTCAAGAACCTTTTTTTATTTAGAATGTCCCAAAGAATCTACAAAAAATATTTTTTGGAGGAAAATAGGAGATTTTTGAAATAGAGCGCGCCGCACCGGCAAAAAAATCGGATGGACATGCATATTTAAACAATTAATAAAGAACGATTTAAATTCGGGTTAGCATCACTCTTCAGAATCTTGAAGCTAAATGTTTAAACTTTAAACTAAGTATATGGCAACCTCAAAAATACTAACTTAAATTTGAGTTTTTAAGCCTCGAGAATGCGTATTTTCCCTTTTTTCAGATTTTATATCGCTTATAACTCGAAAACTATCAATTTTTGAGAAAATTTACAAGCTACCTTTCTTGTTTAGAATGACCTAAAAAACCTAAAAATATATATTTCAGGGCAAAAAAGGGATCTTTTGTATTTGTTTAAAAAAATTGTTTAAACAATTTCTGCCCAAAAATTCCGCCCGGCACCCTTCATATTTGTTTAAAGGGGACATTTTTGAATAGGAAGCCATAAAGAAACCGAATCAGAAATTTTTCCAGACGGGAGCGGTCTCACCACATGGACTATTTGTGGCTTCTAGTATCTCTAGTTGCTTACTTCATCCAGGACAGAACAGGGAAAATAAATATACTCAATGTCATATAAATTCTATAAATATTATTTATTTATCCAATATACCATAAATATAAGATTTAAATGTATGCTAAAATTCAATTTTGCTGCAACTATTTCTTATCTAATAAATTAATCTTTAATTCTGCTATCTCCTTTTTTTAACAAAATTTTCATTTAAATAATTCGTTAGACTGTTCTTACTATTATATAAAAAAAAACAAAATTTACTTTTCACCTTTTGAATAGATTACTTATTTCTTCTTTGAATTTATGAATGACTAAATGATGCTGTAGAACTGTTCAATAAAAAATAAACAAATATGGTATGTGATATAAAACAACTCTCTCCTTTTCACAAATAATCTGACTAATCTTTTTTTCTCTGCTTTACTTCTCTTGGATTGTGTAGTCCTCGTTTCTCCCACACGTGCTCCTCGGATGCTGCGACGATCCTTCTCGTCCAAACTGCTTCACAAACAAACAACAGCACTCGCTCGAAATATCTCCTCAGTTTTCTCTCTGCTCGATATCTTGTGCAAATTGATCCCAACCGGCTACTCGTTCCAGACAGAAACATGAATCTCTTCGGACACGAGGAGATTGAACTTCTCAACTCGATCAACGATTTCGTTTCAACACGATTCTGCTTATACGGCCACCAACTTCACTACACAGACTTTTTACTTTTCAAAAACTGGACTGCTCTCTTCAGATCTTCATTACATAGTGAAACTTTTTTTCTCCTGACTCCAACACCCTATTCTCCCTCCATCCGTCTCTCTCGCCAATCACAAAGCATCCTCTCTACACATTACATCCCTACTTTCATTTCTTAAGAACAAATTATTTTTGTATTCAACTTTTCCGTTTCGTCAAATTCCAGGAGATACCAAAATTACTTTTGTGTTTCTACATGCTATAAAAAAACCCAATATTCTAAAACTCAACAATTGTGTACCTTCTTTCATTCTAAGAAGCATTTATAAACGTCCTGTTGTTCACTTCAAAGCGAATACATGTACTTTCTAATCCGACCGTATTAATTGTATAAGTCCGTTCATAGAATCATTAATACTGAACGATTTTCACTTTCCACGAAACACTGCTTATGACTAACTAATACTATTTACAATTTTTTGGCCATATATAGGGAGATGGAAATCTATGATCTCGTGGTCTTTGACATAAATTAATTTTCTAAATTTTTCCCATAAAATTATATAACAGTATATACATTGTAAATCCCAAATCATGATTTCCAAAGTTTATACATTATAAATTATGATTTGGGAGTGCTCCTAGTAGAATTTAACGTTTCTTGGTTTGTTTATTTCTACTGCATCTTGATTGTAAATTTAGTATAGTAGCCATAGAATCCCTTAGAAGTAGGAACCGAAACTCATTATTCCTTTATGATGGTGTAGTACTACAATCTATCTAGGAAACTCATTAATATTCAGCCCAGCGGGGTGCTATTGTGAGAGGTATGAAATTCCATAAACAAGGAATCTACCTGTTTTATGGAATGATCCCTTGTTTATGTAAGTAGATACGTACACATTTCGGACAATAACACCGTGCTGAGCTGAATATTAATGAGTGTCTTAGATAGATTGGATGACTATACTAGAGAATTAGGTAGTATTTTCGTAATAAACAATATTTTTGAAAAGTGTGGCAACATTGGTTCAAAAAAGTATGCACTACGCATACGCATGTCATTATCAGCAGCTATAATGCCGGATACAGTTGAAAAATTATGTCAAAATATCAGTTTTTTGAATGAGAAATAAAGAAAACTATAGCACAGCGCGAAAAATGTATAGATTGTAAAGTGAATAGAAAGTAAACCACAATCCACTGTTCAATTTCAGACTAATCCTACTAGCCTTACTAATGTGAGTCATTACCCTTTTTTTAGTAACTATACTTACTTTTTTATCTGAGTGATATGTTCACAGGTACTTTATACTATTAGGTACAGGTACTGTTATTTATATTACTAACGTAACATAATTAAGGCAAGGAAATAGGCATCACACTATTTAGCCACGGAAAGCTCGAAACAGAAGTGGAAGATCAAGTGAATAGAGCGAACAGAGCCGCAGGTTGCCTGAATGAAACAATATGGAGAAATAAAAATATGGGGATAGAAATGAAAAGAAGAATTTACAAAACCAATCAGACTAATACTGACGTACACGGCAGAAACACGAACCGACAGAGAGGACAAAAAGAATGCTAGAAACATCAGAGATGAAACCCTTCGAAAAATCGATGGTAAGACACTATGAAACAGATCCATAAGTACAGATATACGAAGGAGAACATTTATAACAAGTAAAGTAAGAAACAAAAGAGTAGAATGGACCAAACACATAAGCCGAATGACAAAAAATAGAGTACAGCTCCCGGAATGAACCATGGTCGGTGACAAACGATGTCGTCGGTTGTACACCCACCTAAACCTTACGCAAAGAGGATATCTCTCACCGGCCATGGTTCGCTCCTGGAGCTGTAGACGATCAGTGCGAAGCATAGGCGTAACCAGGATGATCCTAAGGGGCGGGTTACAACTAGCTGAAAGGGGGGTTACAACTACTGGAAGGTCTCTGAGGTCTATGGTGTTAAGCGTATAGAGCTCAAAGTACATCCCAATGGGGGGGGGGGGTTATAACCCCCCAAACCCCCCCCCCCCGGTTACGCCTATGGTGCGAATTCGACGGAATGACAACTTACTAGAGGCACAGTCTCAAAGTGTACTTGTTTAAAATAAAGACTCACAAATTTTTTGTCTTACAAATTACACTAGTGAAGTGAGATCTAACTAATTGACATGCAACATGGACTCTAAGGTTTTATCTGTGCTGTATTAACTATTATTAAAGGGTATGTATAAAAAGATTCAACATATTATACAAGTAGATATTTTGCTGTTTTTGCTACTAGAAACGTTTAAAAATAAAAATATATAGTTGTTAAAAAATAAATGTATAGGTAGGTGTTATTTTTAAAATTCCATTACAGGTATGTATCAGTTGTTTTTAATGTCATAAAAATATATCATTTTTAAAGGGTACGTGTTTCTGCTCAAACTGAATGAATGGGAGCATAATGATTTTGTTCTGTTGCAGAATGATAAAATTTTATTATTACTATTTGAAACGCCCCGCTGTAGTAACAATATTTTAATCAAAAGGATCTAAATACTTCAGCGAGTAAAATTTTTTGAAATCCTGAAAGTAAATGGAGACCTACAATCTTCCCAAAAACGTTGTATCTGAACTGTTTGTACCAAAAAAGTTTATTCTATTTTAGATGTGAGCTACTGAATCCAATATTGAATCGATTTTTAACCCACTGTATCCCAATCAACTAAAAGATGAAGTATTTCAGAATGATTAATGGATTAACTTTAACCCCTTAATGCACAATTTTTTTGAAAAAGGCCGGCCAAAAAGAATCGATTTTAGTGCAAGGTCAGCTCAACTAGTACTTGCATTTATCCGATTACTGAAATAATCGTCAGGAAACTGTCACTGGACGATCACAATTTTCGTTGGAATAATCGGACGATGCGATGAACGATCATTTTTTTGTTGGGACGTATTTTCTTTACTGCGCAAGAGCATGGTATATTGAGCGAATCAGAATATTAATACGTAAATTTGACAGAAAGCGGCTCACAAGAAAGAGTTAAGTCGGAAGTGATAAGTAGAAAAAGTATTACATATAATATATTTTATACTTGAATAAATAAGTGATATAGCTTACAATCCCATGTAAATGATATCAATAAAACAATTATTGATTTTTTCTGTTTTCACATTATTATTTTCAATTCCCGATTGAATTCGAGTGTGAAAAATTGTAGCAACATAAATTACAACGCCTCTCGAATTAACTCGAGTGTGCACAGTTTGGCCAGTTTGACACGCTCGAGTTATAGTCCAGAGAAATAAGATTTTTCTCGTGACACATCCCCCTCCAGGCCGAAACCAAATTTTTTGAGTAGTATGGACATCTACATTAATAACCTTTATGTTTCCTGCAGCCGATTTTGATGATATACATAGTTATAAACAAATGAAGATCAAAAAACGGTAAATGTTCGCTTTTTTCGTCTATAACCAAAACGTTGAGCATTTTAAAGAAATTTGAGAGTAAGAAACTCATAAATCGTCTAAAAAATTTCAATAGGGCGTTCGCTGAATATGTCTATCCTTATTGGTTGCTTAGAAAATTGCAAAATAAATCATAAACTTTGAGTTTTTATAAATATTCATAACTTATGTAAAAATTAACTTAGAATCTTCTTATTACATCAATTGCTGAGACTTATGGTGCTTAAATTATATTTTAAATTTCAAAGCAATTGGTCAAATACTTTAAAAGTTATTTAATTTGTTTATCCCAAATTCATTTTTTTTGCAATACTATAAGTCAGAAAATTATGAGGTTAAAGTAAGACTTCTGACAGCTTATGGAGGAAGAACATTTATACTAGTCACTTAATTAAAAAAAAAATGACAAAAAGTAATTTTAAACAGTGTAAAATTATTTTGCAAAAACACGTCGATTTTTTGCTTACTTATAAACAATTCGAATAACTTTTTAACCGTTACCGTAGAAAAATTATTTTTTTATATTTGGAAAGACTGAATTTTTATACACATTTTGAAAGAAAAACAATTTTGTCCTAGGACAATTAGGGACGAAGTTAGTCCCCCCTTTTTTAATTCGCATGTTTTTGCAAAATAATTTTGCAGTATTTAAAATTATTTTTTGTCATTTTTTTTAAATTAAATTAATAGTATAAATCTTCTTCTTTCATAAACTATCCAAAGTATTAGTATAACTTAATCATTTTCTGACTTAAAGCGTTGCAAAAAAATTAATTTTGGGATAAACAAATTAAATAACTATTTGACCAATTGCTTTAAAATTTAAAATATAATTTAAGCACTAGAAGTCTCAGCATTCCGTGTAATAAGAACGTTCTAAGTTAATTTTTACATAAGTTATGAATATTTATAAAAACTCAAAATGTATGATTTATTTTGCAATTTTTTAAGCAACCAATAAGGATAGACATATTCAGCGAACGCCATATTGAAGTTTTTATACGATTTATGAGTTTCTCACTCTCAAATTTGTTTAAAGTACTTAACTTTTTGGTTATAGACGAAAAAATCGAAAATTTACCGTTTTTTTGATCTTCATTTGTTTATAACTATGTATATCATCAAAATCGGCTGCAGGAAACATATAGGTTATTATTATAGATGTCCATACTACTCAAAAAATGTAGTTTCGGCCTGGAGGGGGTTGTGTCACCAACAGGATATTTTTTTTCCTTATTTCTCTGAACTATTAACTCGAGTGTGTACGTTACGGGGTTAAAGTCTTTTATATTTACGTTTACTGTTCAATCGATAATTTAAAACAGAAAATAAAATGGAAAAGAATAATTTAATTTTTCAACTACACTGATTATTACCAAAAAAGGTTACTAACATATTTTTGTCGTTAAGTTTATTTTGGTGGAAGTTCCGTTATATTCACGTTTTCAGCTAAATTAACGAATCTAATTCAATTCAATGCAATTCAACATAAATACACAATATCTAAACAACATTTTTGAAAACAACATAGTTTGCCCACAAACTATAAAAACTTTAATGCATTGACCATAAAAAATGTAGAAAATACTGCATAAGTTTGGAATCATTGTATTTGTAAAAAAAAGCTTAATGTTACTACGATTTATTTAAATCGACACCCAGTTCAAATATTTGTGTATTTCATATTAAATAAACAAATTTATCAAATAAACCTAAATTAATTTTGAAGTTCGTGTGATTTCTAGTAGTTTTCATCTAAAGGGTATTTTTATTTTCAAACTTGACAATAATCAATGTAGAAAAATATCAAAAAATAGTATATTTTATTGTAACTAGTCGATCAATAATTTTAAAATTTCTTCAGATATAAGGATCTTTTAGCTTATCTAACACTATTAACTGCAAGTGGAGATATCCTTCAAAATGGTCATTATACGAGCTCCACAATTTTATCACTGGATGCTGTGAATTAAAAAAGAAACAATTATGATAAAACATAAAAAAGGTCATACTTTATGGCCATTATTTGATCAGTAATAATTTAGTTATTTTTTAATAATTATTGATAAATTTTTCAAGATGTTGGCGAAAATACACAACACCTAGTGTGTTTTGCCAGTGTTGACTTACGAAGCGGAAACGTTGACCATAACAAGGAGAACAGTGCAATAGATCCGTGTGTCTCAAAGAGACAGCGCTGAAAAATCTCTTTGAATTTACTAAAGCTAGATTTTTCACAGTTGATTACTGTGAGTGTGTAGAGAAACATACTGCGGTCGGTCAAGCGAAACGTAGAACAGAGGTTACTGAGAGGGTATCAAAGTTGCTTTCCTACGAAGGTAATTAAATCCATTTACTAAGGCTAAAAATCAGTACACAGATTCTAAATTAAATATAAATAAAAGTTATTATAGTCGGTCAGCTGTATGACGGGACAGAGCCGGTCGGTCAGCCCCAATAGTCGATTGAGGAAATGAAACATTTTGGCTCGCAATTTTTTCGTCCAACATGGATTTACTTGAAATTTTCACAGAAGGTAGGGAATAGTCCAAGGATCATTTTATATATCATGCCGCTATCATACGCTAAAACCTTGGGGTGGTTGCCACCCCATCTCGGGGGTGGGAATTTTTTATTACGTTTTAACCATGTAATTCGAAGGAAAAAGTGATTCTAAAAAAATAATTTTACATTTTCTTCGTAAAACTAATATTTTTCGAGTTATTCGCCCTTGAAAATAACAGTTTTTCGACGAAAAAATCGACTTTTTTAGAGGGTTTTTTGAGAATACCTCGAAAAATATGCATTTAATCAAAAAACGGTAGATATAAAAATTGCATCTTTTAGTAACACAAACCAAATTCTTCTCCAATAATATCTTTAAGACCAATACAAACCGAGATACCGCATGGTTAAAGGTTAGCTTTTTTCGTCAAATGCATAATTTGAAATATTCAAAGCCAAATAATGGGAAAAATTTGCATTTTTCGAGGAAAACTTAAATAATCTTTTTTTAAGTATACAATAATTAGACCTTTCAAAAAAAATAATAAAAAGTTTCTAGCATGAAAATTAAGCGACTTATAATCAAAAAAATGTCGGTACCTGCTTTTCTCTACGAAAAAATCAGTGAAAACAACCCCCTAACTACCTTCCTAATTCAAAATTGGTCTTCACCTTTGTGTAGTTCCTTTTATATTTATATTATAAATACACTCAAGGAGTTTTACCTACTTAAAATGCCTAATATTGGAAAAATTGGAGTTTAAAGAAAAAAATGATTTTTTTTAATTTGGTATTTTTCACCTTTTACTTCAAAATATCTCCGAAAATACTGAAGATACGAAAAAAATTATAAACTACTAAATTGTAGCTTTTTTAATGACTAAAATTATACTGTGCATAGCTTTTCATTACAGTGAATAGTTAGCCAGATATAGCTGTTTAAAACCTCTATTTACCAGCAAACACCCCCTTATTCGAGCCCTTTAAACCCGCCACAACACAGTCTTATAGCTCTTTAAATCCTACAAAATCATTTTTGAAGAAACTTTTTATCGCCAAAAATATATAGAATATTTTTCGAGGTATTCTCAAAAAACCCTCTAAAAAAGTTGATTTTTTCGTCGAAAAACTGTTATTTTCAAGCGCGAATAACTCGAAAAATATTAGTTTTACGAAGAAAATGCAAAAAACATTTTTTTCTTAGAATCACTTTTTCCATCGAATTACATGGTTAAAATGTCATTAAAAATTCCCACCCCCGAGATGGGGTGGCAACCACCCTCAAGGTTTTAGCGTATGATAGCGGCATGATATAGAAAATGATCCTCGGACTATTCCCTACCTTCTGTGAAAATTTCAAGTAAATCCATGCTGGACGAAAAAATTGCGACCCAAAATGCTTCATTTCCTCAATCGATTATTGGGGCCGACCGACCATCGGCTCTGTCCCGTCACACAGCTGACCGACTATAATAACTTTTATTTATATTTAATTTAGAATGTGTGTACTGATTTTCAGCCTTAGTAAATGGATTTAATTACCTTCGTGGGAAAGCAACTTTGATACCCTCTCAGTAACCCCTGTTCTACGTTTCGCTTGACCGACCGCAGTATGTTTCTCTACACAATCACAGTAATCAACTGTGAAAAATCTAGCTTTAGTAAATTCAAAGAGATTTTTCAGCGCTGCCTCTTGGTCTAGTTGGGCGTTTCACTACGAGAAAAGATCCCAAACCGCCAGCTACGTCAAAAATCAGGAGTGGCTGATGCAGTAGAGAGAATAGCAACACTGAAATGGAACTGGGCAGGTCACGTGGCTCGAATGACAGATAACAGATGGACAAAGCGGATACTGAAATGGAGACCAAAAGATGATGCTTACCGAAGCAGAGGTCGTCCACCAACACGTTGGACTGATGATCTAAAACGTTGTCATAGGAATTGGATGCAAGAGGCACAAGATCGAAACAGATGGAAAATTATGAGGGAGATCTAGCAGTGGACAAGCAGTGGAGATCCAGCAGTGGACAAGCGAAGATTGAATGATGACAGAATAGATGATGAATTAAAACGGGATAGTTCCTAGGAGTTGGCGGTATTATACCATATAGTTAAAAACTTTTAACATCGCAGTAAAAACTGTTATAATTGGTATAGTTTAATTAAAATTTAAACATCCAAATGGATTACATTAATATTCTGAACGTTTCCGTACTTATCAGTCCATCTTCAGTGAACTTTAAAGTATACTTGCTAAATACCCCAAGAACCAAACCAAACAGTGGTTGGAGTTAAAGTATAAGTTATATACACACCGGTGTATTAGGCGTCAACGCCCTTCCGGTAGAGATCTATGGGAGAGTATCACTAAGCCGCAAGCCCGAATTAAACTGCTGCGTTAGCGTTTGTTATTTTTCTGTTCACCGGGCCAGGAATTTAACTCACATTATTACAATATTCATTAAAAAAGTATCTATCACTGGCATAAAGAAAACAATTATCTTTTTGACCATTTTTGACTTGTTGGACGTAATAATTGTTTTAATTCACAGTTGACGTGATAAGTTCGCAAAGCTAGTAGACCAGGGCGCATCTGTAAAAATATTAGTACATTTGGATGTTGAGAGGTGACTCATATTTTTTTGCAGAAATTGCTTGAAAATAACTCATATAATAATATTTGAGTTATCCCTCCCACTCAAAAAGGTTCGGAACATTGTTTAAATAATCAAAATGTCAAAAAATGAAGGAAATTTTCGATTTTTTCTTCGTTTTTTGATTATAACTTGAAAAGTATTAATTTCCGAGAAAAGTTGCACTGTATAATAATTGCGAAAAAACATAAAAAAAGAATGTGTGTGTACTTTGTACGCACGTAAGAAGATATTCTTCTATTATATAATAGGTAATTTAAACGAAGTAAATATACTTAAAAGGTTATTTGTACTTATTTTATTTAAAAATCAAACTAACTTTCTTATCTACCACTTTCAAAAAAGAAGAATATCTTCAAAAATTATATAATAATATACTTACAATCATAAAATCTATAAAAAAAATAAAAAAATAATAACTTGCTGGGGGCTTGAACCCACTTCACGTCTACCGCGCCGTACGAAAGTTGACGCCATTTCAAACTGCACCAAACTCTCGTATACGTCATGTGGGAATATACACAAACTAAACGTTTACACCATAAATTTATATGAATTTAATAAAATTATTAGTTTGATTTTTGTCGAAATAAAATACAACAAAATATAGAGTAACAAAACGATATATGAGATGAAGATTTGTAGAAAGTTTGTTCGTAATCAGATTATGTAAATTAAAGCATTGCCTACTAATAGGTAACTACATTATTTTGTTTAAATTTTCCAAATAGATAGGTATTGAAACTATTAGGTATTTCCAACTGAAACATTTAGAATTACGTACCTGCGGCTTTTCAAAACTGTTTAAAAAGTCACTATAATTATAAATTTGATTTTATTTCTGTCCACACATCAATAAAAACTAATATTATACAATATTTTTGTTTACCGATAACCTCCATATTGAACAATTATTGACAGATCATTTCAAAATTTCAACACCCAATCAGAGCCCGTATAACAACTAATACCATACTGTCGGTGTGCGCATGCGCGCGGATCAATCAAATTTTACCCTCAATCGATTCGCCGCTAAAGAAGAATATCTTCAAAAACAAGTACTTGCATTTTACGTTTTTCAACCATTTATGCTACACTTAGGACCTTTATATTTCACCCAGAAAGACTTTATGATATAATAAAACAATACTGTAAATTTTATTAAGATCTGTTATGACCTTTGATAATGATTGATAAATTTTAATTTTTAGTACATTTCGATATAAATAAATAAATTTGTTTATTGCAAAATAAAAACACATACTCTGTCCTTTGAAATAAAACTTTTTTTAGCAAAAACTTTCTTTATTCATATATTTTAACTATAAACATATGCAATTGTTTAAACAATATTTCACAAACAATAATCAAATTAGTTTGATCTTTGTGGAATTAAAATATAATACAACAAAATATAGAGTAAGAAAATAATATATTAGATAAAGATTGGAAGACATTTTGGTGGAAATCAACTAGTATGAATCGAACACCGCTGTCCTGCTCGTAGCACCAAAAATTAATGTGTATTTAAAAAAATTCCTGACGCCGGTAGTAGTCAACCGATTTTAATTATGCAAATTGCAAATAAAAGGTACAGTATTTTTCTATACGTAAAAAAATTCAACTTGCTATCTGCTTTATTTTCAGTCCTGCAACATTTTGAAAAAATGAATTTTTTTGCGGAAGCTGGATTACAAAATTTATTTTGCAAAATCTGTTGAACCGATTTTAATGATATTTAAAGTATTGTTTTATTCTATTACAGAGTTTTTCTGGGTAAAATATGAAGGTACTAAGTGTAGCATAAATGGTTGAAAAACGTAAAATGTGAATACTTGTTTTTTTATGGTTTTTTCGCAATTTTTGCTATTTTGCAAAATGGGTGACAATTTTTAACCAATCCTATATTATAGGAAATTTAATTACGCAACTATTATTTCAGTGCAACTTTTCTCGGAAGTGCAACTTTTCTTTTAAAGTTATAGTGCAACTTTTCTTTTAAAGTTATAATCAAAGAACGAAGAAAAAGATCGAATTTTTCCTTCATTTTTTGACATTTTGATTATTTAAACAATGTTCCGGAACTTTTTGAGTGGGAGGATAACTCAGTTATTATTATATGAGTTAATTCCAAGCAATTTATGCAAAAAAATAGGAGTCACCTCTCAACGTCCCTCTCAAAACAGATGCGCCCTGGACTATAGTGAGATCACCGTAATCAACACGCTTCGCACAAATTTCTAATACCTAAGTACCTCAATAAAATTACATTAATGGATATATCGTGACATACCTTAACTATACAGGGTAGTTCCAGATACGTTAAACCTTGCTGTATCCAAAATTTATGTACATATAAAAGCTTTGTTACGCTAAATGAACCTTCTTTGACAATAACATGTCAATAGTGGCTGCAATTTTATTCAATATTATTACAAACTAAAATTTACCTTCAATAGTAAAATCAATAGTAATCAAAAATTAATATTAAAAATAAACTCACCAGGCTTCCAGGTTGAACTTGAACAGAGTCGTTTCTCTCCACAACGAGCTTTCTACATTCTCTCGGATGTCTTTTTCAGGGTTTCAGGGGGCAGTCTGAGCCCCCAGATTTCAATGCACTGTTCAGTAATCACTGCACTGCTGCTGCTAGGAACGGCGGACGGTTCTTTTATACCGTCGATGATAACGCGGTTTACTGACATGGCGATTGGGTAGGGGTTGGCACGAAGATTCTTGACAAAGCGGACGGTGGATGTTTTCTTTGAAAGATACCTCCATGCCGAAGGCAACCGCGTGCTATCATCTATCATATTACCCTATTATATTAACAGCATGCACGCCAATGGTGAATATAAAATTTTTAATTGTATGTCAAAAAATGCGCAATAACTACCTCTTAAAACCTACCAAATTTCATTTGCACATCTCAACCGGTTTTAGAGCAATAAATAAATCGTCAGTTTGTAAGAAAAAATTCAACATCCCGTATCTCGGAAACGATAAGCATTTGCGGACATAGGTTTATCAAGCAAACGGTCATTATTTTTCATGCAGAATTACCCTTAAAGTTTGTCGCACTTATTTAGAAACACCCTGTATTGATAAAGAACATAGCTAGTTGTTAAAGTCCAACTTTTAGAATCAACATCCAACATCAGCGAATGAATAAAAAACAGAATGTTAAGATAACCTGGGGCTATAGTTGGATTTTAATTTCAATATTTTATAAAGGCTAGAATATTCCACAAGGTGTTGTGAAAATTGAGAAAAAAACCCAGTTTGATTGGTACAACCAGTATACAATGAAAATTTACCTGTATAGCAACAATATTATAACAGCGATATTGTTAAAGAATAAGGCTATAACATATTAAAAAAATTACTTAAATCGGACAACAGGTTTAGGAGATACGAGACATCAAAAATGACTCATTTTTGGGGTGCCCGTTTTTCGTGCCGGTCAGTGTATTGTAGTAGATAAGACAATTCGTTCGTTGTTTAATCTCTCTGGATATGATCTCTCTCGGATAATTCTTGGTTTGTAGAAACGAATGGGAGCTATGGTTGTACGAGTTTTAAAATCAATGTCGACATGTGTAAAGATAATGTTGACCTAGAGCTGAAATTGAATCGGAATTGCGAACAGAAATGGAGTGTTCATAAATCCTATTTTGGATTCTACAATTGGTTTGGCGTATGTAAGATCGGAGTCAGTCGGCGCAAGAAAATTCATAAACTCCGTGTTATTCATTTGGAATGTTGTCTTTGAATGATTGGACAACAAATGAAAGTTTTCGGTGGGATGTAAATATTGTCTTTATTCCTCTTGATTTGAGAATTTTGTCGATTTTGTCAGTGACACCTTTGAAGTAAGGAAGAAAAGCTTTCGTAATATAGCCAGACAAAATGGTAGGGAGCAAAGTATGCTAAATGTGCAGTCACTCGAGCGCTGTGGGGACCTATTGGGTTGTGATTATTAGGTCCTAAAACCAAAAAAAGTTAAGTAAAATTTTCCATTTTAGTGGGGAGTTGCCATTTTTTAATTTAATTTTCTATTTCCAACAATCGTTTTTTCCGATTATAGCGCCATCTATCCATAATTCGAAAAAATGTTTCGAATAAAAGGTGTTTATTTTTACGTAAAGAATCAAAATCTGCCATAAAAATTTGGGGCTCCTATTTAAGATTTTAAAGTAACCCCCCACCCCAACTCCGTGGGGGCTCGTGTTTGGTACCATTCGATAGATATTTCAAAAATACTGAACGAGTATATTTTGCAGTTTTTTGATCTGTTTATTTTGCGAAATATCGCGTGATTTGTATTTAAAATTTTAAATTTACCCCCACCCTTCTCCGTGGGGGGTTATGTTTGGTATCATTCGATAGATTTTTGAAAAATATTGAACACGTAGTTTTTAGTTTTTCGATCTGACGTTCATCTCGCGAAATATTCGCTTTTTTTTGTGAAACTTTTTGACTCACCCATTTCCTTAGGCCCCTCTCAAATCGTCAGATTTTTGAAATATACACTCTTTTGCATGTCCTTAACTTACCTTATCTTAATCTGACAATTTCGAGTATTTTTAAGGATAGATTTTTTTTCGGGTCCCCCTTGTCGAACTCCCCTGTGTTAAGAGCCAATATATGGTAAAGGTACATCTGCAGGGTACCAGGTTTCTCCCCATATGATAATCTGACGCGCTCGGGTAACTGCAAAAATTCCCGCTTGGGCTCTCCTACCAAAAGTGTGTAATTTAATCATTTTCTTGAAGAAAAACAAATGCAGATAAAATGAGCGGGTATCAATAAACTATGTAGATACATGGTAATATTTTTCCGTCCCCTACTACATCAGGGGATTACTTTTACAAGTTACATACATGTTTTGAAGATAAATAAAAAGGGGCCAGAATAATAAAAAATATAAAATGTGTTTTTTTAAGGTTAAAAGATGAAGTAGTTTTCAATCCTAATAGCAAAATTAATAATATTGAAAATATTAAAAACATTACTAAAAGATTTTTAAATTGAAACTTATTGGTACACTTTCCTGGTGACACCTCCAAGGCTTCTACAATTTGCAAGCACATGGATGCTGTGAACATGCAGTGAATAAAAATGGTATACATTTTTATTTTATATTATATGTTTTTTTGTTTAATTTTGGTCTTAATCTTTATGAAATATAAAAGTATCTAATAAATAATTTGAAATGTTTCTAAAGTGTTTAAAATTGCTGCCTTAAGAATAACGTTAAGTATTTGGTTAGCGTGGAAAACCTTAATCTAAAAAATGTTTGCGTGACACTTTTTTCTAACAATTCGAAAATATCTTAAAACTTCCGATATAAACAAAATAGATTCAAAATGAAACATACCTTTTCTGCAGATAAATAATTCTTTTTTACGTGTTTCTCTATATAAAACAATCATCACGTACTGGAACTACCTGCGACAAATTTCTTAGATTAAAAACTCGAATTTTACTAATCGCCCAGAGGTTTATATTGGTGTTAGATAAAAATCTCAAATCTATTTAACAAATTAGATATACAGTGAGTGTCGGCTAATTCTAAAATCTAGTAAATTGTAGGTATATTTTAAGAATTTCCACCCCTAATATTTCTTTCAATTTGCGGAAATTGTCAATCTTGGACCACATTTTATGAAATATGAGGTGAAAACTACCTTTGAGAAAAAGACAACAATAAGATTATTCTGGCCAAACACCATCAGAAACGAAGATCTGCTACACCTGATCCCACAAAATAGGGTAGAAAATGAAATAAAATCCAGAAAGTGGGGGTGGATAGGTCACACACTCCGAAAAGATAGTTCCAGTATTGCAAAAACTGCCCTAGAGTGGAATCCCCAAGGAAAAAGAAAAAGAGGTCGCCCAGCACAAACTTGGAGAAGATCCATCATGGACGAGATAAGAAGTCAAGGAAAGTCTTGGAATGAGGTGAAGGCCCTAGCGCAAAATGGAACCCGATGGCGCGTTTTCACTGAAGCTCTATGCTCCACTTAGGAGTTCAAGAATATATATAATGTTATTGAAAAAAAAGATGTCTGTCAAGGGATGATTTTCAAAATTATGTTTGAATTTTCTTCGAAGATTTTTAAACATTGCCAATATTGCTTATTGCAATATTTAATGCCCGAAAAAAAAGTTGGTGTGACAGCAATTAAGTCCCACTATATATTTTAGAAATTTTTATTTGATTTGTGGTTATAAATTAATACTGGATATTGCTCATACTAAATATGAGCAATTAAATTTTCTTAATGGCATGTTTCCACAAATGTATTCTGTTCTAACGCCGAAACAGTCATATTTGCACGATTTCTTTTCACTCATTAATTCGTATTTAATAGGACAATACAAATTTATACTATGAAGACACTCACTGTACGATATTATTGCCGATTTTATCTAAAATTATAGTTGTTTCATTATTTTTTTACTCACCATATTATGATTATATATTTATTAGAAACTAAGATTTTATTGTAAAAGCTGTATAGATGCAATTTATATAGTATCTAAACTGACCAATCTGAAGAAGCAATTTTAGACCAACAAAATAAGTATTGTTTATATAATTTCTACAAAGATGAATGGTTATATTAATTATTACATTTTTATAAAAGGTCTTAACCAAATTAAAGATAGTTTTACAGTTGCAAAGTTCTCAAGTGATTTATTTCAACTGGTACTACTTATGGGTTGTTACCATATATGTACAATTTTTATTAATATCTATCACAAAATTTTGTGTAACTGAAATATACCTAAAATACTTTGAATAAGCAATTATTTATTATATTTCTTAATAAAACAAAATGAACAGATTAATTTATAATAGGTACATGTGGTGTCAACGTTAGTAATATGTATTTAGCATCATCTTTTCATTCTATGGATCTGTCTTGCATTGTTAGCTGTTCTTCGGAGCTATATGTCCTCTTTTTTTTTTGATAACTGCCTGTGTCTTTTCTGGATTTACGGCTATTTTCCATTGGATGCTCCATTCTTCTCTAGGTTTCTTTTAGCTATATTCAGGTTCCTGTGTTTTGTCGCTATTGCAGTGTCGTCTGCAATTAACTTGGACGGAAATAACAATTATCGGGTAAACTTCGGTTCGAATGTATTGCAAACGACCTATTTGAGTTTATTGCTTCCACTTTTGTATACACAGTACTATTCTAACAAATTTCTCGAACACTGCTTCGGACGATAAATATATGCAGACAAGGTTGTTTGATATTTTAGATGCCCAGACATTTATAGGCTGAACTAATGAACTGATATCTTTAAGATGAAGATGATACCGACGTCTTTGAGGGATATTTAATGCTATTGACTCCTTTTTATCAATTTTACCATTCAAAATTCACGCAATAGGTACTAACTTCTCAAAGTGAAAATTATTTACAACATATGCTGCACCATTTTAATATAACCGTCAGAAAACTTAACATGTTAATTTCCGCAAAAAAGACAACATGCATATGCATGGTTAAAACAGCAAACTAAATTAGAATTGGAGGGTCAGATAATAGAACAAGTGATGGAGTTTAAATATTGTAGCGTGATTAGTGTAATTACTTCTAATTACAATAAAACTAGCGGTTCGTAATTTATATACGACTTTATTTATATAAGTTACAGACGTATTTATCTTATACACTAAACTTATTCACAAAATATGCCCGTATTTATACCCAGTTGTTATTCTGGAACAATCGACTCCCATCTCGAGCTATCGGCTTGTTCCGCCTACGTGACGTACCTTCCAGAATTCTCCGGCGAGGCCTAGCACATCCGATTACGTCGTTCTCGAGGTGTTTACTGTTATACGGGGATCGGCCAAGATTTCTCTTCCGCTACAATATGTAGGCATAGGTATCACACTATCTTGCTACGCTAAGATCGTAACAGAAAGGGAAGATTAAGTATATATGTTATAGTCAAAGCCCGAATTTCAGGCACTCCTAGGTTTGACTAGGCAATCTTCAGGTCTGACTGACGGTCTTAGTCAAAGCCCGAAATAAATTATAGTTTCGGCCTTTGACTAGTCAAACCTAGGAGAGACTAAGTTGATCAGTCAAAGGTCGAAATTTAATTTTATGAAATCGGGGTTTGACTAGTCTAACCCCGATCACTATTAAAATGTCGTAATTTGTTAGATTAGATTTAACACAACGTCATTTTTTAATTTTAATGTTTATTATGTTTAAATTGTCGTAATTATTATACGTGTTAAAAATACCTGTAAAAAATTAGTGTTTATTCTCGCGTGTTATGGCATTATGGCATTAAGAGTTGCACAATACGTTAGACCTTTTACACTTACATGGTTTTGAAGAGCACTTCTTATTGCAGTGGTATTTTATAAATCCTTGTCCTCCAAATGTAGAACCTTTTGTACTAATTTCTCTTGGAGACAGCTTAACGTCTGGAACATATTCGAAATTAGGAAAATTCTCTTTGCATTCTCTTATTTGATTTCATGAAAAAAGTGTGTTTATTGTTCCGCATTTCGTACCAACTCTATACAAACCGTCAATTATTGTTTTATCTTGTATGATACCCGAAATATTTCGAGCATCTCCTTGGCACGCGTTCGAGCATGCGTTGTGCAGAGACAGAAAAGATTAAAATAAATAAAGGAAATGCGATTGAAGGTCTTCATACCCAGGCTAATGTTATGAAACAATTAAATGAAAAAAAAAATCCTACAATTTCGATGGGAAAAACTGTAACAATATCTATCCCCAGCTTTGATAGACCCAAAGAAGATGCTCGAAATATTTTGAGTAGCATACAAGATAAAACAATTGACGGTTTATATAGAGTTGGTACGAAATACGGAACAATAAACACACTTTTTTCAAGAAATTAAATAAGGGAATGCAAAGAGAAATTTCTAAATTTCGAAGATGTTCCAGAAATTAGGCTGTCTCTTTCTCTAAGAGAAATTATTAGTACAAAAGATTTTAAATTTGGAGGACAGGGATTTATAAAATGCTACTGCAATAAGAAATATGCTCTTTGAAATTACGTAAGAGTAAAAGATCTAACGTATTGTGCAACACTAAATGCCATAATGCCTCAACATGTGAGAATAAACACTAATTATTTTATTTTAATTACGACAATATAAAAACAATAAACATTAAATTAAAAAATGACGTTTTATTAAACCTAATCTAACAAATTACGACATTTTAATAGCTGATCGGGGTTTGACTAGTCAAACCCCGATTTCATAAAATTAAATTTCGACCTTTGCCTGACCAACTTGTCTCTTCGAGGATTGACTAGTCAAAGGCCGGCACTGTAATTTATTTCGGGCTTTGACTAAGACCATCAGTCAGACCTGACGATTGCCTAGTCAAACCTAGGAGTGCCTGAAATTTGGGCTTTGACTATAACATATACAGCGAACAGAGCTGCAGGATGCCTGAATGGAACAATATGGAGAAATAAAAATATCGGGAAAGAAATTAAAGGTAGAATTTACAAAACAGTCATCAGACCAATAATGACATACACGCCAGAAACACAGAGAGAGGACAAAAAGAATACCAGAAACAGCAGAGATGTAAACCCTTAGACAGATCGATGTTAACATATTTTGAGATAGCTATGGGAATATCAAAGACTGGGTAAGAAAGAAAAGAGTAGAATGGAACGGTTATATAAACCGAATGACAACAAGAAGAGTAGTAAAGAGGGCGAGATATGGTTCCCCAAAGGAATGGGGATGGAATGAAATCAAAACTGTTTTGAGCAAACAATTTGGGTAAATAGGCAATGTGCTTATTTTGCTGAAAAAATGTTCAGTTGTAGACGATAGTATTCATATATTATAACGGATTTCTACGGCTGTCGCCGCCTCTCCATACCCAGCTTCCAATTTTTTCTATCGTAAGTCGTAACACATATCTTCATCTAATTGCCTCCTGAATACAGCTTCTCTGTGGTCGTCCTCTTTTTCTTCTCTCCGGTGGGACCCACTCTAATATTTTTCTCGGCCAGCGAGTCTCATTCATTCTTTTAACGTGACCGAACCATGTCAGCTGTCTTTTCAATATCGTCTATTATAGTTTTTTCCACCTTCATATGTTCTCTAATTGTTTCATTTCTTACATGTTCTAATCTCGAAACCTGACAACTTCTCCTCAAAAAGTCCATTTCTGTACTAAGTAGCTTCTTTTTATTTCTTGCACTTATGTCCCAAACTTCTGCACAGTAGATTGTAGCGATAGTATTCATAAAATACGTATTCACAGATTATATTTTCGATCGCCACAGATTAGGTGGCAGTCATAACAAATTTTTAAGACTCTCAACTCACGAAAATTATTATTTTATCATGACCGATTTACAGCAAGGTTAACTGCTCGATATCGAGGCCGGATTTCCTAAGTACTATAATATTTATTTCTAATAATTGGTTATTTTAGTCAATATTGTCTGATTGATATGATAACGTTCTGTCTGTTCGATTGTCTAAACGTATTCCGGTACAAACAATCCCAGACTCACCATCAAATCGGTCCTTCCTGAATAGCTAAAAGTCGTTCACTCGATTGCATGTTAATCGGGGCTTTCTGGGCTTTAATAAAATTCGACTTACATATTTAATGTGTTATTTTTTTCTTTTCTTCTAAGTTTTAATAAATTAATAAAGTTTGCTTTATTAATATTTTCAGCACTTTCTCATCACTACCACACCATTTGCAATTCTCATATCAGACACCCAACGACGAAAAAACAAGATACCGTAAAACGGGGTTACTTTGCACCATTTATTATTATTTTTTTTTCTTAGAGTGGATATAAAGTTACTTGAAAGAAGATCTGAACTTTTTATTATATACATCTATTGAACAGGTCGTAATATAGCTTTTATTTTAGCTATTTTTTAGGTATATTGCATAATTAAAAGAAAAACCTAGTTTTATTAGTGGTGCAAAGTATACCCTAGAAGAGTCATACTTTGCACCACTCGATATTTTAATAATATTTGGCTACAATATGCTTACTGGTGCATAGTAATCCTACCGGATTTTAAACTTTGCACCAATTAAATGCAAAAAAATGTTCAGTGGCCAATTTTTTTAATTTAAACCTACCTACATTTATGAAAGAAGCATAAAAGGAAAAACATTGCTACATTTTAAATGAATAAACTTTATTATAACGGCAATAGTGAAAATACGAAGTTTGAAACTAATCCCACCACAATTTGTCGCATTCTGGAACAATGTACAATCCTCGTCTGGAAATTTTTTTGGGAGGTTTTATGGCACCAATGGCGAGTTTTTCATTAAATTCGCTTTCTTCTTCCATCTCTTGCACCTCATTTATTTCATCGTCTGATGAATCCCTGCCTACTGGAAAGTGGTCGTCCAAAACATTGTTCTCCTCTGAATCATCTACGATTTCTGGCTCAACAGCTTTATGAGGTGTGGAAGTAGATGCTTCAGTTAGATCTTTTAAACTAATTTCAGAATGGGCAATACTTTGTCCTGCCGGAACAGTTATTTTCTTTTTCTTCCCTTGTGTCTTAAACTTTGTGGCTTCCTTTCTTTTATCTTCTAAATACTGAATGAAAGTGTTTTCGATATCCGACGAACTTGATTTATTATTTGTTGAATCACTATCAGTTATCACATTAGATCGCTTAGTTGTTTTTAACCGCTCCAAGAGCGGTGTTACATCACAAGGAACGATACCGCATTTCTTAACCGGACTTTAATATCTGATCGCCATTCTTTTGTATTTTTTCGATTAATGACCGTAAAAGCGTTGGAAAATGCTGTTTCTCAAGTACATTTGATCTACTGCCTACATGAGTTTCCTTATATTGAGATAAAATTTCCCTCCAGGCCTTTTTCATTGGAGCAAAGAATGCAACATCTAACGGTTGTGTAACGGGGGTCCTATTCGGAGGCAAATATATAAAATGAATGTTGTGTTTTCGACACAAATCCAGGACTTCAACATTAATATGAGAAGACAAATTGTCTAATATAAAGGACCTTCTTTCCCTGAATTTTTTTAAGCCTAGGAAATAGAATGGTGTTAAACCAATTTGCAAATGTCTGTGATTCGAACCAACCAGAGGCAGTATTTGCATAACGTTTACCAGAGGGGCCATTTTCAGTACCGGTGTCCCACAAATTCTTGGATTTGTACACCACATAAGGAGGTAGTAGCTCACCAGCTGCATTTCCACACATCATAAGAGAAATGCTACTTTTTGAAGAGTTACAAATTCGTTCAGGATATTTAACCCCACGTTTAGTTAATACCTTTTTTTTTCCGGGATCATCTGTTAAGTTAGTCTCATCATAATTAAAAATAGCATGTGGCTCCACATCAGTTATAGTTTGTCTTAAATTTTCAATGTATTCAGTCATTTGGTCTGCATTGAGTGCTGCTCTGCTTCGTTTAATGTTTGAGGCTATCCTTGCAGTAAGGTCCTTATGGCGACTTAAAAATGATTTGACCCAATCGATACCTGGAGTATTATCCTTAAAGCGAGTAATATTTTTTCCTTGGCGATTTAAATAGCTCTTTATTATTTGCCGCAATTCCATCCCAGTAACAGGAAAACCAGCATCACCAAGGCGCTGAATACATTGTACGAAGCACCTTTCCTCTTCGTACGAGAATATTGTTGGGTATCCTGGTTTTCCAGCGTGTACTCCTTTTAATTTATAAAATATAGTTCTCCTTGGGATTTTAAAGGTTTCAGCTGCAACTCTTGTGTTCATGCCATCTTTTATGGCTGACAAACATGCCTTCAGATCTTCTTCTGTGTAGTCTGCATTTGCGAGATCCCAGTTTCCTTTTATAATGTCTGGGCATTTCCTAAAACAATTTTTCTATTTAACTTTTACTCCTGGGGATACTTTGCACCACTTGCAAGTTGGCGGTGCAAAGTATACCCAATTTCACGTCTTAAGTGCACATGTTAACAATGTTTTTTTTGTTATTGCTATCCTCGTTTAAAACCGTTATTTTAACAACTAAAAATCGCAATCGGTTATGGTATATATCATTAGATGTGTACTTACCAATTTTTGACCGCTGTGACTGTCTGTACTGTATGATTTTGCAAAGCCAGAAAATAATAAAATTTTAAGGTTGATATTCGAATCGTTACTGATGAATAACTAACGACCGCAGGGACAATCGCGCGCGTCTTACTGATGTATTGCGATGTTGCCTATGTGTTCTAAAGGTAGTACAAATATCTAAACAAAATTGAGCGTATATTTACACAAAATATACTTTTACACGTTCGGTGCAAAGTTACCCTGCTCAGTGCAAAGTAACCCCGTTTTACGGTATCGTTAATGTTGTGAAGGCTTTTCACATTTGCGATCTTACCTGCTGTAACCTGCTCTATAAAGTGTATCCACGATCGGTGAACCACTGAAGGGCTAACTTCAACGGTCACCAAACAAAAAGATCCGCTACTCCGCATTAAGACAACTTCACGTCACATCATAGATGAATCATTTGTCTTAATAAAAAACATTTAACGTGTACATATAATCACTCTTGTGGTAAATTTAGTATCTACACAATAGGACCAACATGAAGAATGCCCTAAATGAGAGAGTGTACAATATAGGATGCTGGATACAAATATGAGAGCTCTTAGAATAGGTACCTGTAAGTTAGGGATATCTTAAAAATTTATTATGAGAGAGAAATACAAATAACTTCAAAATAACTAGAACATGAACAGAAACAAAATGAACAAAACAAAATCCTAGAACTACACTATTACTTACTAGTTACATAACTCTTTCAAATATCTGTATACACTATTGTTCATCCAACTCACTATTACGCAGATCCTGAATGTAAAGGTGTGGGGATATGGCAACCCTGGTGTCTAAGGCTACCAAGAAAACGATATGAAAACTTTTCTAACACTTTGGTTTACCCAAAAAGAGCACTACAAAACTTTAATTAATTGCTCTTATATCAAAAGCAATACAATCTTTGATAGATTGGAGAGCATTATATAGATGTGTGTAGAGTAAATCTTTGACGGATTTCTGAGGACTTCTGCCAACACAGATGTTGCTCCGTCCCCGACTTAATTTGCTCTGATTTGGAGGCTGGTGCACTGGTTCTTAGGGAATCTTTTTTAAAACTTATATGTCTTTTAGGCACACATGAACACTAAACACTGTAGCCACTATACAGGGTGTTTCATTAATAATTGTCCATATAGTAACTGGAGAAACCTTAGCACAAAATACGAAGATTTAACCTAAATCACTTAAATAAAATGTGGTTCCTTACCGAGTTACAGGGTGTTTTATCTAAAAATTTAAAAAATATTTTTGCTCAGCATTTTGAAACTATTCGACGTATCACTACCATACTTGGCAGAAAGTGCGACTACTAGACACCCTACTAAATTATGATAAACAAACTTTTCTAGCTACTACCAGAGGCGTACGACAGGGGATGGTGAATGGTTGACCCTTCTCAAATTGTACGCCACTGGAGGAATTACTATTTTAGTGCCATTTTTAGATTCTCCAATACTTTCTACGTAAATAATATATTCTTCAGTGGTAACGATAAAGTCATTAGTTTTCGAGATATTTGAAGTTAAATATGAAACGGCACAGTTATTTTGATTATTTTATGATATGATTCATATGATTAAAATTTAAAAATTATTTGTACCCAGTACTTTAAAACTGTTTGGCGTATCCTTATCATACTTGGCAGAAAGTACAGGTACTGTGAATGGTACTAAATTAAGATAAATTAACGTTTCTAGCTACTACCAGAGGCTTACGACAAGGGATAGTGGCTGGTTGAACCTTCCCAAATTCTACGCCACTGACGAAATTGCTATTTTAGTGTAATTTTTTGATTTTGCAATACTTTTTATGAAAATAATGTACTCTTCATTCGTAACGATAAAATGATTCGTTTTCGAGATATTTGAAATTAAAAATGAAGCGACACAATACATTAATCAAAATAACCGTGTCGTTTCATTTTTAACTTCAAAAATCTCGAAAACTAATGACTTAATCGTTACGAATGAAGAGTATATTATTTGCATAGAAAGTATTGGAGAATACAAAAACTGAACTAAAATAGCAATTTTGCCAGTGGCGTAGAATTAGGAAAGGGTCTACCATTCACTTTCCCCTGTCGTACGCCTCTGGTAATAGCCAGAAACGTTTCTTTAACATAATTTAGTAGTTTGTACAGTATCTATACTACCTGCCAAGTATGAAAAGGATTAGTCGAATAGTTTTAAAATGCTGAACAGAAATAGTTTTTAAATTTTTAGATAAAACACCCTGTAACTCAGTAAGGAACCACATTTTATTTAAGTGTTTTAGGTTAAATCTTCGTATTTTGTGCTAACGTTTCTCCAGTTATTATATGGACAATTATTAATGAAACACCCTGTATATTTACACAGTTGGCGAAAGTGAAGTTACATATTTATTACTAAATTAAAAATACCTTTAAATAATTTTATATGTTCGAATGGATTTATTCGAACTCTGACGTTTATGGTCTTTTGTGTGTTTATTTTTATATATTTAGCAGTGACATGTTGAAATGGTCCACTTGAGAAATACGCTAATACACTGAAACAATTGTGAACTTACTTATTTCTCTACTTTAAATAACATTTCGTTAAGAACAAGTGAATTTATTATATACCTAGCTATCAAAAAGCTTGATTTTATGTAACTTTGCTCAAAGATTGGTCTAAATATTTTTTTGGATATTTTATATTGCATGTAATATTACTAACTACATACCTACTTAAGTATTTTTAGAAATCTGGAGTCATGAGATGTTATTGTACTTATTTTTTATTTATTTATTTTTAATTGTATATAAGATATCAAATGATGTATATAAAAGAGACCCTATGGTGTCTTGTAGCGATTTAAACGTGTACTATATAAAAAAAATGAATTTAGAAATTTGACTTCGGGGTTCCTTTTTATTAAATATTTTATTATGCATAAATCATTGTTTTAGAATTATTGAAGAAATAAACATTTCTCACTATTAATATTTTTATTTTGTTTTATTAACCTACTCGGGTTTGCCAGAACTGTCACATAAATTATTTAAACGAAGAAAGCAACCAGGTTTTATAAAAATAACTTCAATTACTTTATCTTAAGAGGCAACATCAGCGCCTGGAAAACACGTTCCAAGATTGCAGCTTTAATTTTGAATATTTTGTCGAGATATTTGGCACACATATTCGTAATATAGTAACGAATGGCGGAACAGAGCCCAATTTGAGAAATATGTTAGAATGTGGAAATTACTTCATAATTAAATATCATACATATTACAAAATGAGTATGTAGTGTCCTTAAGAGCAAAAAAATAAACTTTCTTCAATAGTATGAGTATAATAATTACACTAGTCAACAAAAAAAAGTGCGACTGATGTTAAAATGACTGTACCGGGGAGTTTAAAGCGTCCTGAATGCGAATTCAAACACTAAAATTTTCCACCATGTATAGATTTTGAATTTTCTTCTTAAGGTGCCGTGCATGTATGCGTAGGGGTCCCCGCATACATTGTCTTGTCAGGTGAAATGTTAGATGTTGAGTTATAGAATGTATGAAATATTGCTGTTTATTATAAAAATCCTTTTATACTATATACACGTAAGTTCAGAACTAGAAACAAAAACCATAGTAAGTCTTTTTTACACAATTTTATGCCTATCCCAATTTTCCCATAACACTATGTGGATTAATACAAACACACATTTTATCCTGCATAGTAAAAAACTAGGATAGCTCCTGATTGCGGTTCCTAAATATTGTAAGTTTTACTGGCTAGTAAATTCCATTTAAAAAAATCCATTATTTTAATGTAGAACCTAGAGTTAAGCATGTTCTTTGGGCAAGTGAAGATCTCGAACTAAATCATGTAATTTGGCTTGTTGGATGCAATAAGTTGCTTTTTCGTCGCTTTCTGGAAAATAAAAATCATTCTTTTCTGATACATCATCGGGTTTACTTTTATCGCCATACATTTCCAAATCTTCTTCCCAATTTGCCGGGGGTCCTGGAATTGGTAAATCTTCTCCATGGAAAACCGGTTTTATTGCTGAAATAATATCTGGATATTCAATTTTTCGCTTGCCTTTCCTTGAAAAACCAGACACTTTTGTCATGCAGAAATAACAGTCGTTAAAACAGTTTAGAACTAATAAGTTTAAATGGGTAGGTTTACTGATTAAGGATTACCTTTTGTCTATTCTTTATTTAAATGTTAATGTGTTATTCGTAGACATTAGATATCCCAGTGTTGTCAAAGTATGCACAATTTTTAGGAAAAACGTTAGTTTGATAACATCACCCACCGATATATTACAAATGACTGTTTAAAAAAAATAGTAAAATACTCATAACTCAAAAATCGCAACTCATTTTTTTTTAAAAAATCATAACTCAAAAATCTTACGTGTTAGGAACTTTTTATCATCATATTCATATTCAGAGAGCAAAAATTAACAAAAAACAGCACTTTGCATTCCAGTCGCAAATTGGTTGTAAACTAGTGTTATTGATACACAATATTGTGCATTCGTTTTTGATAGTATATTATCATTGTCGTCCTGCCGACGCACTGTTGAAAATTCGCAGAACTTTCGAAAAAAAAATATTAGTGACGCGCTGATATAGTCTCTTAACTTCTGATGTAGCCTCTTAACTTCTACTGAAAGGAAAGAACAAATCACCGCTGCTACTTTTTCAACTTACTTTTAGTAAAGAGGAAAATAGCTTTTAAAATAGAGATTAGAGTACAAGACAAAAGGTTACTACGAGAAACAACCTTTTCCTGAAACTTGTAGGGAGCAAACCCACAGGTCTTAAAGTCAACAGCCGAGGCCTTATGTTTCTCAGCAGAGGAATATGCTTGTCCCGTCTGAGGTAGATCTAGACATGCCTAACAAGTCACCACTGCATTAAATGAAACATGTAGAACAACTACGGGCTGTATGAAATCTATCCCTACCGTACCGGGCACCTGGATTCGCATCACCAGAAGACCATAGATGCGCCTCGCAATATGTGGAGAAGTTCAGGCAAACTTTCGATGAAAACCACCAATTATATGGGTTTGATGAACCACCAGGAACCAGCCGACTTAAATCAAGGAAAAGGTTTATAAGAAACATCAGCGTCGAACCACCCGAACTGTTCACCCTACACCGAGAACCACCAAATGGAATGAACCTGTACTGGAGAACCTGACGGACACTCAACCGCATTCGCGCCGGCGTTGCCCCTGTAAAACAGAACCTCACTAAATGGGGTATAAACACAAATAACGACGTACTTTGTGAATGTGGGGAGATACAGAATGTGGAGCACCTGAGAGTAACAGACTTTGTCCATCAAAGTGCATCCTCGATGATTTAAGGATCGCAAATACAAAGGGTGTAGACGTAGCCCGATACTGGGCAGAAAAACTGTAGTCCGATCCTTCTTCTTCTTAACGTGCCCTATCAAGTCCCCTTGACGTTGGCGATTAACATGGCGAAACTGTCTCTGTCTCGAGCTATTCTAAATAGGTGTTCTGCTTTCTTTATTCCTGTCCACTCCCGGATATTCTTCAACTAAGAGGCCTGCTTTCTACCAATTCCTCTGCGTCCTTCGATTTTACCCATCATAATAAGTTGAAGAATATTATACCGGTCTCCCCTTACTACGTGTCCAAAATAGGCCATCTTTCTATATTTGATGTTATCAAGCAGCTCGCGGGTAGCATTTGCTCTCTTAAGGACTGCCACATTTGTCAGCAAAGCCGTCCATGGTATTTTCAGAATACGACTGTGCAGCCACATTTCAAATGCCTCCAAACGGTTAATGGTGGATATTTTTAATGTCCATGCTTCGACAGCATACAAGAGGACTGACCAAATGTAGCATTTAATCATGCGCTTTCGAAGTTGAAGTTGCAAGGTATCATTACAAAAGAATGACCTCATTTTTAAAAATGTCGTGCGTGCTATCTCGATTCTACATTTTATCTCTTTATCTGGATCTAGTTGTTCAGTAATATGGCAACGAAGATATTTAAAACTGGGTACTCTTTGAATTATATGACCATCAACATATAACAGTGAATCTTGATGGGCCAAACGGCTAAATACCATGTATTTTGTTTTTGAGCAGTTTATATTTAGGCCAAACTCTCTTCCCACCCTGTCAATGGCATTTAAAAGGTGTTGTAATACATTCATATCATCACTTAAAATAACTGTATCGTCTGCATATCTGATTGTATTTATCATTTTTCCCGACGAATCGGTTATAGTATGTGGAGTTTTCTTATGATAAAGACCAGCTACTTCTCTAACTTTTTTAAACATATTAAACGTATCATGTTTTTCATTCAACTTTTCTAATTCCTTGCATTTATCCTCCATCCATTTTTCTTTAGCTACCTTTATTTTTTGTTTAATTAGTTTCTGTTTTTCTTTGTATTCTGTTTTGTTATCTTTCAGTTTTCTTCTCTGCTCCATCAATTCCAGGATTTCATCAGTCATCCATTGCTGTCTTTTGTGCCTCTGCATCGTTGTTGTATATTTTTCCATTACTTTCCAGGTAAGATCTTTAAACGTGTTCCATATTTCTGTATTGTTTTCATTTGTTGAATTCTTTAGCTGATTATTCAGGTCATTTTCTATTAGTGTTTTGTTGGATGCTGATATATGTAATTTTGGTGTTTTGGGGCTTTCTTCGACTTTTTTGAGCTTCACTTGGATGTCAGCTATTAGATGGTTATGGTCTGAACCGATATCTGCACCAGAATATGTCGTTGATCTCTTGACACTATTCTTAAATCTCTTGTTTAATAGAATATAATATCTGATTTCTAATTATATGAAGTAAGTTATCTCCTGGTCCCTTCCATGTATATAATCTTCTTTTGTGTAATTTCAACCATGTATTTGCGATTATCATGTCATGTTCTTGACAGAACTGGTATAATCTAGTCCGATCCAGACTCGAAAAAGAAAAGTAAGCTTTTAGAAAACCGAGTACAATGAAACATCGCTTCAGCCAATTTATAAAACAAACAGAATGTTTTCTTCCACTCTGTATACTAAAATTTGAATTTGCGTCTCACAAATATTCTAAAGAATTACGTCTCAACATCTTAGAAGAAAAATACGTCAGTGTCTCTTCGAATAGAATAAACAAAATCCAATTGTTTGCTTACATTGACAGATGCCTCTGCCATATGCTATCACAGTTATTATGCGTAACCGGGAGAGAGACAGTCGAAGATAGCTTGGATCGCCGCGAGAATATTATATGTAGTAGAAAAATGATTCCTATTTAAATCTTGAGGGAGTCAGGTGAAGCCTAAGCCTTTGCCGATAAAGTATGTCTTTGGCAGTTTTTTGTGTTTTAATTTTGAGAAATCTGTTTAGTTTGGTGGTCCAGAACCAGCCCTCGGATGCAGTTCATTGAGTTATTCGTTATTAGGGGAATAACATGCTCTCATAGATATGAAAAATAATAGAGCTCCGGTGGAAGCTAGTGTGCATGGGCGCGGGGGGGGGGTGCGTGGCCCCCTAGCTTTTTGGAAGCTTTAAACTATATATGGTTATCCAAAGTATACCAAATATAATGTTCAACACCTTCACATCTTCATGGTGTGTAGTTCTTGAGACAATTAAACCAGGAGACCAACTTTTGATTTCATGAATATAAACACTTTTGAATATCTGCGTATGAAAACATTCCAAATAAATAGAATAATTTGGTTACAATAATTATCCTTCATATAAAGGAGATAAATTAGATCTTAAAAACCATAGGCCAATAATTATCTTACTGAACCACCTATACCTACAAGCTCTTTACTCGAATAAGTACTGGCAAATAGATTGGAAGTACCTATAATTCGATTTCTACCAGAAGAGCAAGTAGGGTTTCAATGAGGCCACGGAACAAATGACCATCTGCAGTGCCTTAAAATTATATTCAAAAAGTCTATCGAATATAATACACCACTGGTTTTTATTTTTGTTGACTTCCACAAAGCATTTGACAGAGTAGAAATAGTAGCGATCTTAAAAGTACTATTAGACTTTAGAGTAAACCACGCAAATATGTAAATATTATTCGAAATGTATACAAAAATGCAACAACAACTGTAAATCTTCATTGCATGACTGAGAAGATAAAAATTGGCAGAGGAGTGCTGCAGAGAGACACTTTGTCGTCAAAGTTATTATATAAAATTATTTACAACAGTCATTGAGTATCTACGCATTTAAATGTTTAATTATTAGAGTGGGACTCAAAGTTTATGGCATGCTTTCAAATGGGCGAGGCCTAACAGACCTCAGGCTGGAGGGTTAATGAAGGAAATCTGGAAATAAAATTGGGAAATGAAATTTTCCAGTATTGAATTAATGTAAGGAATAGTCAGGTGGAGAAAATATTTATATTAATACATCTATATTCAAAGCGTACAACTTTTAATAAAAATATATAAAAAATACATATCTACAATACTCACACAAAATAAATACTTAAGAGCGTAGGCGCAAAATTTCAGGCCAATGCTTTTTAAATACATTTATTTTTTCGAAGCTGAAAAAAACTAATATTTTTGAAAAATTTAAACGCAAAATGAAAGATTACATTATTACCGAGGGCAGAAAGTCTCTTAGAATAAACAAAAAGTTTCTTTTTAGAGATATTTTATGATATTTGAAAGATAAGATATTTGAAATTAAAAATCACACTCCATTTGCTCTTTTTTTCACCTCGGTAACTTATTAAAATAAACACAGAAGTTTTCAGTGACTTTCAGCCCTCAGTAATAATGTAACCTTTCATTCTGTTTAAATTTTTCAAAAATACTTTATTAGTTCTCTCGGGACTCGAAAAAATAAATGCATTTAAAAAGCATTGGCACAAAATTTTGCGCCTACGTTCTTTTAATTCAAATAATAAACTTAACAGTTAATACATATATAAATACAGATTATCTAAACAAACCAAAAGCTTCCAAAACATTACTTTTAGCATTTCTAATCATAAAAGCATACACATATTCCTCACAGTCTCTATCCCAAGGAGGATTAAAAAACTTAAACACTTTTGACTCACTACTAAACTTAACATAATTAACTCCTTGGCCAAAAATGTATCTCCCATATACAATGAACTCCCTATCTTTATAAATAAATAATCTTGATCGCCCAGGACAAATTGTACCAGACTTCATTATTGTTGTCTTCGATATAGATTCATCCAGTTCGAGATCCTTGCAAGGGTCGTAAGTATACTTTATAAAAACGTCAACTAAATCAAAAATGTTTAAATTATCTTCTACATACGTTTTATACAAAACTCTTCCTTTGGTATATATAATTGGACACTTTGTATTCCACTCTAGATTGTTCCTATCAATCGAAGCATGGATTTTGTTTATAACGTATTTGGATTCATATTTACCTTCAAATAGTTCTTCTTCAACATCATCTAGTTTAAATGTTCCGTTCAATACTCCAATTACACCGATATTCTCAAAATTGTATCCTTCTTTTTTAATTTTTTCATAGATTTCATCATCTTCATCCTCTTCGGAGTGTTTAATTTTGTAAAGTTTCTTATACTCGCTTTCTATAAGAGAAACATTATATTATACATTTTTTTTATTAAAAATTTCAAACCAGATTTTAGTAGGTAATATATGTGTAGGTATCATGTAAAATAATAATCAATGTGACTTGATTAAACTAAGCAAATAACTTACCTGATAATTTTCCAAACATACATTCATGTTTCATAAATTGACCACTAAAACATCCATTTCCAGTATCATCACAATTCTAAAAAATAGATATAGGTAATATTATGGAATAAATTAAAATAATCCTTAAATGTAAATTGGAGGATTAAAACGCTCAACATCAGAAATATGACCACTGGAGGAAGAGAGCTTGCCGATTTCATTCAGAACAATTAATGGGACATTCAGGACTCTAAGAACTATAGAGGGATAAAGCTAATGTCGCAGGTTAATGAGAGACATTGATAGGAGAACAGTTTGGATTTATTCCAGGAAGGACAACAGATACCTTGTTTGCTTTAAGACATTTGAGAGAGAATGAAAAGAAGAAAAGAGAACATTTAGTATTTATAGATATTGAGAAGGCATATGACACAGTTCTTTGGCAAGGGCTGTGGAGATGTGTGAGAGAAAATGGGTTCCTGAGAAGTATGTAAGGCTTGTGAAGGATATGTAAGAGGAACATACACCAAAGTTAGGACTTGTGTTGAATTGACTGAAAGTTTTCCAGTGACAGTTGGTTTGCATCAAGGCTCTTCACTCAGTCCCTACTTATTTAATGTTATCTAACAATAAAACACTAAAAACGTTTGTTTTCTATATTTCCACAAAATTTATTACAACTATGTGACTACAGCCGTTTCGGCAGAGTGCCTTTCTCAAGTGATTTAGATTACTATGGGTTTGCCTTTTTAAAGTCTTTAACTGAAGAGGTTGAGGAGTGGGGAGCTGTTTGTCTCTAGTTGGTCATTCAGAATTATATCTGTATTTTTCAATTTATTAATTTCCATAGATTCTAATAAAGATAGCTTAAGGCCTTTATTTTGAATATTCAGAATTTGAAACTGTTCATTAAAAGAATGATTATGATCTAGAAGGTGAAGTGCGTATGTAGAAGTGTCTGTTTTTCTATTGTTGAAAGCCCTTTTGTGTTCTGCTATCCGTTTGTCAAAGGTTCTGCCAGTTTGACCGATGTAAGTTTTGTAAACGGCTGAAACGTTTTCAGTGTTTTATTGTTAGATAAAATGAACTTCCATCAAGTAACGGCCGAATCCATTAATTATTTAATTTTGTTGTGGATGTACTGACACAGAGGGTATGAGAGCTCCTTGGTCAATCACTGGCAGATCCAGAAATGTGTCTTGGTGGGAGGGAGGGGGACTTCCGATGAAACACAAACAAAAAGACATAAAAAAGATAAATCTAAACTACATAAAAAACAAATAATAACTTTTATGCATTAACGCTCAATTTCATAATAAAGTTAAAGTGGATGTTAAATTTTAAGTTTATACTTTTATCAATGGAATTATAATACACATTAAAGTAAACTTTAGTTAATATTCACTTTAAGTTGATTATGAAACCGGGAGTAAGTTCCCTTAATTTTCCTAACAGTTTTATTGAATTGAATTTATCTGTCTATGGTGTGTAAGTTTCATGAATTTGAATTTTAGACCTTCTCGGGGGTGAATTTCCCCTATCCCCCCTCGTTGATCTGCCACTGTGGTCAATTGGTCAATGCTCTTTGCTGATGGCATCCTGTAGAGGAGTGACACTTGAAAAGGGAAAAGCAGAGGATGAAGAGGAACTAAGTGGAAAAAGCCCATGAGTACACCTCAGAGGTGTAACCAGAATGATCCTAAGGGGGGGGGGGGGGGTTACAACTACTTGATGGTCTCTGGGGGGTATGGAATAGTAATGGTGTTAAACATATAGAGCTCAAAGTACATCCAAATGGGGGGGGGTTATAACCCCCAAAACCGCCCCCTAGTAACGCCTATGGTACACCTAATATGCTAGGATAGAATTAGAGCACATAAATAAATGTAATAGAGCTTTTCATCGATTGTCAGTTGTTTCGAGCTGCTGTCATGTGTCACATAATATTAATATATCTATGTCATACATCTTTGGTTTGTATGCTTCTTTTCATGAGCATTTTTCAGTGCGTCACAAATGATAGAAAAAAAGGTAGGTAAGTCCGTGATAATATACATTTTAGTGACATGACATTTTAGTTAAATCTGACAGTTGTCACATTTTATTTAGAATTGGACCTAAAAACAAATCAATTGTGTTTATTGCATTTATAAAATGGTATTTTCTTTGATTTGTATAGTCTTATAAATTGTACAGATTATATTCATAGATATATTATATAATTCGTAAATATTTTTTTTTTCGATTATAGCGACATCTTTTGACAACTAGAATAAATGTTATAAATGTCACTGACGAAATGTAATCACTGACTGGGTTTTTTTTCTGTCACATGCAATTTAATGTGTTAGAAAGAAATCGAAAAACTGTGATACACTGAAAGATCCTCATGAGAAAAAGCATATCTGGTATATATACCAATAACTAGGAGGTAGATATATTAATATTATGTGACACATGACAGAAGCTCGAAACAAATGACTGTGAATGAAAAGCCCTATCAATTGACTAATCTAAAGCAAATAATAAGAAATTGAATGAAATCAAAATTGGTAGAAATAGAAAGCAAACTTAGAATTAATCAAAATGGATAGATACAAATAATATATTATTTACAAAGTTTGATCGAAAACAAGAATTATCAGGAAATATAAATCAGAGTATATATCGCAAAATCTATATAATTTAAGTAAAAAAGGCAAAAAATTAACAAAACTTTATAACTATTGTAACTAAAAAAGTGAATAGGTAGGTACCTTTAAAAGAAATAGTAATACATACTTTTGAACTATTATCCATTATATATAGTTGCTTCCAATTTTAATTTTTAAACAACAAAAATCTAGTATAAAGTATAAATTGAATATAAAACGAAAATGAAACTTTCTGGATTATTTCCTATTTCACATTTAAATTTACTTTATTTTTATTGACAACAGGTGACAGTGACAACTGACAAAACTGAGTTTCAGCAATGTTGCCAGATGTAGAGATTAATATCTTCAAAAATATAAAATGAAAAGTATTTTGTATTCAAAGCCATGCATGGTATGTACAGTACAAAATAACAATTTTTTCTATGCTGTGGCCTTGGTATGTGGGAGAAAGAATAATAACATAAAAGTACGGAAATGAATGAAAAAAAGGAAGTTTTCTATGTAGTTACCTACCTACTATGAATAAAACGAAAACGCTTTATTTGAACTGAATAACAATGGAAAATACCAGTTTCCCGAATTTATTCACAGAATTGTAACAATCTTTAAGAAGAATAAGGAATAAGTATAAGTACTTCTGCTTCTGAGATATATTTTTAAAAGCGAAATATTTTTAATTTAGTTAAGTGTTTAGACGTGGCAACGTGTGGAGGTCAAATCCGTCAAATCAGAATCCTGCATTCTACACTTTGACATTTTCCTTCATTCTGTCTAGCTAGAGGTGTTCAGAACAATTCGTGGTGGTACGAAAATAAATAACAAAAACCATCAATACTTTCTTGCGATATTTTTTTCGCATCGCTAATGTTTGCAAAGACGCTTAAATTTATGTAGACGTTAGTGGTGTTAATACAACAAAACACTGTTATACAGTGCGCTGGAATAAGTGTTACCCACATTTTAAATACTTTATTTTTAGCACATAAGCAAAACGCTCGACAGGTCGATTTTTAAAATAATCATAGTCATAATATATTATAGCATCAATGTTTCGAGCTTTACGCGATCCCTCTTCGGGTGACAGTCATAACTTTGATTTTTTTGAGATTGGGAAATCATTTAAAAGCTTTTGAAATATTGATTACAAAAATGTATAATAATACATACTTGCGCAAAATTTCGGTGCAATGCTTTTTAAATGCATTCATTTTTTTCGAAACCTGAGAAAACTAATAAGAATTTTTGAAAATTTTAAACGCAGAATGAAAGAGTACATTATTACCGAGGGCCGCAACTCCCTAAAAACCTCCATAATGTTTATCTTAATAAATTATGGGGGTGAAAACGAAGATAAAATTTAGTATGATTTTTAATTTCAAATCTATCATTCAAAAGAGACTTTTTGTTTATTTTAAGAGACTTTCAGCCCTCGGGAATAATGTAATCTTTCACTCTGCGTTTAAATTATTCAAAAATACTCATTAGTTTTCTCAAAATTCGAAAAAAATGAATACATTTAAAAAGCATTTGACCGAAATTTTGCCCAAGCGTTATAAATTTTTGTAATTAGTATTTCAAAAGCTTTTAAATGAGGTGTCACATGATGTACTTTCCCATTTAAAAAAATCAAAGTTATGACTGTCACCTGAAGAGGGCTCTCGTAAAGTTCGAAACATTGATACTATAGTATTTTTACTACAAAAACGTTATTACGTAGGTCAAACTTTTTGACGTAAGAGAACTGTCAAAACATTAGAATGTGACTTTTCATTATTGCCGTGTTTATAATAAACATAGCAATAATGAAAAGTCACATTCTAATGTTTTGACAGTTCTCTTACGTCAAAAATTTTGACCTACGTAATAACGTTTTTGTAGTAAAAATACTATATAATATACTATGATTATTTTAAAAATCGACCTGTCCGAACGATTTGTTTAAGTGCTAAAAATAAATGAGTTAATATGGGGGGTAACACTTATTCTAGCGCACTGTATATGTACCTACTTATGTGGATTACATAGGTATAGTTGTCCCAGTTTATATTTGCCCGAACGTTACGATTCATTTTCAAACAAGTTAAATCAAAACTTTAATTGAAATTGAAACGTACGTCGATGTGTAATATCATTGATGAATACTGTCAATGTAATAATTAGGAAATATCTATTATCGGTGGATGTATTTTATAAAATTATATTGCACTTTTATATTTTGAAATATATTTAACACATAACTTTATGAAATAAACACAATATTGTGAGTTATAACTTCCAATAAACACAACAAATGCGCTAATGTCACTGTCACTGAAAATGATAAACGTCAAAATTCATAAGGTTTGTTCCAACACGACCGAGAACCGTCACGAAACGGTAACGCTTCTGCGCAGTAAACAAAATCCGTTCCAACAAAAATATGATCGTCATCGGATCGTCCTTCCCACTGTTCCAACAAGAATTGTGATCTTTCGGTGACGGTTTCGTGATGATCATTTCAGTAATCAAATGCATAATGTGCTGGTTGGACTGACTTGCGCACTAGGATTTAATTCTTTAAAGTTTTTGAGCCTTTGATCGACTAAGAGCACACAAGCTGTCACCAACAAAAATGACAAATATATGATTACCGTCATGGGACGATAACTGGGCGATACAATTACGAACATGCGCACAACAAACAGTACAAGTAGTTTCGTGACGGTTTCTGGACCGTCCAAAAGTTCATGTTGGAACAAACCTACCGTAAACAAGGTATCAAAGTCATGCCGTATTGCTTATCCTTGTTTAACTTGGTTTCTATGGACAAACGATTTAATTTTGCGATACCTAGCAGTTTTTGTGAGTAAAAAGAGACCTAGTTATAAAAAGTAATTCGTGAATAATACTTTCTGGCATGTACAAAGATATAATGGAAGAACTATACAGGGTGTCCAGAAACTCTACCGACAAACGAAGACAGAAGATTCTTCAGATAATTTTAAGACAATTTAACCCAATTCGCTTAGTCCGAAAATGCTTCCTAAGGGAGCTAGAGCTCTTTGAAATTGAAGATGGCGTCGTGTAATAAGTTTTTCTTAAATACCTCCAGAACGCCTCTATTTAGAAAAACAAAAATTGGTACGAGTATTTATCTTCTAGAGATAACTCGTATTACATTGATTGCGAATTTCTAGTACCGATCATAGGCGTCCGTTTTGGGTAGGTCAACGGTTATTTTATCGCCCAACTTTTTTGTCTTTACTTTTTAAGCATTTTTGACTGTGAATTATTAAATTGTAAGGTATTCTAGTACTACAAGGTACTCTTGCTTTAAGTCGGTAGGGTACACCGTTTTCTAGAAAAATCGATTTGAAAATTTTTCGTTTTTTGAATTTAAAAAAAATTTTCAAAAAAAAACTATTTAGAAAGACTAAAACTGGTACATTTATTTATATTCCAGAGATAAATCGATTTCATTAATTTCGAATTTCTAGTACCGGTCATAGGCGTCCGTTTTGGGTAGGTCAACAGTTATTTTATTGTATACGTTTTTTGTCTTTAATTTTTAAGCATTTTTGGCACTAGAATATTCAATTATAAGGTATTCGAGTACTAAAAGTTACTCTTGCTTTAAGTTGGTAAAATACATCGTTTCTTTTTGAAAAAATTTTTCAATTTTTTTTTCAAATTTCCAGAACGAAGAACTTTCAAATCGATTTTTCTAGAAAACGGTTCGTCCTACCGACTTAAAACAAGAGTACCTTTTAGTACTAGAATACCTCACGATTTAATAATCCAGTATCAAAAATGCTTAAAAGTTAAAGACAAAAAAGTTATGCGATAAAATAACCGTTGCCCTACCCAAAACGGACGCCTATGACCGGTACTAGAAATTCGCAATGGATGAAATCGATTCATTTCTGGAAAGTAAATATGCATACCAATTTTCGTTTTTCTAAATAGAAGCGTTCTGGAGGTATTTAAGAAAAACTAATTACATGACGCCATCTTCAAAGAGCTCTAGCTCCCTTAGGAAGCATTTTCGGACTAGGTGAATTGGGTTAAATTGTCTTTAAATTTTCTGAGGAATCTCCTGTCTTCGTTTGTCGGTAGAGTTTCTGGACACCCTGTATATGCTTCCTATGAAGACAAGACACATGTAAGATTTCCAGCTCAGCAGACGCACAATCGAATAATGTTTATATTTTGTTCAATCGAATATTACATATTCGATTAAATTCAAACGTTTTTACCCTTTCCTTTAAAGTTTTGATCTGCTTGATTTCGATATCAGCGACAAAATCACAGGTCGTGATTGAGATCTACCGCCCATCTCTAATGTATAGACAAGTAAATATTTTCCTTCAGTCATAACCTGCTGCTGTTGACAAGCTGTCCCAGCTGAAATCCTCAAAATTTTAAAGTTCTAAACTTTATCAAATTGCTGTCACTCCTTTCATCAATCTGTGATTCTGCTTTATCAGCGCAGTAATTTGTAATTTGCTAGTACCATGGATTATTCTACTCCTACACCCGGTCTGTTAACGAACATATTTTTGCAAATAATGCAAAGTCCTTTAAACATTGCCCTCGTGTGTATTATCGGATTTCTAGTGTATAAAATTTTCAAGAGTCGAAATAACGATGTACCCGTGCGAACTACGGTCGTGGAATTACCGAAAATGAAGAAAAGAGACTTTACATTGGAAGAATTAAGGAAATACGATGGTACCCAACCAGATGGAAGAGTTCTTGTAGCTGTTAATGGAAACGTTTTTGATGTTACCAAAGGAAAACGCTTCTACGGTCCAGGTAATCTTCATATTCAATTCATTATAAAAATATTGGTGATGTCATCGAGCTTGAATAGATAGAGGTAATAATTAGCACCCGGTATAATTGTTGTTAATGTGCTAGTGTTCTTTTAATTACATGTATATGAATTTGAACCCATTATTTAAAAGATAATGGTTGATGATGGAAGTAGGCCAACCCACAATAATTTACATTTTGTATGATTGGGTAAGGTTAATAAGATTATTTGTCATCTTTTTAACACTAAACACAGTACCTACCTGTCATATTCATTATCATAACCAATATAATGGAGGAATTTTACTATAAAATCAGATTACAAAGAAAAACCTCATCCTATATGGTGCACCCACTCATCATTCTCTTTGCCTTATCCCTATGAGGGGTCGGCTTCCATAATTGCATTTTTCCACACAATTCTCTCTTGGATCATATCAATATTAATCCCCTTTACCAACTAGCCCACTCACTAAAAAGGAAAATATGCGCAATTAAGTTTGCAGTGAGTCTATACTTACCTGTACTCTCCAGGCAGACATACATTGTGACTTTTGCTTTCAAGTTAGAAGTATGGTCATGACGTCAAAAAAGATGTATGTTTGTATTTTTAAATTGCCATAAACAGGGGCAACTTCTTAGTAAAACTCTAGGAATTCAGTAATAAAAGCTCTCCACATGGTCCTTAGATCACTCATGGTTCTGAATACACTGTTTGCTGTTTGTTTTTTCATAAAATGCTCAATACTATGAAACATCCAAAGAGCGGTCCTACACCACTGATTGAAAATGAAACATGCAGATACTTATTGCCCATATCCATATACTATCGATCTTCCCCATGCAATTATAATTGCTTGTGCTAAAAATCAAAATGATCCTGATTTCGAGACGCTGGGTTGCGCATTCCACATTTTTGCCATAGACACACACTCTTTTAATTGTACCCTGTACCAGGCACACTTAAACCTTCTCGCTTCCTTCTTAGTAAGTAGGCACTTAAAGGTATTCTGATTTCAAAATTCTAAACTAATTGAAAACAGTTATTATAAATCGTGTTAACTCTTTGCGACACAAGATTTTATAGATTTTCTAAACCCTTGTGGTACGGAAACATTCAATTGCACATGTAAAATGACTTCACTTTTCAAGAAACGAGTGATAACCATTTGTTTTTGGCTGATAACTAAACCGTGCGAATTTTACCAATTATTAATGATTATACTTAATCGACTCAGAGGGAATAAATAATACAAACCTCTTGCGTATGCGTAACTTGATAAAAATAGATTAGTAAGGGGTTCATTTTGTGGACAACTGTGCAATATGTAGCAAAAATTAGATGGTTTAAATTTCAATCAGGTATGCCGAAAATAGTTCAATCAAATTTAACAAAACTTTTATTCAAGGTACACAAATCAGAATTGAAGGAAATAACCTCAGAGAAAAGAATAATTCTTAATTTGAAAAGGAAATGCAAATTACTTGAAATTTAACGTTATCATAAATTTATATCATAAATATTCATTAATATCAAGTGGTGATACCAAAAGATAAATGTCACTTGATTTAGAGGCAACTTCAAGAAACCAAAAACTGAATAATATATAACTGAAACAAAGAACAATGTCATAGCTGGAATTAGCCTAACAAAAGAGCTTTGCACACAAATAAGGAGGGATCGTTATTTATAGTTTCCCCATCTTATTGCACAATAATTATACCTGCCCATAGGAAGGTTTAAGATTTTAGAAAACAGGATACATAATGACAACAGCGGGACTCAGGAAACTAACCTTGCCCCCCTTTACTCTCGGAATAATAGAAATTTTTAATTTTGTTTACACAAACCTAATAGTCTATTATTAAAGTGCGGCCTGCACTCAGACCCAAAGTTTCTAGTTTGGCCCTCAATACCTTGTAAGTTGGAAACCCCTAGTATAAATTAACAATTTGAAAAGAGCCCTTTTACATCTTCATGCCTTCAGAACATCTGTCACCTGTGGTAGAAAAATCCAAACATCTCTGCCTACATCCGTAACCCAAGAATCAAACATATACATACACTAAAGGAACCACCCCTGATCAAAAATAACAATCCATGTTCTGGTTTCGAAAGATTTACATTTAACTTTGGGATATATAGAGTATTTGAGTTACTGCTTAAGAATTTCTCCTTGGCTGTTGATTTTTGCCTCTAGATATGTTAAGGCTTATATATAAGGCTTATTCCATGACCATCTCACTTACAATTTATACTCAATTGTTTAAATATGAAATTGAAAAAGTCAATTTTGGATTGTTTATACTGCATTCATAAATAAATTAAAAATAAGCCACCTTTAACCTTATTAATAAACAAGATACTGAATATAATCAATTATGTTTGATCTTGAGGTTTTTTTTTATTTTTTAATGATATATACATTATAGACGATAGTTATTGACCTAGTAATAAATCGTGTAATAAATAGAGAAACCTGTTTTTCTAACAAGTAAATATTAAAAGAAAAAAATTATGGATATGGTTTTTGGACTCATTTTTGTAGATATTTTAGAGTCAACTTATACACATACAGGGTTGAGGGTTGGCTATTCAAAAGAGCCCACCCTGATATTTGGCAATATTTATTGGAAACTTGATGAAAACTTGTGAAATGCTAAGACATTTTTGTTACGAAGGGCACATCTTTTAACGATACAGATATCTGTCATTTGTTAATGTTTTCTTACATAATTAGTTTAACATATCTGCCGGGAGTCAAAAGTCAACACCAGAGGAATAATAATAACAAAAAGTGTACAAATATTGGCATTTTCAGATGATGTTGATATCATAGCTAGAAGTAAAAGAGAAATGATAGAAGCATTTAATGCTATAGAAAGAGCGGCACAAACAGTGGCCTAAATATTAATGAAATAAAAACCAAATACATGAAAGCCGGCAAATCGACAGGCCAAAGAAACCTACAGAATTTGACAATAGGAGACTATAACATCGAAAGCGTAAAAATTTTTACATATCTAGGTTCACTAGGTGCACTAATGGACTCATTAAACATCTAAGATCTAACAACATCACGAGAAAAACCAAATGCAAAATATACAAAACCCTGATAAAACCGGTCCTTATATGTAGATCAGAGATATGGACACTGACGAAAAGCGATGAGAACTTATTAGGTACGTTTGAACGAAAAATCCTTAGACACATATATAAGGGGGTGAAAGAAAATGATGTATGGCGCAGAAGATATAATTTTGAACTATACGCAGCATACAACGAACCCGACGTCATAACATCCATAAAGATCGGACATCTGCGCTTGATGGGCCATGTTGAACAAATGTTGGAGACCGAAACACCAAAACACATAATGAAGTAAACACCAGTAGGGAGAAGGTCAAAGGGAAGACCCAAATTTAGATACATGGAACAAGTGGAACAAGATCTGAAAACACTTGAGATTACCCACTGGAAGAACAAAGCAAGGAACAGAACAGAATGGCGGAAAATCCTAGAACAAGCCAGGACCCAAAGGGTTGTCAAGCTACTGATGATGATGATCTGCCGGGATGTCATCAGGACCAACAGCTTTCCTGTTCTTTGCCAACTTTATAGCATGCAGTATTTCTACCTTTAGTATTTCTGGTCCTTTGCCTTCACCTGATACATACCTGTTGTACTTCTGATTTCTGATCTGATGTCATTAAATAGTTCAATAGTATGTATACCAAATTGTTCAAATTTCTTCTTCATTAATTATCTGTTTCCCTAGTCGACAATTGTATGATGAGTTTTCTTATGATAGAGAGCAGCTATTTCTCTACTGTTTTTTCAGCTATGTTAAAATAATTTTTTTTCAGGGTTTTTAAAGGTATTTGTGGGTCTTGAGAAAATATGGTTTTTTGGTAGGTCAGAGGCGTTTCGCAAATTTTTGAATATCCCAAAGGACTCAAATACTTCAAATTAAGCCTTAATAACCTATTGAAAATTGTTAACCTATTGTTAAATTAACCTATTGAAAAAACCTTAGAATTGTCATCTGTTGTGAAGTCTATAAAATGGGAAAACTTTCCAAAAACTCCTTAAAACCAGTTTTTTGAAATTTTGAAGGTGATGCATCTTACGGAAAAATCTGGAAAAAATCAGAATTATTTTTTTTTGATAAAATACACAAAATAAAATAGATCTGCAGCCATCAAAAAAAAGTTTTTTTTTATTTAGCTAATGCCTCGACAATTAATGGCCATTGGCATGGTAGGTACGGTAAATTTTTGCAGTTAGGTACCTAGTGTCATGTGTAGTGTGTGTGTTGAGTAAGTGTCTTGTTACTTTGCAAAGTCGATGATTGTCTTTGCAAAGAGATGCTAATTGTATCCGAACGTCTGCGGTCCCTCTGGTGAGTACCGATCCCACAAGGACAGAAAACTATTTTCATTTATTAATTTATAATAAACGAAAAATTTCTTACCCTGGTGAGATTCGAACTCATGACCATTTTAACAAGTTATATGTACTTACTTAAGCTTTTTTCGAAAAATAAAAAATATATTTTTATGTTATGTACAGTCGAAAAAATGAAAGAATACCCATGAACGAACATATAAAACACGCTGTATTTTCCTGTCACCGTGTCACAAAGAAAATTGCCCAGCTCAAGTACATGTAATAATAATTATTACATGTACTTGCGCTGGCCAATTTATTGTATGACACGGTGACAGGAAAATACAGCGTGTTTTATATGTTTGTTCATGGGTATTCTTTCATTTTTCCTACTGTACACTCAGCCTAAGGATCTATAAAAAATAGTTAAGTTTTGTAAAAGCTTCTGGCTATGGGTGTGAATTTTTGAAATGTTAAATTGATTGAAACCCACTGAAAAAAAAGATAAAATAAAAAAGAACAAATGACGTTTTTGGGGTTAGGGGGAGTGGGTGGTTGGCTAAAATTGCGCCAAGTCTTATTTTTTAATCACATCCAACGTAAAAAAAAAATGAAAAAAATTTAATTCTGAGAGTGAGAGCATTTTGTCTATCTTAACGGGGGTACCCTTTGTTCACTTATTGATAAAAAACAAAACAAAGAAGACATCTTCTTCTTTAAGTAATGTGCCCAAATTTAAGCGTGGGTAGCTTCCATGACAATTTGCTGATATCCTTCTCTAACTTGCACGGCATATTATAATAGTTGATCTGCTGATACGCCATTATATTGACGAAGGTTTTGGAGCCATGAATATCTCTTAACAGCATCCTGTATCTGCTACCTCTCATTATATGTGCGTGTATGTTTACTACTAGCACGTACTGTACGAAACAAGTAATAAAATCAAAAACAAGCAATAAACACTAATTACAATACCTACTAATGAGCTTTTATGCCTTTTAATAGCTTCTATTGAGAGAAAGTGGAATTTCTCCATAACCGCAATACAATACACAAATTCAAATTAAGTTGGTAAATATTTCAAACGAAAACAAAGGAGATATATAGGTAATAACAAATAAAAGGTAAAAACTTACAATCAGGACATCAACGACGAAGTCAACACTATTTCGCGTGTGTACATATTCGAGTTCTGAAGGCATCTCATTCCTTATATCACAGGGACGAATTTTTGGATTTCAAGTGGTAAGCATCCAATCCTCTTCTTTGCGACACATGTGAATTTCGATAACATGCTAGCAAGGAACAACACAGGCGTCGACAAGGGTAAAAAAGGGATATGATTTCGAACTATTTAAACAACCAAATCAATTTTATGAGAATTCCAACAGTCCGAATTCAAGTTTTCTCTTTTTATCATCTTGATTAAGTCACCTTCTCCTTGACCTACCCTGTTTAAGACTTCTCTGTTTGAAATGCGTTGAACCCATAGAACCCATTGAAAAGAGTCATAGTTTGCTATAAATAATAATTACCGATATGTAAAGATAACCTTAGGTAAACTGTTAATTGCACCATAGATATTGTTCACACTACATGGTAGAAATCTAAAATCAAAATCCCCAAATGGGAATCGTGGAAGTTAATGGGTAAAGTATCTGTACTTTCGATAATAACGAAAGTTGTTTAAAGAGAAGATATTTAGAATTAAAAATAACTTTAAAATATTCAATATTGTTTATTTACATAAAAAATATTTTCTTCGACATTGTCTCTGCGATAACGTAGAACATTTAAATTTGCACATTAATGTCATAGATTTAATAATTCTAAAAAGTAAATGATTCTTAGTAAACTTTTATGTAAAAATATACTGTTATCAAAGAAATTATCTCTTAATTTTTATTATGCACTGATAACTTTTAAATTGCTTAATCATCAGTTTGTAAAGTTGTAATGATGCATTTAAATGAATGACAAACCAATTTAGTCTGTTATAAAAAATTACAAATGAACAATTTTATTATCCCCAATTTACTCTAACGCGTCCACCAATCCTCCATCTCTGTTTATACTACATCTAATCGTTCTATTACAAGATTACGGTTCCAAGATTGCGGCTTTAATTTTAAATATTTAATCTTTAATTTATTTTTTAATATTTATGTAATATAATAAAGAATGGCGGTACAGAATGTTAGTATGGGGAAATTACTTTATAACTAAATAAAATATTGCAAAAAGGAGCCTGTACCGCCATTAAGAAGAACAAGAAACTGTTTTCTTCAAATAAATTTTTTTATCCCATGCCTAGATTTTGTGTCACATTGGAACTACTAAAGATCGATTTTCTATAACAAGAAATCGAACGTGACTGACTTGGCAACATTTAGCGCGCCTATGCGTATAATACTTATTGTTTTTGATAATATAATGTCACTGTCAGTGTCGTGTTGCCGACGCACTGTTGCCCCACTGCTGAAAGTTCGCAGAAATTTCGAAAAACAAAAATATTGATAAAGCACTACTGTTTACTCTTAAGACATTTTTTATTATCACACTGGGAGTTATTCTATGAACCGTTTCGGTTATTATTCTCTCTAATTGATCAACATCTGCAAGTGGAAGTTGAAGATTGAAGATATACCTACCTTTTGTTTGAAGTATTACCCCCAGAAAAAAAAGTGGGTTTAGATCTAGACGCCAAGGAGTTTCAAAGAAATGATAAAAAACTCTGCCATTGAAAATATTTTCAATGTATAAACAGGTTAAGGGATACTGGAGCAGCCAATGGGCTATATGATTCTGCAATAAGAATTTTTTCCAATAGTTTTGCTATTTGTTATTGTCATGTCACAAGTTTTCTTATGTTATGTCTCATGACGTCATATGCTCGGTGAATGAGGAATTTATGGGGAATACAGTCTCTCGGGTGGCGAGCCCCTTTTTAAAGCCAGATTGTGTGTTCCTTATGTTTTCATCTATCTTTTTGAATACCCGTGTTTTTATAATGCTAAAAGGAAACCTTTTTTGGCGCAGTTCATCAGGACTCATTATTCTATGGCCAAAGCACTTATTTGCGTTCGTTGTTATAGGAATCGGAATCAACGTTGACAGCAGCCCATCATTTGGGATTTGTCCACTTATGTACATTTTATTGAAGAGGGCGGTCACCAGTTTTATTTGATTTATGTCCAGTAGTTTAAGAATTTCTGTCTGTATCTGGTTTGATCCGAGAGCTTTGTTGTACTTAAGTCTGTTATCAAGTGTGCAATGAAACTTTACATTTTCTTATAATGCTGCTTCAAATCCTTTGAAAAATTGGCGAAGCTATTTTCAAACCAAACGGTAGGTAAGCCAATTGGAAATGTTCGAAATCCATTGGAATTGGTCTGCCTCTCTTGCAAATGCTTTTGTTTCTGTTGTATCTTCATGGAAATGGACCAAATTAACAATTCAACATCTAAAACAGAAAAATACTTGCAGTTTTTAGTTTTACGGTGCATTCCTTTTTCTTTACCATTTCTTTCCTTTTATTGCTAGGGTTACCGGAACGGTAACGCCTACGCCGAACAAATAGTGGGAGGATATCAGTGCGGTTTCCGTCCTAATAAATCAACAACGGACCAGATATTTACAGTGAGGCAGATCCTTGAAAAAACCCTAGAGTTCGGCGTCGACACCCACCACATATTCGTTGACTTCAAAGCCGCATATATGACTCCGTTAATAGAAATAAACTTCTACTTGCTATGGTAGAATTTCGAATACCGTTTCATCTTGTCCAATTGGATGGACTATCGTGTCTCTTATTTAACCTGGCATTAGAAAAAATAATTCGAGAGTCCCAGATTACTACGAATGGTATTATCTTTAACAAATTAGTACAAATTGTCGGATACGCAGATGACATAGACAGCATAGGTAGGTCCACAGAATCTCTCACTAAAGCATTTCGGTCGTTAAGAGCATCTGCACAGAGAATGGGACTAAATATAAATGTTCAAAAGACCAAATATATGTGTTTCACTAGGTCAAGCAACCCGACACCTATAAGAATAATAATTGATGACCTAGAACTGGAAGGTATCGACACCTTCATATACTTAGGCTCGCTGCTAAGGATAACAATGTCAGATAACAATGTCAGTGAAGAAATTAAGAGAAGAATAAGCTCGTTAATAAGTGTTACTATGGCTTAAGAAAACAGATGGTCTCAAAAATCCCAAGAAAAATTAAACTGACTGTATACAAAACACTAATAAGACCAGTGCTAACATATGGTTCAGAAACTTAGTCACTTACACAGAATGACCAAGAACTGCTCAAACGTTTTGAGCGAAAAATACTAAGACGAATATATGGAGGCATAAAAGAACAAGGTTTGTGGCGCAGGCGTTACAACTTCGAGTTGTATAGAAGTTTTGGAGAACCTGACGTTGTAAAATTCATTAAGGTAGCACGCCTTAGATGGATAGGTCATGTAATCAGACGAGAGGAAGATGCCATAGTCAGAAAAGTTTTTGACCGAAGAGGGCCGATAGAACAACGAACAAGAGGAAGACCGAGACTTAGGTACCAAGATAACATAGAAACTGATTTAAAATCTATTGGAATTAGAGCATGGAGAAGAGTTACCAGAGACAGGGGCGAATGGAGGATTGTTCTGAAGAAGGCTTTAGCTCATAAAGAGCTGTAACGCCACTGATGATGATGATGATGATGATGACTGGAACGGTAAATGGGCTATGGCTATATGATTGGCTCTAATCAGAAATTTTCTCCAATAGCTTTGCTATTTGTCTCGTATTTCTTTTTGTCATCTATTGCATGTATATGTTACCGGCCAAACCCGATTTCAGGACAAACTAGTTTGGCCTAGGCCAAACTAGTTTGTCCTAGCGCGCATAGGCCAAACTAGTTTATCCTAGGCCAAACTAGTTTATCCTGATATAAATACACACACTTCAGGCCAAACTAGTTTATCCTGAAGTGTATGTTTTTATATCAGGATAAACTAGTTTAGCCTAGTCTAAACCAATTTAATATAGTCGAAAGTAATTGACTACAGATTGGTTGCTGATTTAAACGTAAGTTTAGAAAACACTATGAAGAGTTGTAAGAACTTTTAAGTATTTAGGATAAATGATAAACCGAGATGGCACTTGTATGAAAGATACAGAAATGAAAATAGTACGGGGAAAACAAGCCACGAAAGCACTCCATGGAGTGTTACGGAAGAACACTCTAACTAAAGAAAACAATAAAGGATTTTTCAGGGCGTAGTGCTGGATATTACCCTACAAGAGCGGAGGACTGGCCAGTGACAACAATAATACGAAATAAAATAAGAACAGTTGAATTGAAGTTTATGAGAAGGTGTCTACAAATCACCAGGTAGGATAGAATAAGAGCAGAGGAAATACAAAACAGAATAGAAGTAGAATGCTCAATTACAAAAAAGTTGTGGTAGTAAAAGTAGAGCCCTGAAATGGTACGGGCATGTACAAAGAATGCCGGAGCACAGGTGGCCGAAAATATTACTGGACTGGGACCCGCGGGGAGGAAAACGGAGAGGAAGACCTGCTGTGAGATGGAAAACTTACATAGGAAATGCTGTGATAGATAGAGACCTCAGAGATGACGACTGGGAGAATAGTGCTATGGAAGACGAAAACGGAAAATTCATAATGGGAAAAGCCAAGAAGAAGAAAGTAATTCAGCGAACTAGTACGGCTTAATATAAATAATAAATTGAGTAAAATACTTTGTTCTTGGAAAAATATTCATTTTTATTAAAATTATAATTATTCGTAACAAACAATAATAATAACATTAGCCTGTATCAATGGACACGCGCCAACTCGTAACTTCTAATGACAACAATTTTCAAATCAAAATGTACACCGGCCAATTCGTAACTTTTCTATTACCTGACCTGCCAACTCGAAACTTTTTTCAGGTGAATTCGAAACCATTGATTAAATCCAATACCTTAAATCTAAACCGAATGTTTCTTGGTTTGCTTAAAAACATTATATTTGTAAAAAAAAATTTTGATTTAATTTACTCTGTGTGGAGTATGAAGGGAACCATTCTCGTTGGAACTTTACCGCGCTGAGCAGATGGGACGTGAATTGTAAATTGTAGAATTCCCTCATCTTCCTTAGTCTCAGTATCCGTATGGCTTGCAAATTGTAGAAGCCTCGGAGGTGTAACCAGAGAAGGTTCCCATTGTTTTCATTCTGGTGGGATGTAGAATAGCATTATGTTGTTTTATATGCCATTAGAGTGAAAACTTAGCCTTTTTTAGATGTTTAGCAATGATAAATTATTTAAATCCATCTAATAATTTAAAAGCAAAGATATTTTCCATATGTTTATTTCAAGTCTAAAAGATTATACCTTTATTTAGTTACGAATTCACCGGTAGTTGATTGGTTACCGAAAAATTAACTGAGGGCCAGAGTTACCAATTGGCCTGTAATTAGGATGGGGGATTAAAATAGTTACGAATTCACCGGGACCCGTATCAATATCTTCATTCGATGTATCATATGATTCAAAAGGTATATCGATGTATAATTTTTTTTACCGTCCCTGTTGGGACGTGATTTGGGAATTTCCCGCATGTAAAAGTCCTCATTAATCACGTGAGGTTTTTTTGGCATTTTTTAACCCCCCTCCCCCTCGGTGAAAAATTGTGATGTTTAAGATCCCATATATCACTTCTGAGATACTACGTGTTCTCCGTGTTGTTCTATGGGTTGGAGGCTTGGACATTAAAGAAGGATGTTTCGGACAGATTAGAAGCCTTCGAGTTATGGGCCTACAGAAGAATATAAGAATAAGTTGGGTGGATAGAGTCACGAATATCGAGGTGTTGAGAAGGAATGGGAAAAGATAAAGAGGTTTTAAATACAATTAAAGTCAGAAAACTGCAATATCTGGGACATGTTATGAGGGGCGAACGTTATAACTTGTTACAATTAATAATACAAGGAAGAATACAGGGTAGAAGGAGTCGCGGAAGAAGACGCATCTCCTGCTTAAACAATTTGAGAGCTTGGTTTAATTGCACTTCTGCTGAACTCTTTAGAGCAGCGGTATCGAAAGTACGAATTGCCGTGATGGTTGCCAACCTTCTTAGAGGAGATGACACATGAAGAAGAAGATATCACGTGTATTGTGTGACATTTCGTGATTTTTTATATACCCCTCCCCCCCTTTCGAGCCTCACGTGATTAATGTACGGCCCCTTATATGTTCGCTAAATTACTTTCGACCCGGCTAAATTGGTTTAGACTAGGCCGTACTAGTTTATCCTGAAGTGTGGGTGTTTATTATATCAGGATAAACTAGTTTGGCCTAGGCCAAACTAGTTTGGCCTGAAGTGTGCGTCTTTATACTAGTCTAGCCATACTAGTTTATCCTAACGTGTTTAGGACAAACCAGTTTGGCCTAGGCCAAACTAGTTTGTCCTGAAATCGGGTTTGGCCGGTAACATATTAGTCGAGGAAATGAAGCATTTTGGCTCGCAATTTTTTCGTCCAGCATGGATTTACTTGAAATTTTCACAGAAGGTAGGAAATAGTCCAAGGATCATTTTCTATATCATGCTGCTGTACGCTAAAACCTTGGAGGTAGTTGCCACCCCATCTCGGGGGTGGGATATTTTTAATACATTTTAACCACGTAAATCGATGTAAAAAGTAATTTTAAGAAAAAAACGTTTGTTACATTTTCTTCGTGAAACTAATATTTTTCGAGTTATTCGTGGTTGAAAGTAACAGTTTTTCGACGGAAAAATCGACTTTTTTAGAGGGTTTTTTGAGAATAACTCGAAAAATATGCATTTAATAAAAAAAACTGTAGATATCAAAATTGTATCTTTTAGTAACACAAACGAAACTGTTTCTCTGTAATATGTTTACGACCAATACAAACCGAGATACGGCATGTTAAAAGTTAGCTTTTTCGTCAAATGCATAATTTGAAATAATCAAAGCCAAATAACGGGAAAACTTTGCATTTTTCCACGAAAACTTACATGATGTTTTTTCAAGCATACAATAAGATCTTTAAAAAAAAATAATAAAAAGTTTCTAGCATAAAAATTGAGCAACTTATGATCAAAAAAAGTCGGTACCTGTTTTTCTCTACGAAAAAAACAGTGAAAACAACCCCCTAACTACTCTTGTAACTAAAAATTGGTCTTCGCCTTTCTGTAATTCCTTTTATATTTATATTATCAATACACCCAAGAAGTTTGACCTATTTAAAAGGCCTAATTTTTTGCAATTTTGCATTTTTTATCATGTCCTTTAAAATATCTCCAAAAATACTGGAGATACGAAAAAAATGATGGACTACTAAATTGTAGCTTTTTTAATAACTAAAATTTACTTGTGCATAGATTTTCATTACAGTGAAAAGTTAGCGAGATATAGCTGTTTAAAACATCTATTTACGAGCAAACATCCCCTTATTCGAGCCCTTTAAACCCACTTCAATTAAAAATTAAGGGATCTTACGGAATTTAATTTACACAGTCTTATTACTCTTCAAAAGTACTACAAAACTATTATTGAAAAAACTTTTTATCGCCAAAAATGAAGGAGCTATGTTTATAAAACTAATTTTTTTTTTTCGAAAAATTCGAATAGTCCCCTTATAGAGCATTTTCAATGTACCTATATAATACCACCGAGCCGGTTCGTATACTGGATGACTAAAAAACTATTTGTATATGTATTTTTATATATTTGTAAATTCGTATTTTTGTGTAAATAAATGTTTTTGTAATTCTTTTTTTCTACTTTTTTTTCTGTATAGATCTATTAAATTGTCTACTTATAAAAATTGCAATGTTATTAAGGATGGTTTTTAAGGGTTGAAATATTATGATATTATATTCTAAAGCATAAAACAATCATTATTTAACCAGTCAAACCAAATTTTACCTATATTAAAGTTTACAATGTTTTTATAAATTTTTTGATAATAAGGGTAGTTTACACCCCTAAAAATAATCAACGCCCTTGAGCATGATATAGAATATGAAGTACAGGGTGAGATGATCCTAACCCCAAATTTTTATGTAAATTGATGCAAGCCGAAATTATTCTTTTAGGATAAGTAAACTTTTCATATATAGCTTCAACAAGGGTGGTTTTAAGGGTTGAAATATTGTGATATTATAACTTAAAGCACAAAACAATCATTATGTAACTAATAAGAAGCAAATGTTGACCATATTAAAGTTTAAAATGTTATTTTATAATTTTTTACAATTAGGGGTGGTTTTTACCCTTAAAAAACCAAAAGCGTACAACGGCTCAATATAGAAAATGAACTAGAGGGTGAAATGAGCCTAATCCCAAATTTTTGTACAAATCGACGCTGGACGAGAAAATTGCGATGTTTTGCCATTTTTCCAGCTTCATTTCCTCGACTATATATAACATCTTTATGGAAGTTTGTAAAAGTCCTTATCTGCCATTAAATCAATACGAACCTCATAGTCTTGTACATTTACTACATCGTATAATTTATCTTTAGCAAATACTGATTTATAAATAACTTATCAGTTTCCGATTGTTGATTTAAATCTAAACTATTCATTGAAATGATATTCATATTCATCGTATTTTTAGACTTTGAATTATTAGAAACCTCCACATTTCGGAGGTTTTATTTTTTTCCTTGTCATCTACCAACTTAAGATTTGGACATTTTCTATAATTTTTATTGAAGTGTTTTTATTTTCTTTTTAATATGCTATCCTGATGTCCTTTTGCTGTAACTGTTTTTATTGAAAAACTTGGGTTCTGCTTTTGAAATTTGTTTTATTCAATCCATTAGATTGTGATTCTAGTTCTGGTTCATAGTTTGAAATGAGTTGGTTGTTGGTTATTTCAATTCTTTTTTCAAAGCAAGAAATTTCTAGTTTTTTCTAATAATAAATTATTTATCTAATACAATAGCGTACCCAGAGCCGTGCGGTACATCTTTTCAATATGATGCAAGTCTTCGAAATGCCGCCCCTAGATAAAATTACACAAAATGAACGAAAACTTTTATTTTAAAAGCAAAACACACTTTAAATTAAATTAAATATGTATTAACATTAAATAACATTTATGAAAATTATAATTTTATCCTTCTGCTTTTAATTTTGGCAAACTCGTCAATTGGATTGGTGTAGTCTAAAGTAGCAGCTAGTGAGGACTCTGTTGAAATAAGTGCTAATTTTTTAGTTTTGTTTATCTTATGGAGCTTCGTAAATAGTTTTTAATCATTTTTAATTTTGAAAAACTTCTTTCCTCAAGCTACCGAGACAGAGAGTGTTAATAAAATTCTTAGGGCCGGAACTTTCTGCACATCGCATGACAAAATTCCTCTAACCGGGATTTAATCGGGACAGATAAGACCTCCCCTTAATGATACAACTATATTTATGTATAAAGAAATTAGGTTATTTTGGCCCAAATAGTTCAAAACCTCTAAAGCTTTCACGGAGTATGGTATCATTTGGGATAAATCATGCAATAATTCTTCTAGAAAATCATTTGCCTCTATATCCGATTCTTTTTCTATGTAAAGTATTGAATGAATATTTTTCTAGTATTTTTCTAGTATTTTATCATCTTTCTTTTTTCCCTTTTCTTATATTTCCCTCAATTTAAAAACATATAAAAATTTAAAATTTTTATTATGACTTTCTAAAAGCGAAAATCGATCAATCAAAGAATTAAAGACAATGTCTAAAATTTCTATAAAAAAATTTATTTTAAATTTATCTTTCTCTGTTGAGAGCTGATCCACAGATCAAATTGACGAATTTTTCTCTTGCCTCAATATTCATTTTCAGCAGGAAATTCGGAACTTATTTACAAGATTTTCTGCAATTTTATTATCAGTAATTTTCATTTGGTCATAGCCAAATTGTCAGTAAATTTTCATATTTTCCATAGTTTTTGACAACATTTTTACAAAATCTGACAAATTTATAGTTACATGTTGCAACATCTTCGAGACTGAATTTATATGAAATAAAATATCATGCCATGAACTACACCGCATATAAATTTATAATTGTTAATATTTTTTACTAATCCTCGTGCTTTAACTTTACTTTCTGAATCATTGTTGACGTCTTCTATTATTTCGAATAAGGCATTATATATTTCACAAAATTAAAATCTTAGAGGTTTCAATGCATCTATTCGACTTAACCATCTAGTAGTACTCCACGGTTTTAGTGTTAGTTGTGAAACATGTTTTTTTCAGAACTTCCCAACGCTTTGTAAAACCAGAAAAAAAGTGTACAGTTCTTGTATAATACAAAAAACTAGGTTGTTGTTTCTGTAGAAGACGCTGCGTCATTTATGACTAAGGTGGCATGCGCCGGGCACGTTAAACGCCCTCGGATAATTTTCAAATATTCTGTTTTGCACACCCTTTCTTATTCCTTTCATATTAACCCCGTTATCATAATTTTTCCAAATTTGACAAAATAAGTTCTGTTTAACCTTCACCAGTTAAATATTTTCGGCTGACTCTTGGTCCTATATATATTTTTAATTATTGAATGGCTCAATTTGTATTTTGATTTTATTGATTATGCCGCCCCCCTTGTGATGCCGCCTGATGCGGCTGCCTCACCGCATCATACCACCGCACGGCCCTGAGCGTACCTCACTGGAGTTCACGCCCTGTCTGCAGAATTGTTATAGAAATTGTTTTTTCATTGTTTAGAATCATTGTTTCATATACATTTTATAATATTAAACGATTTATACCAGTCAACACATCATGATATTTCTATAAATAATCTGATGTTCTCAAAAGCAAGTTTATACATTCGCTTTCAAATAATTTCAATCCTTGCAAAGGTTAACATTTTACCTAATTTTTATTATTATAAATCTTTCTCTGATTTTTTAGCTTACTGTCTTCAGATTTTTGTATCACTTCCACCGTGGAAGGATGCTTCAACCTTTATTAGTCCACAATTATAAAGCGATCCAAACTTCGTTTGGATTACCTCTTTTTGGTACAACTTGTTGTTACTTTTTGAACAACTGCTGTATCTTTTATTTGTTCTTCGTAGTAAAATCTCTTCTGTTAGACGAAGCAAAAAAGCACTAAAATCGGCCTTACCTCCGAAAAAAAAAGGACAAGACGGATCTTAATAATTCTTTTTGCATTCGATTCGTGAATGCGCCAGGAAACTTTGTGACCCCGAGCCATAATATAGAATAACAAAAATTATGTTTTTTGATGATACTCCTCAAAAAATAAATTTTTTCGCTAACACTATTAGGGATTATAAATTTCACAATCATATAATCGAAAATAATATTTTTCGCGGCGTTCATTGAAAGTTCTACTCTTAGCGGCATTTTTCGGAGTTATACTTTTCGTAGAATATTTACACTAATATTTTATTGTTTCCTTTTCAAAACTTTTCTTTTTTGTTATGTGAAAACTATTTTTTAAATGCATCTGTATATAATGTGATAGTATGAAAAATTAAGATATGCCAACGGTGTCGTATTTCAAATTTAGAACCAGTAACAAGCAGGCCACAGAATACTAATTTTGCTTGACAATGCGGGGTTGCCACCCCCTCCTGACCACGTGAAATACAAATTGCCTATTTCGATTTACCTTTATGTATTTCGATGTGAGTTACAGAATGCCAATCCAAACACGAAAATGACGCGATAGATATCAAACATTCCGATTTCAGATAATTACGATTCGACTTGGTCATTTCTATTCGATTTGTTAAAAGTTACAGAATAAGGCTGAATATGCCTACAACGAATACTGCAATTCTTTGGTCACGTGGTTCGCAGAGGTGACGACAGGTTGGAGAGATTAATGATTAATTAGAGAGTTATCAAGTAACTCTATGAGAATACGGTAACGTTATAATCAACATGTAAAATATACAGTAAAATAGCGTTACCGTATTCTCCTAGGGTTACTTGATAACTCTCGATTGTTTCTGAAAACCTTCGGGAAGAAGATCAAGAGGACGATCACAAACTAGATGGTCCGAATAAATAAAGAATTCAGCTGGAAACTCATTCTGCGAAGCTCTTAGAGTAGCTGAAGATAGAGACCCATGGAGAAACATTGTTAGGAATTCAAAAATGAATAACTATTTTCAATTTCGTTGCAACACGAAACTACAGCCGCATCATTATTCCAGTTCAATCAGAGAGTGCAGCAAGCACGTCTACCGGTTTCGAAACTTATTAGTCTCTCATCAGGAGGCACATATGCTGCTCTCTCTGACCCAACTAGGACAAACCCCGGCGTGCAGTCACGGATTGCAACTAAGGAAATGGCAGGGATGCCCTAGCGGCAGCTGCTAGCAAAAAAACTAAGTTTTCAATCTAATAGCACATACAATTTTTGACCCTTCGCTTCGTTGTCGAACGTGTTCGCTTCGTTTACTAAACAGATACGAAGCGAATACGTTCGATAACGAAGCGAAGGGTCAAAAATCGAGGCCCATGTTCTTTATCAATAAAGGGTGTTTCTAAACAAGTGCGACAAACTTTAAGGGATAATTCTGCATGAAAAAATAATGACCGTTTGCTTTATAAACATATGTCCGCAAATGCTTCGTTTCCGAGATATGAGATGTTGAACTTTTTCTTACAATCTGACGATTTATTTATTACTCTTATGCCCGGTTGCACCAACAGATTTTAGGCTTGAGTCGAGAATATCATAAGAATTAATATAATATAATTATAATATATTACAATAAGAATACCATAATATAATAATAGATATAATTGATAATAAGGTAAGAATCTAAAATTATGGTGCAACGTAAGTGATACTCAAGGAGGCCCTATCTGTAAGTAGAGCTTAGCTAAGCTGGAGCTTAAGATCTGTTGGTGCAACCAGGCATAAAACCGGTTGAGATATGCAAATGAAATTTGGTAGGTTTTTAGAGGTAGTTATTGTGCATTTTTTGACATACAATTAAAAATTTTATATTCACCTTTGGCGTGTATACGGGTAATTTGACCCAATATCAGTAGTAGTTTCACCAATTTTACTTATTATAGTTACAACAATGTTGTGATAATATATTAGATTCTTAATTATTTCACTTACAACTGGGTGATTTACATAAAATTAAGTTAGACTGTAACAGAATACTCGTCTTCTTAGTCTACATCTACTCAATGGTGCTACTAGTGAGAAGAATGGGAACTCCAATAAAAATGACAATAATTTTTAGTGGTGATTTTTTTTTCACAAATAATATTCTTTTTAGACAAGGCGGAAACGGCGGGTTCGTTGGAAAAAATATTCCCATGAGATTTTTTTGCATAATCACATTCGTGAGACACCCCAGAATAAGGTTCAAGAAGTCGCCCACGCGAAAAGTGGTCCAATTTTTTTTTAACAATTTTTTTAATCAAATTGCAAAAATCAATATTTGTGGCCCAGTGAATTTTTTTTTAGATTTTTAGGACCATTCTGGACAGAAAAGGTCTCTTATAATTTTTCTCTAAAGTTGATCGTGTTCGAGTTATATAAGCAATTTAAAATTTGAAAAACGCGAAAATGGCCATTTTTAAGACTTAATAACTCAGTTAAAAATGATTATTATGAAAGTCAGAAAGTGTCTTAATTAAAATAAAAACCCCCCCTTCATGATACTGAAGAAATTTGCGTCATTAATTTATTACTAAGATGATATTTTTAATTATTAATAATGAGTGGTAAGATCGTAATGTGAGTGCGAGTGAGATGCGCATTGGACTGGCTGAATGGCATCTCTTTCGCATTCATCATGGACGACTGCCTAATACGTGCATGGCGCTCATTATTTTTACTTAAAAATAACAGCTTAGTAATCAAATAATGACAAAAATTTCTTCAGGATCTTGTAGGAGGGGCTTTAAACTTTGATTTAGTCACTTTCTGACTTTCATAGTACCTAATAACTTTTAACCGGGTTATTAAGCCTTGAAAATGGCCATTTTTCGTTTTTTTCAATTTTAAAATGCTTTTGCCTCGAAAACGATTAACTTTAGAAAAAAATAATAAGAGACCTTTTTTATCCAGAATGGTCAAAAAAAAAAAAATAAAAAAAAATTGTTCCGGCCAAAATTATTGATTTTTTGCAATTTAATTAAAAAAAAATTGTTAAAAAAAATTTTAACCACTTTTTGCGTGGGCGACTTCTTGAATCTTATTCTGGAATGTCTCACGAATGTGATTATGCAAAAAAGTCTCATAAGAATATTTTCTCCAAAGAACCCGCCGTTTTCGCCTTGTCTATTTGGATTAACATATATCTATGTATTGTATAACCTTAATAGTCCAGAAAGCCACTGCGCATCCGCTAGGAAAAATATTCTAATTCGGATTTTTTGCACAATCTGACTCAAAAAGGACTCATTTTAACAAATTTGCATGTTGCCAGGACCAAAAGATGGTAAAAAATTTTTTAAACGTTTTTTTTTTGTTTTTTTCCTAAAATTATTTTTTTTGCATGGAACAAAGTTTTTTTAGGTTTTTTGGATCATTCCAAACAGAAAAGGTCTGTAGTGACTTTTCTCTAAAAATGATAGTTTTTGACATATAAGCGATTAAAAATTGAAAAATTGCGAAATCGGCCATTTTTAATTCTTAAAAACTATGTGAAAAACTGAAAATTTGAATGTTGCCAAGGTAGGTAGACATTCTTTAAACATCGATTGATAAAATCCCGAAGAGTTTTTTTGCAATATAATATTCAAAACTCCCTTGTTTTTAATTTCTAATCACGCGTGCGCGACACTATTTTCCACCGTTGCATGTGTAATAAGTATGGTGCAAATGAAAGGAATAAATTCGTTATTTCGTAAACCGGCTACTTTAAGAAAAAACCTGAAACAGGTCGATTTTTATGTTTAAGTTATGATGTTGTGGCATGTATGGTATACTAGTGACGTCATCCGTCTGGGCGTGATGACGTAATCGATTATTTTTTTAAATGAGAATAGGGGTCGTGTGGTAGCTCATTTGAAAGGTTCTTCAATTCTCTATTCAGTAATGTAAACATTTACATAATTATTTATACAGGGTGTCCAAAAAATTTTTATTAAATTAAATTATTTGACAAAAAAAGAAGTAGAAGGACACCCTGTATAAATAATTATATAAACGTTTATATTACTGGATAGAGAATTGAAGAACCTTTCAAATGAGCTAGCACACGACCCCTATTCTCTTTTAAAAAAATCATCGATTACGTCATCACGCCCAGATGGATGACGTCACTAGTATACCATATACCCCATAATATCGTAACTTAAAAATACAAATCGACCTGTTTCGGTATTTTTCCTTAAAGTTGCCGGTTTACGAAATAACGAATTTATTCCTTTCATTTGCACCATACTGTCGGTGGAAAATAGTGTCGCGCACACTTGATTATCAATTAAAAAACAAAGAAGTTTTGAATATTGTATTGCAAAAAACTCTTCGGGATTTCATGAATCGATGTTTAAAGAATATCTGCCTACCTTGGAAACATTCAAATTTTAAGTTTTTCACATAGTTTTTGAGGGTTAAAAATGGCCGATTTCGCATTTTTTCAATTTTTAATCGCTTATATGTCAAAAACTATCATATTTAGAGAAAAGTCACTACAGACCTTTTCTGTTTGGAATGATCCAAAAAACCTAAAAAAACTTTTTTCCATGCAAAAAAAATAATTTTAGGAAAAAAACAAAAAAAAAAACGTTTAAAAAATTTTTGACCACCTTTTGGTCCTGGCAACATGCAAATTTGTTAAAAGGAGTCCTTTTTGAGTAAGATTGTGCAAAAGATCCGAATTAGAATATTTTTCCTAGCGGATGCGCAGCGGCTTTCTGGACTATAAGAAAAGACAGTAAAAAACTGATTTTGTTTGAACTTTATATCCCTGTATTAAAACAATAATCGTTATAGCATAATTTATTTACTTTTCGGTATTAACTTTTAATAGCCGTTTTGGCAATTAAAACAAATCAAAACCAAAACAAAAAGTCATTAAGAAATTTAATAAGAAATAAATAAAATTTATGTCTTACTTATGTACATTATTATTATGTAATTCCAAAAAGTTTCCATTAGTATTTTAGTATCATTTTTCTCATCATGAAGTAATAACTACTTTAAAATTTCATCGTTTTCTTCGCTTCAAACATTGTAATGTATCTCACACTACTTTTGTTTTTCTTAAGGGGATAGGTGCAAAATTTTGGCTCCAATGCTATTTAAATGCATTCATTTTTTTCGAATCCTGAGAAAACTAATAAGTATTTTTGAAAAATTTAAACGCAGAATGAAAGATTACGTTATTACCTTGGGTAGAAAGTCGCTGAAAACTTATATTAGGCTATTGATTATGTTCAAAATAAGATAGCTAAAAGGAACTACAACGTTAACGGGGTTTTATTATTTTATATGGTCAATGGACATCTTTATATGAAAAAACCGCGGAGTGCTACCATTTAAAGGGGTGCGATTTTGAGAAATGGGTGAATTAGTCCCTGGGCACAGGTTACATTAGGGTGAGTTCTATGCACTTTTGGTACAAACATATCTATATAAAAATTGTTCCTGGTTAAATTTCCTATCTAAATATCACTTTTTAAAGTCAATGATGCTTTTTTTTACAAAAATATATTTAAAAGAAAAAGCACAAAGAAACCCAAAAGAAAGAAATTTTGCTTTTTGTCCCATAACTTTTGTCCACGAGGATATAGGTATAGACATTGCTTTACGAAAAAAGAACCTACATATTTCTTCTTTAAAATGTTGTTTAGTAGTGGTAATTAAGATTTATAGTTTTCGAAATATGTTTTTTCAAACTTGCCACTCACAGCAATTTTGGGCAATTTTCCTTGTTATTTCGCAAATATTGTTTTGTAACTTTTTTCTACGTAACTTTAAGTATATGCAATGGTACACGTAATAAGAATAGAAATCAATTACCTTTAAAATGGTCTACTGTATAACGTTGTACGACTTTTTTTTAAGAGATTACTGTTTTTCAAGGTTTTATATTTTTAACGATTTTTTATAATATAATATAAAAATAAAATAATATTATTATATAATATATTATATATTATATAATATTATATATAGTATATATAATATAATATTATACTATATATTATATACAGTGTGTCAATTTTAAAACTTACAATGGCTATATCTCACGAACAAAAGCTGAAAACGAAGAATGCTTGAAACCGTTTCTAGGATAGTAAGGGGGAACTAAAATGGCATGAAAGAGAACTCACCCCCATCAACCCCCTAGGCCCCACCCACCACAACCCAAAAAGTTTAAATTGCAAACCCCTACTTGTGATACATAATTGAAGAGGCTATAAAAAATGCTATCCAATGGTATAAACAATAATTATACAGGGTGAAGCAATAATTGTGAAACTTTGGCTTAAATGAAAAATTTAATGAGGTTTTGTTGAATTGCAAATTTGATAAAAATGTCAATTAAATAAATTTGCAAAGTGGGTTCCGTTGTTTTGTAAACAATAATACAGTCTATTTTCCAATTCTGCACGAAATTTGGCAAAAATGTTTTTCTAGTAATAGGGCGACATGCTTGAGTAATTATTTCTCGCAATTTCCCAAGTGATGCAAGTTAAGTTTTATAAACAACTGATTTAAGGTAAAAATAGCAAATTAAGTTTTAATTCAACAAAAAAAAGTTCGAGCGGACATTTACCATTTAAAATAATAGTCCGGGAGATAGCATTACAAATACAAAAGTCATAGTAAGCGAGCTGATATTAACACCCTGTATAATTAATTTTTATACCATTGGATGGTACTTTTTATAGTAGAATAGTATATAATGTTTTTCTATGGGGTTACGTTAAATCAGTTGTTTATAAAACTCAACTTGCTTCACTTGGGGAATTGCGAGAAAGAATTACTCAAGCATGTCGCCCTATTACTAGAACATTTGCCAAAGTTCGTGCAGAATTTGATAATAGGCTGTATTATTGTTTACCAAACAACGGAATTCACATTAAATATTTACTTAATTGACATTTTTATCAAATTTGCAATTCAACAAAACCTCATTAAATTTTTCATTTAAGCCAAAGTTTCACAATTATTGCTTCACCCTGTATAATTATTGTTTATACCATTGGATAGCATTTTTTATAGCCTCTTCAATTATATATCACAAGTAGGGGTTTGCAATTTAAACTTTTTGGGTTGTGGTGGGTGGGGCCTAGGGGGTTGATGGGGGTGAGTTCTCTTTCATGCCATTTTAGTTCCCCCTTACTATCCTAGAAACGGTTTCAAGCATTTTTTGATATCAGCTTTTGTTCGTGAGATATAGCCATTGTAAGTTTTTAAATTGACACACTGTATGATATAATACCTAATATAAAAAAAAATTATTTTTTACATTTTTTACGATTATTTTTGAAATTTCTCATTATAACTTTTTTTTCTTGTACATGAATACCTATACTATATATTGCTCAATAAAGAAGGCTTACTTTCTGTTCTTTAAAATGGTGTATCATCTACAGTTAAATATGTAATGGAAACCGAGTGATTTTTGATATTTTTTTACCTGTATTATTTAAAATTATTTCTTTTACAAAAATTACATAAACATTAGTCTTAGAAAACATCACTTTAGTTAAAATTATTTAAACGTTGACATTTAAAAATTTTTCAAAATCAAAGTCCATCTCTTCGTTTGCCTTATCTTCAATATCTTGCTCTGACACCGCAGTTACCTTAAAGTTCCCACAATTAGTACCCATGCACGTGCACCCTTTACATAATATTGAACAACTAATTCCTATCTTCCTACAACCGCAGTTTTTTTACATCCTTTGATACATTTACATACTATTTTTTTAAGCAAAGCTTGTGGTGCAGGAGCTTTGACAGTAAATATTGGAATTAATCCATATTTTGAAGTTTGCCCGGCCGAGTCAAGTAGATCCAAAGTATTACCTATAAAAAATAAGATTCAATCATAACACACAATCACATAAAAAAGTTAAAATGAGGAATTTAAAAAATTATCCTAAAATCAAAAAACGTTGCAAGTACTTATTACATTTTGAAAAAGCATATCTTATTCAAAAATAATCCTAGAATTTTTTATAATACACCATTTTAAAGTAAACAGAATAAGCTTTCTTTTTTATTATATAATATATACCTAACTGTAGAAAAAAAGTTATAATGGAAAATTTAAAAAATAATCGTAAAAAATATAAAAACTCGTTTAAAATATAAAGTCTTTAAAAGATAACCTCTTTAAAAGAAGTCGTACAACATTATACAGTAGAACATTTTAAAGGTAATTGATTTCTATTTTTCTTACATGTACCATTGCATATGCCTAAAGTTACGTAGAAAAAAGTTACATAACAATATTTGCGAAATAACAAGGAAAATTGCCCAAAATTGCTGTGAGAGGCGAACTTTGAAAAATCATATTTCGAAAACTGTAAATCCTAATGACCTCTGCCAAACATCGTTTTAAAGACAAAAAATGTAAGTTTTTTTTCTGTGAAGCAATGTCTATACCTATATCCCCGTGGACAAAAGTTATGGGACAAAAAACAAAATTTCTTTCTTTTGGGTTTCTTTGTGCTTTTTCTTTTGAATATATTTTTGTAAAAGAAAGTATCTTTGACTTTAAAAAGTTATATTTAGATAAGAAATTTAACCAGGAACAATTTTAATATAGACGTGTTTGTACCAAAAGTGCATAGAACTCACCCTAATGTAACCTGTGCCCGGGACTAATTCACCCCTTTCTCAAAAACGCACCCCTTTAAATGGTAGCACTCCGCGGTTTTTTCATATATAGAGATTCATTGACCATATGAAATAATAAAACCCCGTTAACGTTGTAGTTCCTTTCTATAGTACATAATCAATAGCCTATATGTTTACTTTAATAAATTACAGGGGTGAAAAAGAAAAGAAAATTTAGTGTGATTTTTAATTTCAAATATCTTATTCAAAAGAAACTTTGTTTATTATAAGTGACTTTCTACCCTCGGTAATAATGTAGTCTTTCATTCTACGTTTAGATTTTTCAAACATTTATTAGCTTTTTCAGGATTCGAAAAAAATGAACACCTTGACTGTGGTGATATTTTTCAAACTGTGGCACACAGAATGTGGTGACAAGATAGTGACAAACCAACAAGGCTACTAAATATTTGACACGGCTTCAGGAATATTTTGAGTTGTTTATTAAATAATATCGATAGTCATCATCATTCTCTTTGCCTTATCCCTATGCGGGGTCGGCTTCCCTAATTGCATTTCTCCACACAATTCTATCTTGGGCCATATCAATGTTAATCCCCTTTACCAACATGTCCTGTCTTATCGTCTCCCCCCAGGTCTTCTTTGGTCTTCCTCTCCTACTCCTTCCAGGAATCTGCACTTCAGCTATTCTTCGTATTGGGTGGTTAACGTCTCGACGTTGAACATGACCAAACCATCTTAACCTATGCTCTCTCATTTTGGCATCAATTGGTGCCACACCTAGACTTCCCCTAATATACTCATTTCTAATTTTATCCTTCTTTGTCACTCCACTCATCCATCTAAGCATTCTCATTTCCGCCACATGCATTCGCTGTTCCTCTTTCTTTTTCACTGCCCAATATTCAGTTCCGTACATCATAGCTGGTCTTATGGCTGTTTTATAGAATTTTCCCTTCAGCTTCATTGGAATTTTTCTGTCACACAACACACCACTCGCTTCTTTCCACTTCATCCATCCAGCCCTAATTCTACTGCATGCATCTCCATCTATTTCTCCATTACTCTGTAATACCGATCCTAGGTACTTAAAACTATTGCTTTTTACAATCATTTCACCATCCAAAGATACCATATTATTCGTAGTAGCTCCATCTTTAAATGAAAATTCCAAATACTCTGTTTTTGTCCTACTAAGTTTTAAACCTTTTTTCTCCAGAGATTGTCTCCACTGTTCCAGTTTTTGTTCTAAGTCTCTTTCACTATTTCCTACTAACACGACATCATCAGCATACATTAAGCACCATGGAATGTTACCCTGTATTTTCGCTGTTATCTGGTCCAAAACTAATGAGAATAAATACGGACTAAGCACAGAACCTTGATGCAATCCTACTTTCACATGAAATTTATCAGTCTCTCCCACACCTGTCCTAACACTAGTCGTTACTCCCTCATACATATCCCTCACAATCTTTACATATTCACCAGGGACTCCTTTCTTATTGAGTGCCCACCACAGAATCTCTCGAGGAACTCTATCATATGCTTTCTCAAGATCAATGAATACCATATGAGCGTTTGTTTCTTTACTCCTGTATTTTTCCATCAACTGCCTTATAATGAAAATTGCATCTGTTGTGATCTACCCTGCATAAAGCCAAATTGATTCTCGGATATTTCGGTCTCTTCACGTATCCGTCTATCAATTACTCTTTCCCATATTTTCATGGTGTGGCTAAGCAGTTTTATAGCACTGTAGTTTGTACATTGTTGTATATCTCCCTTGTTTTTGTAAACAGGTACCAGTATACTGCTTCTCCATTCGTCTGGCATTTGTCCAACTTCCATAATTCTATTAAATAGACCTGCTAGCCACCTTGTTCCTGTCTCTCCCAATGCTCTCCATACTTCCCCAGGAATATCATCTGGTCCTACCGCTTTTCCTTTCTTTATTTTTTGAAGCGCTTGAGCCACTTCCTCGTTGGTTATTTTGGTGACCATTGCTGCTACTGTCTCCGTTGACTCTACAGGCTGTCTGTCAAATTCTTCATTTAATAAGCTGTCAAAGTACTTTCTCCATCTCTTTTTGACATCCCTTTCGTGAACTAGTATTTTATTATTTTCATCTCGGATACATCTAATCTGATTAAAATCTTTTGCTTTCTTTGCTCTCTGTTTGGCTATTTTATATATCTTCGTTTCGCCTTCCCTGGTATCAAGTTGATCGTATAGGTTTGAATACGCTTCTGCTTTAGCTTTTGCTACTGCTACTTTCGCTTCCTTTTTGGCGACCATATACCTAGTTTTGAAGATCTATGTCCGATCTGGTTTCTTGCCACTTTTTATATAATTTTCTCTTCTCTTTTATTTTTCCTTGTACTTCATTTGACCACCACCAAGTCTCTTTATCCTCAATCGATAATGTAATCGAAATAATATCGATAGTGTATTTGATAAATAATTGATTTAAGACATGAAATTAATAAAAAGGTATTTATTGTTTATTATTTATGGAATATCCAAATAGAGAATAGACCAGGATATATTCTGTGATCCAAGTATTTTGTTGTTAAGTGTCCTCAAAATTTATCTAATCGTTTCATAGTAACAATATATTTATATTATTAAAAAATAACTTTTTCTTTTTTATCCAATATTAGTTTGTATTGTATAGTATATAAATTATTGTAATCACCGAATACATAGTTAGTGAAAAAATAATTATATTAATTAACTGCATTAATAATGAAAGCGATTAAACAAGTCTAACAAGTAAAGGTTGTCCAAGAACATTCAAAAGCCATCCTCTAAGTTAATGATGACAATACCATTGTCAACTAATCTCCATACCAGTGAGAATTTTACTACACGATATTGCAGCGTAAAGAAAGAAAAACTAGAAATAATCGTAAAATATTTGCGCCTACGCTCTTAATTTTTACTTATTTTTTCAAAAACTATGGTAATAATAGTTGCTTTCTCTTAACAAATTATCACCAAAAAGTAAAACATTCTGAACAAAAGATTCTTTATGATTTTATGCAAAATACTTTTTACAAAAATATTTTTCCGATTTTTCTGTTACAGGTGGTCCATATTCACCTTTTGGAGGCAGAGATGCTTCTAGAGGTTTGGCTACTTTTGAGGTTAATGCTGTTAGTGAGAACTACGATGACCTGAGCGATTTAAGCACCATGGAAATGGATTCGATAAAGGAATGGGAGTCACAATTTCATGGTGAGCTTATTTTAATTTAAAATAATATACATATAGGTCATGATACTTATACCTACTTTGTTTTTATGATCATAAGTATACCGAACGCCTACCTACTAAAAGAGACCCTTCTCTGTCACCCAGCGCTCCAAAAGCGAAAGGGCCGCTGTAAGGCCGAGTAACGCTTCCTATCCTAAGCGCTACTTTCATTGATTCACAGACTGTCAGCAAGGAGGCTTCCTGTCTCTTTTCCACATTTGCCCTTTTCTTTATTGTAGAAAAGTTTTGGGAGGAACCTTGTTCCAGATGGTCAGTGAAAGACCCTGAGCCCCTGTGCAAATTGATCCTAAGCGAGACACAACCTGCACCGACGAACTGCGTAGACAGTTTTGCGCATCCTACGATCAGTGCATGCGTTCGCAGGTCTCGCTTGGGAACGTTTGTCATCGGCGTACAGTTTTCTTGGGCCGTGGGACGCGTGACTCACCGCCAGATGTTTATTTTTACTTGTTTTTGTTTGCGAGATGGACGTATCTGAAATGAATACGGATGGTACCTAAGTACAATTTATTGTGATAAATAAAAATTATTAGCATGGTCAACACCCCGAGTGAAAACTGCGTTGTCTTTGTTATTAAATTCTGATAACGTTTGGTAGACTAAATAAGCGGCGATACGAAATTAATAATTAAATTAAATTAATAAAGTTATGCCTTTACAAAAACACATTATTAGAAAAATAAGGTGAAAAATGATTCATGTTACTTAAAACCGTGATCGATAAAAATATCGTATTACCGTCAAATTCAACTTGTTGGCATATTACATTTTTGTTTATGCTTAAAAATTGAAAACGAAATATGCAGATAGTGTTATTTTTTATGACCGATCAGTAGCGGAGGGATTATTATTAAAATGATTGCGATTCGGGAATGAATGTCAGATTCGGGTTCAGCATAATCAAAACTAAAATAAAAACATTTTTTATCAAAATAAAATGTTGAATTCACCCATATTCTTAACAATATTTATACAAAACAATTGTTATTGTTTAAACAATTAATAAACAATTAGCGGCGAAATTTGTGAGTAGAACTTTTTACTTTAACATATTTATAAACTAACAAAAAAAGTTTTAGAAAAATATAACCTTGTTTGATTTTTTCCGAAACATTGTATCTTTTCGTTCTAATTGCACTCCCCTATAAGATATTTTTAAAACGTTACTATGTAGTTACAATTAAGGAAATACCGATTTTAAGTTACCTACTCAATTCAGTACAATGATCAGATACATCAGTATTTTGTAATCAGTATTTGTACTCAGTACCACTGAGAACCGGTATCAAAAGTAACCGTTACATATCCGCACTGATTTTGCCCGTCTCTATTCGCCACGTCGTCGATAGCCAACGGTTGGGTTGGGTTGTGTTCAATATGCGGTGCGCTAGAAAAATAAATGCACGGGTCACCCGTCCCGCCGGCGCAGGTTGTGTCTCGCTTAGGTTCAATTTGAGCTGGGCCTTATCTGTCTACTCATATCCTGCGCCTCCTGTAGAGCGCATCATGCAGTCCTGTACTTCTACGACAGATTTTCTGCTTCTTGGAATGGTTCATGTACTGTGTGCTCCACATCGTCATGATAATTTTCGGTCAGCTGTTCTTCAAAATGTGTTTTTAGTCCAGGGCGGATCTGTTTTGAGATGGACGTTGAGAGGTGACTCAAATTTTTTTGCAGAAATTGCTTGAAAATAAATCAAATAATAATATTTGAGTTATCCTCCCTCTCAAAAAGGTCCGGAACATTGTTTAAATAATCAAAATGTCAAAAATTGAAGGAAAAATTCGATTTTTTTCTTCGTTTTTTCATTATAGCTTTAAAAGTATTCATTTCCGAGAGAAGTTGTACTGACATAAAAGTTGCGTATTTAAATTTCCTACAATATAAAATTGGTTATAAATTTAAAAAATAGTCACCCTAGTTGCAAAATAGCAATAATTGCGAAAAAACCATACAAAAACAAGTATTCGCATTTTACGTTTTTGAACCATTTATGCTACACTTAGGACCTTCATATTTCACCCAGAAAAACTTTATGATACAGTAAAACAATACTGTAAATTTCTTTAAGATCGGTTTAATATATTTTGCAAAATAAATTTTGCAATCCAGCTTTCGCAAAAAAAATTCATTTTTTCAAAATGTTACAGGACTGGAAATAAAGCAGATAGCAAGTTAAATTTTTTTTTGCTTATAGAAGTGTACTGTACCTTTCATATGCAATTTTCAAAATTAAAATCGATTAATTACCACGGCGTCAGAAAATTTTTGAAATTAACAATAATTTTTGGTGTTACGTGCAGGACAGCGGTGTTCGATTCACACAAGTTGATTTCCACCAAAATTTCTTCCAATCTTTATCTAATATATTATTTTCTTACTCTATATTTTGTTGTATTTTAATATTTTAATTCAACAAAAATCAAACTAATTTTATTATTGTTTGTGAAATATTGTTTAAACAATTGCATATGTTTAAAAAAAATAAACTTTTATTATTTAAGTTAAAATATATGAACAAATAAAGTTTTTGCTAATAGAAGTGTTATTTCAAAGGATAGAGTGTGTTTTTATTTTGCAATAAACAAATTTATTTATTTATATCGAAATGTAATAAAAATTAAAATGTATCAATCATTATCAAAGGTCATTGCAATGCCCAATCAGAGCAAACTATCCGCTGTCCTGCGCGTAGCACCAATAATTAATGTTTATTTAAAAAAATTCATGACGCCGTGGTGTTAATCGATTTTAATTTTGCAAAATTGCGAATGGAAGGTACAGTACACTTCTATATGCAAAAAATTTTTCAACTTGCTATCTGCTTTATTTTCAGTCCTGTAACATTTTGAAAAAATGAATATTTTTTACGAAAGCTGGATTGCAAAATTTATTTTGCAAAATCTATTTAACCGATCTTAATAAAATTTACAGTGTTATTTTATTATGTCATAAGGTTTTTCTGGGTCAAACATGAAGGTCGAAAGTATAGCATAAATGGTTGAAAAACGTAAAATGCGAATACTTGTTTTTGTATGGTTTTTTTCGCAATTATTGCTATTTTGCAACAAGGGTCACTATTTTTTAAATTTTTAACCAATTCTATATTGTAGTAAATTTAATTACGCAACTTTTATGTCAGTACAACTTTTCTTGAAAATGAATACTTTTAAAGTTATAATCAAAAAACCAAGAAAAAAATCGAATTTTTCCTTAATTTTTTGACATTTTGATTATTTAAACAATGTTCCGGACCTTTTTGAGAGGGAGGATAACTCAAATATTATTATTTGATTTATTTTCAAGCAATTTCTGCAAAAAAATTTGAGTCACCTCTCAACGTCCAAATGTACTACTATTTTTACAGATGAGCCCTGGTCTATTTGTAAGTTTTCTTAATTCCTTTAGTGTTGCTGGTTATTTCACCGTTTCTATTCTTGAACAGCTAGTTTTTGGTTTATATCCTTGTATCATTTGTTTAATACATATATGTGCACTTCGGATTTCGTCTTCTCTAAAATGTATTTTTATGTCCATTAATTGTTTGTTTATGTGTTTCCTCTTTTTTTGTCTACAGTTTATCAGCTATTCGTCTTTTGTTTTCAAATGTCAGTTTCTTTCTCTAGTTCGCTTAGTCAATATATATTGTATGTGCTTCATTTCGTTCTTTCATTACCGCCTTACACTTATCATTAAACCATTGGTCACCTTTCCCTTCTTTAGTTTCTAGCATCTATTTTGGTGCAGTTTATGTAGTTTTAGTTATTAGATTTTCTAGTGTTCTTTCTTTATTTCTTGCACATTTAGTTAGCATTTTAGTTGCACACTCTTTATTTCTTCTTCAAATTTCTTTTGAACTTCCGGTCTTTTCCGTTTTCACGGATCTAGAATTTCTTTTCTTGGTTGATTCTCTTTTGGCTGTCGGCTGAACCTACGTATGACTTTTATGGGACCTAGTAGGTGGTTTGAGCCGCAGCGCATGCACCTCGTCTACTTTTTTCTTCAACAATGCTGATCGCTTTTCAAGATGTAGTCTATTTAGTTCACGACATCTTCTCCAGCGGATATCCAGGTGCTTTTGTCGGGAAATGGGGTAGAACAGATGACCATGTTTTTACTAGCTGCAAAGCCAATAAGGTTGGGGTTTTCATTTGTGACTCTATGTAGACCATCACATACCAGGTAAAAAGTTAATGAATCATGAACCAACATGAGAAAGCTTCGTTTAAAATGGAAAAAGACAATCACACAATCTACAATTTCTCATACACAGATGTAATTTTACAGAACATATCAATATTTTTTCTGATGACAGACACATTTTTCATTACCCTGTATATCAGCGGTTCTCAATCTGTGGTACAGCTGGTTCCTAAAAAAACTGATACGACTCTTAGTAACATTTGATCATTTTGAGCAGTGTATTTTATTGGTTTGACATTATATTATATTTATTATTATTATTATGACAGACAAATAATAAAATAAACAACAAACAACTGATTACATATGTTAATTCATAAATTGTAATAATTATTAAGATCTAAATTTTGATATTATTTTGAATTCTTGCAGTTTTCGCATCTTCAAAAGGATTTTATTCTAATCTCTCCAAAAGCGTACGATCTTCATGAGCGGTAGATATTTTTGGTCTTCCAGAACCTTGCTTTCTTTCGAGAGTTTCTTGTTCTCTCCATCTTTTATTAATATTAAAAACTGTTGTTCTGCTTACGTTAACAGTGACTGGCAGATAGTGACCAACCATCTTCTAGTTTCGTTACAATTCTTGCTTTTAGTTTTTTGCTAGCATGTGGATCCATTTTTTGAGGTTAAACAGAATAAGTTATCTGACAAATTTTAAGATTTGGTAGTGACAGTGACAGTATGTAAATAATAAGTATTTATCCTTCAAAATACACTGCTCAATTTTCTACAAAATACGCTTTAAGAGTCGTATCAGTTTTTTAGGAACCAGCTGTACATGTACCACTGGTGGTACATATCATTATTTGAGGTGCTACACAAAGCGCAAAAACAGCCAAAATCAGCACCATTATTAGTTAATTAGATTACCTAGCTAGATAGGTATTTCAGTTAGGTGGTACCAAAAATAATCAAAAGTATTTGGTGGTATATGACTCAAAAATATTGAGAACCGCTGCTGTATATTATAGAGATACAGACAATGCTTGACCAAAACTTGTGATAAAAACGTAGATACTAATACACACAAAAACCACGATGAAACGAAGTTTCGACACATCTACATGTTAAATAAATATAATCGAGTTGCTTGTCTTTTACCTTGAACAAGGTCCCTCTTAAAATATGGTACAACCTCTGTCTCCTCACGTTCTAAACAGGTTTATAATAGACCAGGGCGCATCTGTAAAAATATTAGTACATTTGGACGTTGAGAGGTGACTCAAATTTTTTTGCAGAAATTGCTTGAAAATAAATCAAATAATAATATTTGAGTTATCCTCCCTCTCAAAAAGGCCCGGAACATTGTTTAAATAATCAAAATGTCAAAAAATTAAGGAAAAATTCGATTTTTTTCTTGGTTTTTTGATTATAACTTTAAAAGTATTCATTTCCGAGAAAAGTTGTACTGACATAAAAGTTGCGTAATTAAATTTCCTACAATATAGAATTGGTTAAAAATTCAAAAAATAGTTACCCTTGTTGCAAAATAGCAATAATTCTGAAAAAAACATACAAAAACAAGTATTCGCATTCTACCTTTTTCAACCATTTATGCTACACTTAGGACCTTCATATTTCACCCTGAAAAACTTTATGATACAGTAAAACAATACTGTAAATTTCATTAAGATCGGTTTAATAGATTTTGCAAAATAAATTTTGCAATCCAGCTTTCGTAAAAAAATTCATTTTTTCAAAATGTTACAGGACTGAAAATAAAGCAGATAGCAAGTTGAAAATTTTTTTGCGTATAGAAGTGTACTGTACCTTTCATTTGCAATTTTGCAAAATTCAAATCGATTAACACCACGGCGTCAGGAATTTTTTTAAGTAAACATTAATTATTGGTGCTACGCGCAGGACAGTGGATAGTTTGCTCTGATTGGGCATTCCAATGACCTTTGATAATGATTGATAAATTTTAATTTTTATTACATTTCCATATAAATAAATAAATTTGTTTATTGCAAAATAAAAATACATACTCTATCCTTTGAAATAACACTTTTATTAGCAAAAACTTTCTTTGCTCATATATTTTAACTTAAATAATAAAAGTTTATTATTTTTAAACATATGCAATTGTTTAAACAATATTTCACAAACAATAATAAAATTAGTTTGATTTTTGTGGACCTAAAATATTAAAATACAACAAAATATAGAGTAAGAAAATAATATATTAGATAAAGATTGGAAAAAATTTTGGTGGAAATCAACTTGTGTAAATCGAACACCGCTGCGCGCTGTCCTGCGCGTAGCACCAAAAATTATTGTTTATTTCAAAAATTTTCTGACGCCGTGGTAATTAATTGATTTTAATTTTGAAAATTGCAAATGAAAGGTACAGTAAACTTCTATAAGCAAAAAAAAATTCAACTTGCTATCTGCTTTATTTTCAGTCCTGTAACATTTTGAAAAAATTAATTTTTTTTGCGAATGCTGGATTGCAAAATTTATTTTGCAAAATCTATTGAACCGATCTTATTAACTGTATTATAATGTTTTTCTGGGTGAAATATGAAGGTCCTAAGTGTAGCATTAATGGTTGAAAAACGTAAAATGCAAATACTTGTTTTTGTATGGGTTTTTCGGAATTATTGCTATTTTGCAACTAGGGTGACTATTTTTTAAATTTGTAACCAATTCTATATTGTAGAAAATTTAATTACGCAACTTTTATGTCATTACAACTTTTCTCGGAAATGAATACTTTTAGAGTTATAATCAAAAAACCAAGAAAAAAATCGAATTTTTCCTTCAATTTTTGACATTTTGATTATTTAAACAATGTTCCGGACCTTTTTGAGAGGGAGGATAACTCAAATATTATTATTTGATTTATTTTCAAGCAATTTCTGCAAAAAAATTTGAGTCACCTCTCAACGTCCATCTCAAAACAGATGCGCCCTGGACTATAATGTTTTAGACAAATTACAAATTAAATTCTATGTTCCAAAATAACCTCGCAGCAACTACTTGATGATTTCCTTAAGTTCCCCAACTAAACTAAAAAATTACCAGGTCATTATAAAAATTACCGTTAGCGTCGAGTCTGGGTTAATAGGTGCAAGCTGTGAACGCTGAACGCGACTCGCGACTCGAAATCAACCTTTGCACTTGATCGCCCGACATTCGTCGATACACGCAGTTTCTAAATATTACTTGCATTTTAGTAGATATCAATTTTTACTAATTTCAAGGATCAATCTAGTTTTCGATAGTTTAAAAACTTTTGGAAAGTATCTATGTTTTTATACAGGGTATCCAGAAACTCTCCTGACAAACGAAGACTGGATAAGCGAGCGGGAGGCACCCCCAAAATGACCAGGTACTGACCACTTAAATACAAAAATGAGGATGTACGACGCTATTCTGAAACCAATTTTAACGTATGGCTCCGAAGTGTGGCAAATGACAAAAAAATCCGAAAATAAGCTGCTTACCACTGAAATGGATTTTTTTTAGAAGATCTGCCAGAATATCGAGATGGGACCATGTTCGAAATGAACAGATCAGAGAAAAAGTAGGTAAGCAGAAAACAATAGTGGACGAGGTACAACGAAACCAACTTACCTGGTATGGACACGTCCAACGAATGGGAGATGAAAGATTACCAAAAATTACAATGAGATGGATACCGCCAGAAAAACGGAAAAGAGGAAGGCCACCGACCTCCTGGAAACAAGGAATTACAAAAGCCATGTCAGAAAGAAATCTTCAAGAAAATGACTGGCTAGATCGACAGGCTTGGCGATTGGGTACCGGAAGGCGTAGAACGCTATAGAACCGGTTATATATATATATATATATATATATATATATATATATATATATATATATATATATACATATATATATATATATATATATATATATATATATATATATATATATATATATATATACTGACCACGGAGAGGTGAATGGCCAATTTTAGACATACTGCATGTTTTTGTCGGTGCTGGAAACGAAAATGAGATTTATTATGAATTTGATGTGGGGCAACATTGTCAAAATCGCAATTTTACCCTAAAAATAAAAAAAAAATAAAATCACGTTTTTTTGCGTTTACCTCGCTACAACTATGTTCCATTTTAATATTTTTTTCTAAGGTTTGTACACTATATTATGTTGCTCACTTTTTTGAAGACAATGGTATCTATCTTAAGCTTCTAGTGTTATTCTGGTAAAAGTTATGAATTTTTTAAAGTACAAGGTGCAGATTCGTGAATTGCAAAGATTAATCACAAAACTTGAGTGGCAAAACTTTGAAATTTATCTTATTAATAACGTATATTATGTTAAAACATAGAGCACAAAGAAGTTTTCTGGAAAGTTTTACTTACAAATGTTTTATAAAAAAAATGGCGCAACTTTTAATATAGACGTTATACATCCCCAAAATAACGCTTATTTTTCGAGATACTGACCATGGGCGGTAAATGGCTAATTTTGGTCTTATTTTATGTTTTGGATGGTGCTGACAATGAAAAAGACGTTTATTTTTAATTTTATGTGAGGGAACATTGTCAAAATCGCAATTTTAACCTAAAATGAAAAAAAAAATGATGAAGCCACTCGCTACAACTCTGTTGTATGTATTTTAATATTTTTTTTCTGAAATTTCTACAGCATAATATATTTCTCACCTTTGTGAAGACTATGAAAGCAACTCAAGTCTTTTAGTCTTTTCTTCATAAAAGTTATGAATTTTTAAAAATCAAAGGTGCAGATTCGTGAATTGCAAAGTTAAATCGCAAAAATTAAGTGGCAAAATTTAAAATTTATCTATTTGATTACGTTTATGTTAAACCATAGAGTTCAAAGAAGTTTCATGGGGAGTTTTAGATCTCGATGTGTTATAGAAAAAATATGGTGCAACTTTTAATTTTAAGAAAAACGTGGTTTAATTTTTTTTATTTTTAAGGCAAAATTGCGATTTTGACAATGCTCTCCCACCTAAAATTCAAAATAAACTTGATTTTCGTTTTCAGCACTATCAAAAACATAAAGAAAGATAAAAATTAGCCATTTTTTTTGTTTTTATTTACAAAAAATTGTACAGCACTTACAAGAAAAGAGATATTTGGATAATTCAAAAAGTAGAATCTTAGGAATATCTCCAGGATAATACAAAAGGAGTATGTAACAAAATCAGCCATCTAATTTTTCCACGGAATTTTTTAAAGTTAGGAGAAAATACAACGATTCCATCCATCCGTATAATGCAATCTAACCAAAAAAAATTTACATGTTACCGAAATAATAAAAAACGACACCAAAACATGAACCTATAAACTTATGCAAGAATCTTGAAAATCGGAGTACAAATAATGAAGTTATAAATTGTCAGACTTAATCAAAAATTTTGGGTGGCGGAATTTTACGCCGGTAGAAACAGTGAATAAAAAGTCTTATTCAAGGACCTGACTGGAATTAAAAGTGGAGCAATGTACTAACTGTATAAAACATTACAACGTGAAAGTAAAGTGAGATTTCATAGCATTATTTCTATACTCAGATATACGATATCATCACTAGCATTTATCTTTTTGTTAAAAAACTTTCTTGATAATTTACAAAATATAGGTTGAATGGTAGACATTTGCACTCCAATGTTAACTAATAAAAATGCTATATATAACAAGTAAACAAAGATAAGAAATCATTTAGTCATATTATCAAATAATTAAATATAACTACTCCAGATAATAATAATATTATAAAACACATCAAACTTGCCATGCATTACTGTGGAACTTATTGTGACTAGACTAGATTTGGTCAACAGATAAATTCAGTTTAATTGAATACACTCTCGGATAAAATGTCATCATTTTAGTAAGTGACATAATTCACCAAAAATCAGTATATATTAATAGTAACAAGTTATTGATGAAATTTAACGCATGAATAGTCCAGGTTATGAGGCCGTTCCCGTGTGAAAAATACCGTTTCTGATTCGGTTTCTTTGCGGAGTCTTGTTCAAAACTATTCCTATAAATAAATCTGAAGGGTGCCTGACAGAAATTGTTTAAACAATTTTTTAAAACAAATTATAAAACTCACCTTTTTCTATTCTTTAAAACATTTTTTAGATTTTTTTTATATTTAGATCTTATCGTTTTGTTGAAACAAAAGTTTGTAGTTTTAGAGTTATAGTGGATGAAAAATCTGAAAAAATGCGAAAATACACATTTTCGACGCTTGAATGTAAATGATTATTTTTGAGGTTGTCAAGTGCCTAAATTGAAGTTTAAACGTTAAATTTCAAGACTGCTTATTTCAATTTAGACCGTTGTTTTTAAATTGTTAATTATGCGCGCCCACTTGATTATTAAGCCGTAGCGACGCGCCGCAATATATAGTGCGTCTTTGTCGCACTTATCCTATTTGCGCCAAAAATTCCCAACAAATACTTGGCATTTATTAACATTTCGTAGTTTTTTTAAATAATTTATACCTATAGTAAATTAATTATTGACAATATGCGTAAATACGCCAATCACAATGTAATAAGCGTATCGTTATTTTATTTTTTTAATGTAATCGATAATGTAAAATACTTATTTATTGAATGTTTATTTGTATATAATATGTTACAGTTGATGTGATAAATTCGGCCTGTATTAATAATTACCGGTAAATATTAATAGTAACCGTAGCAGCTGGTTAATATGATTAATAATGCCTTTATATTTAGATTTACCGGCTATTATTAATACTTTCCTAACAATTCTGGTTAATGTAATAAAAACGCATTTTGGGCTTCACTATTGTTTATTTTTGAAATTTGATAATTTGAAATATTCGTCCAAAGAAAGTCAGGAAATGGATAAACTGACTAATTTTAAGTAACTTTTCTTCTATAGAGTTTTTTCACTAAGTCAATACTTTTCGAGTTATTTGGCAGTGAATATGTTCATTTTTTCAACAAAATAACCACGCTTTTAGACGGTTTTTCGCAAATAACTCAAATAGTAAATATTTTGTCGAAAAAACATTCTTAGTAAAAATATAGCCTGTAAAAAATTTAAAAAAATGGTGTATATGTTACAGTTCAAGTTGATTATCCAGTTGGAGTTGACTCCAACTAGTTGGAGTCAACTCTAACGGCTGGTTTCAGTAAAAGTTGATTATGAATATAAAATGAAGATTTATATTCAACATTTACTAGTAAAAGTAGACTCCAACTAGGAAAAGTATACTCTTCCCAATGCCATTTAGTAAAAGTTGATTCTGATTCACACAAACAGCCGATTCTAGAAATTAAATGTTATTCAATATGTTCAAATTAGTCTAGGCTGTATAGTCGCCCCCGTTAGGTAAATTACTCCGATTCGAATTTTTTGCACAAACTTACTCAAAAAGAGGTCCTTATAACAAATCTACTGGGTGCCAGGCAGTACCTTGATCGATAAATTGTTTAAACAATTTTTTTTAGATAAATTCACAAAAATAATTTTTTCACTTCGAACAATTTTTTTTTAGATCATTTGGGTTATTCTGAGCAAAAAAAAGGTATTTTGTGATTTTTCTCTAAAATTGATTCTTGTCGAGTTATACGCGATTTAAAATTTGAAAAATGCGAAAATAGCCATTTTCAAGGCTTAATAACTCAGTTAAAATCCATTGTTATGAAAGTCAGAAAGTGACCAAATCAAAGTTTTTGGCCCCCTATACAAGATCCAGCAGAAATTTTTGTCACTATTTTATTACTAAGCTTTATCTTTAATTATTAACAATGAGCGCTAAGTGCGTATTAGGCGGCCGTCAATGGTGAGTGCTAAAGAGATGCACCATTCCAGCCGTGCAATGGTGACTCTCACTCGCACTCCCATTGACGGCCGCCTCAATACACGGTTAGCCCTCATTGTTGATAATTAAAAATAATATCTTATTAATGAAATAATGACAAAAATTTCTTCAGGATCTTATACAGGCAGCTTTAATCTTTGATTTTTTTAGTTTCTGACTTTCATAATATATAATATCGTATGGCATTTTTGCCTTTTGGACAGTTCCGGCGCCAATTACATCTTTAACCCTGTTTAAAGTAACTAGTGTCGATGTACACTAGCCCAGGGGGGCCGACGGCTTAACGTGCTCTCTGAGGCACGGTGAGACGACTTGTGTCATTATTGGAAATAAAAATGGTTTGTCTTTAGCAGGGCTCGAGCCCACGTGCACTGGCGTATGAGGCCAGCGATTATGCCGTTACTCCACGGCCGCTCGCTCGACTTTCACAATAATTATCTTTAAGCGAGTTATTAAACATTGAAAATGGTTATTTTGGCGTTTTTCAAATTTTAAGTCGCTAATAACTCGACAACAGTCAATTTTAGAGAAAAAAAGGCACAACGGATCTAAAAAAAATTTGTACGAAGTGAAAAAATTACACACACCGGCAAAATTAGCCGAACACCTTAAAAATGGGACATGTTTGATGTCTCGAATTTCCTAAACCTGTTGTCCGATTTGAGTGATTCTTTTAGTAAGTTATAGCCTTACTAGTTAAGAATATCGGTGTAATAATATTGTTGCTAGACAGGTACATGTCATTTTATACCGGGTGTTACAATCATACTGTGTTTCTTTCTTAAAGTTCGGAACACCCTGTGGAATATTCTAGTATATATAATATGTTAAAATTAAAACTCGATGGTAGACTTAGGCTTTCTTAACATTTTCTTTTTTGATTCATTTGCTTATGTTGGAAAATAAAAAAGTTATGTGCTTTAACAACTAGCCATGTTTTTTGTCAATAAATCCTCATAGTAGGGGAGGAAGGTATGCTAAATTTGCAGTTTGTAAAGATGTCTCCTATTTAAGATTTTAAAGTAACCCTCCAGCCCACCTCCGTCGGGGTCGTGTTTGGTGAAATTCGGTAGATTCTTGAAAAATATTGAATAGGTGTATTTTTCAGTTTTACGATCTGATGTTCATTTCGCGAAATATTGCAGGGTTCGTATTTAAAATTTTTAATTTACCCCTCCCCTCTCCGTGGGGTGTCACGAACCTCCATGGTGGTGGGGTGGGGGATTTAATTTAAAATCCTAAATAGGAGCCCCCAGTTTTTATTTCAGATTTGGATTCTTTACGTAAAAATAAGCAACTTTTATTCGACACATTTTTTCTAATTATGGATAGATAGCGCTATAATCGGAGAAAAATGATTGTTTCAAATTGAAAATTAAATTAAAAAATGAAAAGTCCCCCACTTTATGGAAAATGTAACTTAACCTTTTTCTGGTTTTAGCACATACTCTTCACAATCCAATAGGTTCCCATAAAGCTCGAGTAACTGCAAATTTAGTATACTTTCCTCCCCTACTATGAGGATTTATTGATGAAAAACATGGATAGTTGTTAACGCACATAACTTTTTATTATCCCACATAAGTAAATGAATAAAAAGAAAAATGTTAGGTAAGCCTAAATCTACAATCGAGTATTAATTTTAGTATTTTACATGTGCTAGAATATTCCACAGGGTGTTCCAAACTTTAAGAAAAAAACACAGCATGATTTGTACACCCGGTATAAAATGATATTTACCTGTCTAGCAACAATATTATTACAACGATATTCTTAAATAAAAAGGCTATAACGTACTAAAAGAATCACTCAAATCGGATCAGTGGTTTAGGAAACTAGAGACATCAAACATGTCCCATTTTTAAGGTGTTCGGCTAATTTTGCCGGTGTGTGTATTTTTGCGAATTTGTTTAAAATCATTGTTTATCGCCAAACGTCACTAAAATCATTCATTTGCCCTCATTTTCGGCAGTAAAGTAACACTTTGTAGTATTGAAAGAAGAATGCTACTTTACCTGCCGCGATAAATAATCAAATTAACCGAGATTGAATGTAAGTGGTCAATGGCAGCAATCGATTATTTGTTTGAGTGAAATTAAAATTTATTTACTTTATTTATTAAAAAGATTGTACAAAATTTATCTTATTATTAATAAAATTTATGTCAAAAAGTAAAATTCTGTAGTGTTTCGCAATTATATTCATACACATACATAATAAATCAAAACTTTACATATTTAGTAATTAGGTAGGTATACAATATTGATACCTATCGATTAAACATCAAAACCGGCCATTATGCAAAAGTCATCTGTCATTACTGTCATACGAATTTTTTATTTCGTCTAAAATTAAAAAAATTTCCTCAAAGTTGTAAGTAAGTGTTAATGTTTTTTATGATTGACGATACAATTTTGTACGCACCACCTCAATACTCTTTATCGAACGCGTCTGTTCCTCTGCTCGTAATATCAGACTCATTCGATAAAGAGTCACTTTACTGACTGACTTTACTGAAATTGGTTAAACAATTTTTCGACCGCGGTACCGCGTGACACCCTGTGTATTTGTTATAAGGATTGTTATACGGATGTATTTCTTTGAGTAAGTTTGTGCAAAAAATCGAATCAGAATAATTTACCTAACGAGGGCGACGTTACAGACTATACTAATAAGTAGTTGAAACGGTCAAAACAAAGAAAAGCACACTCATCAAAAATGCACTTGAGATTCTCGTATAATCAACATTTACTGAATCGATCCAGGAAGAGTCAACTCCAACTAGTAAAAGTTGATTTAAATTTTTAAAATCAACTTTTACTGCTCGTTTCAGTTGGAGTTGACTCCAACTAGTTGGAGTCAACTCTAACTGAGAATCAACTTGAACTGTAACATATACATACATAACTATTTATTTGACGTTGACGTAGATCGAGTAGCAAAATCAACATTAGAAGTTAGGGATATTTTCTCGAGCTTTGAAGAGGCTGCATTAAATATCGGTCTAAAATTAAATGAAGACAAAACAAAATACCATGTCATGGTCATTTCAAAACAGGAACGACGGTGACTAAGGCAAAATATTACTACGTATAAATGATCATAACTTCGAAGTGTATAAAGAGTTTAAATATCTGGGAGCAACAATCATTAATGACAACAAAATAGAACCACAAGTTGAAACGCGAATAATGTCGGGAAACAATGCAACATCTAATGAACTCAAAACTTCCTCCATGAAGTGCAAAAATCCGGAAAGACCATAATATGACCAGCAGTCGCGTATGGAAGCGAAACATGGACGCTAACAAAAAGAGAAGTAAATAAATTGCGAAGACATGGAAGAACAAAGTGGATCTCGTGCAGGAAGATCGGGCACTGATAATATATTCGTTCTGCAGCAGGTAATAGCAAAACGGAAGGCATGGAATCTATTTACCCACCTATTGTTTCTAGATTTAGAGAAGGCATACGATACGGTACCTTTGAAAAAACTGTTTCAAACATTGACGAAAGTAGGTCTCAGTAGAGAGTATGTGGATGCTATCGCAAATACAGAGTGGGCCAAAGAAACCTGGACACCACGATATTTGGCAGTATTTATTAGATTTTAAGGAAATGACGAATTAGGTCGATTTTTGATCTGAGGGGGACACATTTTTACGGTACATACATCTGTCATTTGTCAACCTCCTCCCTTCCACTTCCCCCACCGCTTATTTTTAAATAGGGAATAGGGGTTGTGTGCTAGCTCATTTGAAAGGTTATTCAATTCTATTTTCAGTAATATAAACATTAACATAATTATTTGTACAGGGTGCCCAAGAAAATTTTTTTTAAATTAAATTAATTGACACAAAAAGAGGAATGTATGTAAATTATTTAATTCAAAATACATTCTACTGCTGTCGCAAAACAGAAAAATGTTTTTTTGATAAATAAACATTGCTTTTTGCTTAATTTCAATGTTCAAGCTGCTACCCATCTGCCTCTTAGTAGGTTGAATATTGAATTTAAGCAACAAACAATGTTTATTTATCAAACAAACATTTTTTTCTGTTTGCTGTAGCAGTAGAATGTATTTTGAGTTAAATAAATTACATACATTCTTCTTTTTGTGTCAATTAATTTAATTCAAAATAATTTTTCTTGGATAAATAATTATGTCAATGTTAATATTACTGAATAGACAATTGAATAACCTTTCAAATGAGCTAGCACACGAACCCTACTCCCTATTTAAAAATAATGTGTCCCACTTAGATAAAAAATCGACCTATTTCGTCATTTCCTTAAAATCTAATAAATACTGCCAAATATCGAGGTGGACTATTTTCTTTGGCCCACTCTGTATATACAAAAATGCAAGAAGTGTCGTTCCTTCCGATGACCAACCTTTTTTTGTTACACGGATGACCAAGGGGGGGGGGAAATGACCCCAGGTCAAAAATGACAATTAACAAAAAAATGAAGTTTTTTTATGGCATGGACTTTATGTCATTCGCCCAGGCACAACATGCGTATTAGTGTCATGTGTAATGTGTATGTTGAGTAAGTGTCTTGTTACTTTGCAAAGTCGACGTCATTAGCGTAAAACTACTTGGAATTACGCATAATAGAGGGTATTTTACTAAACATCAACTTCAGAATATATTTTTTATTCGTAAAATATAGGGAATTTTTTTTATTTCAAAATATGAGGATATCTAGAATGATATTAAAGTCAATTAAAAAAATAATGAGTTAAAAATTGAAAATACTTTTGAATTTATTAAAGAAAAACATACGCTGGGGTCACAATTTCCCCCGCTTGGTCATCCGAAGGTTAGAAGGAAACTATATCTGAATCATTCCCAATACCAAAGGGGCTTAAACAAGGATGTTGTCTGTCTCCGACTTTATTTAAAATATATATTCAATCCTCGCTAGAGCAGTGGAGGAAACAAGTACAGTGGAACCTCGATAAGTCGGCCTCCGATAATCTGGAAGTCCGGCTAACCCGGACCGATTTTCATTAGACACAACAAACATTTTTTTACTTTGACTGAGTTTTTTACCAAGAAATAAACAGTACTGTATATAACCGTACGTAATTTACATGTATTGTGCTTATGTATTTCATATTTTTGCAATTATAACGGAGTTTATCTGTAAGTGTACCGCATTTCCTTAATTTTTACCATATTCTCCGGCTATCCCGGATTTTTGATAACCCGGATCAGCTGCGTTCCCGATTAATCCGACTTATCGAGGTTCCACTGTATCCGGAGTGGGAATAGACATAGGCCGTGGCGTGGTAAATCTCTAAAGGCGCATTTAAATCAAAGCGAACACGAACGAACGAACGAGCGAATTCGTTTGTTAACTTTATTGTATTTGTACAGCGAATCGAGCACGACCGAACGAATTCGTTCGCATTCGCACATGTTCCAACCGATGTCGGTAAGTGAGCGAATCATCAAAGGAAATCGTTGTTCAATGTGGACAGTGGATAGACGGTAGCGAACGAATTCGTTTAGAAGTACTGATTTAATTTATTTACAAACATTAGTTTGAGAGGGTTGTTTATTGTGTAGTTGTGAAAACATAATTTTGCAATATGGAATATGCCTATGAAACCCAAAATCGAAGCTATATAAAATAATAAACAGAAAAACTGATGCTTGTTTTAACATTTCTATATTGTGATGTCTCTGAACTAAAAAATGAATTAGCTTCTGGCGCTTGTTTTAACATTTCTATATTGTGATGTCTCTGAACTAAAAAATGAATTAGCTTCTGGCATCATTTAGACGAGAAAGACAAAAAGAGGGTTCGAAGTGGTTTGCTTTTAAAAGCCTAATGTTTTTATTGGATAAATTTCAACCCAGAAACACTAATGAGGTAACCAAATCAAATTAATTGCTAAAATTAATTAAAAGCAAATTTATTTTGATACACCAATTTTACAATTTATTATTTAAACATAATATAGTCATAATATCAAGAGCAAGTAACTTCTTCGAGGAAGAATTTTAAGAAAGCTGGTTCTTTATTATGTTATTTTCTAAGCTCCCTCAAATAGCGTATAATACCTGCTACCTGCTATTTTTGTAAGCTATTATTGTACTAAAGTATTATTATACTTTCTTAGATATATTGGGTTCAAAAAACACATCAATTATAATTATACAGATATGGAACGATTTTTGAATATCTCTTCTCTGGATGTCCGTAGGAAGCGTAAAGATCTTACAGTATTGTTTAATATTATCAATGGCATATATTACTGCCCTGAACTCCTTGCTAAAATATTGTTGTTTGTTCCACCACGATCAACAAGACAAATTCAAACCTTTCATATTTCTTTTCATAGATATAATTACTCATATTTTACTTTTGTTCCTAGAACACTAAGACTTGCTAACTCCCTAGGTGACCTTTTACTTTTTGGTAACTCTGTTGATGTTTTTAAGAACCATTTAACCAAATTAAATATTTAGCAATATCATAACCTTGTTATTTGTTAGTAATTAATGTTTTGTAATTATTTTACTTTGTCACGTCTTTTTAAATGTTTTGTACTCTCTCATTTTAATCTTATATATTCAACACTGTAATTATCAATATCTTATTAATGTATTACCGAATTGGGCTTGCCCGTATAAATACATAAATAAATAAAATTTACCCAGCAAGAAACACGAAAATAAACTTAAACACAATGTGTGACTGGCACTGGCCCATCCTAAAAACATCTGCGGGCAATATGCACTCCCGATCATCAACGAATGCGAACGATCGCTTCAATGTAAATGGCCCTACTTTGTAGCGAACGAATGACCAAGCGAACACCTACGAATTCGTTCGTTCGTTCGTGTTCGCTTTGATTTAAATGCGCCTTAACAACTTTGTTTTTCGCAGATGATCAGGTAGTCGTAGCAAATGATGAGAAAGACATGGACTACATGTTTAGAAAACTAAAGAAAGAATATGAAAATGGGGCCTCAATATGAATATATAAAAGACAGAGTATCTTAAAATAGGGGATGATGAAGAAGATACAGATTTAGAAATTAGAACCACAAAAACATGTAAAGAATATCTCGGATCTACAATATCTAAAGAAGGCACTACCAAAAGAGACATCGAAAACAGAACGCAGCAGGGCAAAAAGCGGTAAACATTCTAAGCTCTCTACTATGGTATAAAGTCTAAGGGTGCGTTCACTACGGAGACCAAAGGATGGTATCCTAACATAGAGCATGGTATCGTACCTTCATATTCGTGAATTCTCGCATTTAAAATAATGTATTTATTTTACCTGGCAATCGAAACTATATTATCGATCGCTATGTAAAATATGCATTCTTTTAAATGCGAGAATTCACGAATATGAAGAGTACGATACCATGCTCTAGGTTAGGATACCATCCTTTGGTCTCCGTAGTGAACGTACCCTTAAGACAAAAAACGAAATTGACAATCTATCGTACCTTAGTAGAGCCTATTATGACTTAGGGGAAAGAAGTTTGACAGATCACGAAAAAATATAGAAAAAGAATAGAAGTAGTAGAAATGGATTATCTAAGGAGAGCGTGTGGTGTATCCCAAAAAAGACCACATCAGGAAGGAAGATATTAGAAGAAAAACAAATACTGTATATTCCAGTGTAGATATAATTGAAACGGGACATCTAGTGTGGTATGGTCACGTGAAACGAATGAATGAAGGTAGATGGCCAAAGAAAGCTTTACATTACATACCACAACAAAGAAGAAGGGACCTTCAGTTGCCTGGGAAGAAAATGTACGGGACACCATGAGAGATAAAGCCATCAAAGAAGACGAATGGATGGACAGAAAAAAAGATGGCGGTCGAAATGCGAGAAGATAGAAATAAATTGCTTGTGTGAGAACGTAAAAACCTTCAAGTGATATGGCCCTTGCAGAGACAGCGTAACAAACGAATGGAGGCGCAGATACAATAACGAGTTAGAGTCTCTTCAGAAAGGAAAATCTAGTCAGATATATAAAGTCCAATTGGGCAGGGCTGTCATACGCAGCAATGACAATCGCCTTAGGCTACGGCTCCACGGGCGGGAAATTGACGCTAGCAGTAGCAGTAAAATGAACTTAAGGTTCCACGGAACGGAATAGGGATAGCCGAACTGTACCGACTACAGGACTTGTGCGTAGTCGGTTCAGTTCGGCTATTCCCATTCCGTTCCGCGGAACCTTAAGTTCATTTTACTGCTACTGCTAGCGTCAATTTCCCGCCCGTGGAGCCGTAGCCTTAGCGAACGGCTCCACGGGCGAGAAATTGACGCTGGCAGTAGCAGTGAAGTGAACTTGAGGGTTCCGCGGAACGGAATGGGAATGGCCGAACTGTACCGACTACAGGACTTGTGCGTAGTCGGTTCAGTTCGGCTGTTCCCATTCCGTTCCGTGGAACCTTAAGTCCATTTTGCTGCTACTGCTAGCGTCAATTTCTCGCCCGTGGAGCAGTAGGCTTATAAACAATGTATTTTGGGAAAACCAGATGGGAGAAGGTCTGTAGTACAGCCTAAAAAAAGGTGGAAAGATGGATGCAGTCAGAAAAGATCTGGAGTAAATGGGAGTGAGACAATGGGAAATAGTGGCACAAACATGGAAGCCAATGGTAATAGGGCAGTCAATGGTATTTGGCTCCGAATTCCATCCTACTACATCGATTTACTTGATATTTTCACAGTAAGTAGGGAATAGCTCAAGAAACAAAGTCTACCCTATACGGATGTGCGCTTTTAACTTGGGGGTGGAAATTTTTTTGGTTAAAATAGCCACGAAAGTGGCTAGAGAACCTAATTCTAAGCAAAAACTGTTCTATAATTTTAACTCAATACTTTTTGAGTTATTCGTGGTTGAAAATTGGTCATTTTCATCGAAACATAACACCTTTTCGAACGGTTTTTTGCGAATACCTTAAAAACTATGCATCTAACTAAAAAAATGTATAAAACATTTTTGTAGCTTATAAAAAAACATAGAGACTCGTTCCTTCATAAATATTCTAGTTATAATAAAAAAAGAGATATTAAAAAGAGGTATTATGGTAGCTGAAAAGAGTATGTTTTTTGGTGCATGCTCAAATTGGTGTTTTCAACTTGAAATAATAGAGAAACGGTTGATTTTAGGTGTATAATGCTACCAATTCCTTTTGTAGTGCTTGAAAAGATCTTTAAAATGAGCAATGTTAAATGTTGATTATATTCAAACTAAGCGAGATCTGCTGCAAAAAAAATGATGACTAATGTATTTTAAGAAGAACTGAGAAAGAAGTATATGTAACCCTTCATCCATCAGAATTTAAATGCATCGTTTTCCTTTTAGAATACTTTTTATTATAGTGTTATTTCTATGTTTGAAAAGTTGGACTAGTTTAAAATAAATGGTTTTTGAAAAAAATAAGATTAAATATAGAGCGCATTTTTTAAATTTTTTTAAAAATCTTCATTTTTCTCCATGTAACTCGAAAATGATAAGAGATACGAAATAAAGATACCACACAAAAATGTAGGGTTTTTTAGATAAACAATTTGTTTATATTTTTCATTAGTGTATCTCTTATAATTTTCGAGTTACATGGAGAAAAAGAAAGATTTTTAAGAAAATTTAAAAATGCGCTCTATAATTTGATCTTATTTTTTTCAAAAACCATTCATTTTGAACCAGTTCAACTTTTTGAACATAGAAATAATACTAAAATAAAAGGTATTGTAGAAGGAAAACGATGCATTTAAATTCTGGTGGATGGGGGTTACATATACTTCTTATTTTTTCTTAAGATACATTAGTCATCAATTTTTTTTGCAGCATATCTCGCTTAGTTTGAATGTAATCAATCGACCTTTAATATTGCTCATTTTAAAGGTCTTTTCAAGCACTACAAAAGGAATTGGTAGCATTATACACCTAAAATCGACCGTTTCTGTATTATTTCAAGTTGAATTCACCAATTTGAGCATGCACCAAAAAAACATACTCTTTTCACCTACCATATCTCTTTTTTTATTATAACTAGAAGATTTATGAAGGAACGAGTCTCTTTGTCTTTTTATAGACATACATAATATAACTCTCTATATAACTGGAAGATTTATGAAGGAACGAGTCTCTCTTTGTCTTTTTATAGTCTACAAAAATGTTATACACAGTTTTTTTAGTTAGATGCATAGTTTTTAAGGTATGTATTCCCAAAAAACCGTTCGAAAAGGTGTTATGCTTCAATGAACATAGCCAATTTTCAACCACGAAAAACTCAAAAGGTATTGAGTTTACAAAAAAAAATTATAGAACAGTTTTTGCTTAGAATTAGGTTCTCTAGCCAATTCCGTGGTTAGTTTAACCAACAAATTTTCCACCCCCGAGAAGGGGTGGGAACCAGCTCCAAGATAAAAGCGCACAAAAACTGAAACTTTTTGATTAGGTATATTCAATCATGGCGAAAGAATACATGTTTTTCTTTCTTATCCAAAAGTTTTAGAATAATAAAAATATACAGCGTGTCTACTTAAGTTGGAAACATATGGGAAACTTTTTTGTTATTCATTTTACGAAAAAAAGTTATTCTTTATAAAAAGTTCTGCATGCTCTAAAACCTAAGATTCAATCATCAGATATCAAATTTTGTCAATATTATACGAGGTATGTAAAAAAATATGAACTTCGTTCAAGAGTAAAGTACCTTTATTTCTCTCAATATCGAAAATTCTTATTAGGAAAAGTTGTTTGGAAATAAAAACTACGATCAAATATGCAATTACATGCTTCTAATTGGAAAAAAATATTTTCCAAATTTTTCTCAAATTTATTGATACTAACTTCGTTTTTATTTCTTACACATACGATAACTCTTTTATTATTACTTGTACGAAAAAAGGTATTCTTTATAAAAAACTCTGTATGTCCTAAGACCGAAGATGCAACCATCAGATATCACATTTTATTAATTTTATACGAGGTATGTCAAAAAATATGAATTTCACTCAAGAGTAAAGTACCTTTATTTTTGACAATATTGAAAACGGTGATTAAAAAAGTTGTTTAGAATTAAAAACTATGTTTCAATATGCAATTACATCCTTCTAATTGAAATATTGTGAAATATAAAGGTACTATAATCTTAAGCGAATTTCATATTTTTTGACACACCTCGTATAAAATTAATAAAAGTTGATATATCATGGTTGTGTCTTAGATTTTAGACCATGCAAAGCTTTTTATGAAGAATCACTTTTTTTCGTAAAATGAATAATAAACGAGTTATCATATTTGTAATAATTAAAAACGATAATGGTGGGTATCCATAAATTTGAGAATTTTTTTTTTCAATTAGAAGCATGTAATTGCATATTTGATCTTAGTTTTTAATTCCAAACAACTTTTTATCATAAGAATTTTCGATATTGAGAGAAATAAAGGTACTTTACCCTTGACCGAAATTCATATTTTTTTATATGCCTCGTATAATATTGACAAAATTTGATATCTGATGATTTATTCTTAGGTTTTGGGGCATGCAGAACTTTTTATAAAGAATAACTTTTTTTCGTAAAATGAATATTAAAAAAGTTTCCCATATGTTTCCAACTTAAGTAGACACGCTGTAGACAAGGCGAACAAAGGTTCTTTGGAGAAAATATTCCTATGAGATTTTTTTTGCATAATCACATTCGTGAGACATTCCAGAATAAGATTCAAGAAGTCGCCCACGCGAAAAGTGGTCCACATTTTTTTTAACAATTTTTTTTAATCAAATTGCAAAAATCAATATTTTTGGCCGGAACAAATTTTTTTTAGGTTTTTTGGACCATTCTGGATAAAAAAGTCTTATAATTTTTCTCTAAAGTTTTCCAGGTAAAAGCATTTTAAAATTGAAAAAAAAACGAAAAATTGCGATTTCCAAGGCTTAATAACTCGGTTAAAAGTTATTACTATGAAAGTCAGAAAGTAACTAAATTAAATTTAAAGCCCCCCCCCCCCACAAGATCCTGAAGAAATTTTTGTCATTATTTGATTACTAAGCTGTTATTAATAAGTAAAAATAATGAGCGCCATGCACGTATTAGGCGGCCGTCCATGATGAGTGCGAAAGGGATGCAATTCAGGCAATGGCGCATCTCACTCGCACCCACATTTACAGCCGCGTCAATACGATCTTACCACTCATTATTAATAATTAAAAATAACAGCTTAGTAATAAATTAATGACACAAATTTCATCAGGATCATGAAGGGGGGCTTTAAATTTGATTTAAGTCACTTTCTGACTTTCATAATAATCATTTTTAACCGAGTTATTAAGATTAAGTCTTAAAAATGGCTATTTTCGCGTTTTTCAAATTTTAAATTGCTTATAACTCGAACACGATCAACTTTAGAGAAAAATTATAAGATACCTTTTCAGTGAATGGTCCGAAAAAACTTCCTTAAAAAAATTTCTCCGAGCCGAAAATATTGATTTTTGCCATTTGATTAAAAAAAATTGTTAAAAAAATTTGACCACTTTTCGCGTGGGCGACTTCTTGAATCTTATTCTGGAATGTCTCACGAATGTGATTATGCAAAAAATCTCATGGGAATATTTTTTCCAACGAACCCGCCGTTTTCGCGTTGTCTAATATGAAGATATTTCCAACTTGAAAATATTGGTATTGACAACATTCTGAGCATATTCGTCATCGTCTAAAAACATCAGTTAAATCTTTTTTATATCAAAGAAATTCGGAATTCGATATCACTTTTTTCTCACTGCAACGTAGTTTAATTTTAGAAGTTACTCAACAGCATTACCCGTGAAGGTCGGCAAATATATTATTTGAATGTAGTCTGCATCTGGCCAAGTTTTTGTTTTGTAATTAAATACCCACTAACTAAAATTACGTAAACAAATATTTTGCACTACACTATGGTTTGTTTATATTATACCGATATGCATTTTGTTTACATGAAAATTAGTAGTTCTACGATCTACAGGGTAATTATTTATCATTAAGAATGTTCATCTGCGTTGTACATTCTATGTAGGCATCAAAATATTAAGATTTAACCCAAATGACTTAAAACAGGGGTTCTCAATCTGTGGTACATGTACCACTGATGGTACATTTCATTAGGTGCGGTGGTACACAAAACGCGAAACCACAGCCAAAATCCAGCATATTTGTAGTTAATTAAATTACCTACCTCCATAGATACTTCAGTTAGGTGGTACCAAAAATAATTATAAGCATTTTGGTGGTACATGGCTCAAAAACATTGAAAACCACTGACTTAAAATAAAATGTGACTCCTTGCTGAGTTGCAGAGTCCTTTATTTAAAAATTTAATAAACATTTGTACCCAGTATTTTGAAACTATTTGACGTATCCTTGTCATACTTGGTAGAAAGTGTAGGTACTGTACATCCTACTAAATTATGTTCAATAAACCTTTCTAGCTACTGCCAGAGGCGTACGACAGGGGAAAGTGAATTATTGACCCTTACCAAATTCTACGTACTGGCGGAAGTGCCCTTTTAATGTGATTTTTTGATTCTACAATACTTTCTATGTTAATAATATACTCTTCATTCGTAACGATAAAACCATTATATTTCGAGATATTTGAAGTTAAAAATGAAACGGCACAGTTATTTTCATTAATCTATTGTGCCCCTTCATTTTTAACTTCAAATATTTCGAAAATTAATGATTTTATCGTTACAAATGAACAATATATTTTTTCAATAGAAAGTATAGGAGAATCTAAAAATTATGCTAAAATATCAATTCCGCAGTGGCGTAAAATATGGGAGGTATCAACCATTCACTTTCCCCTGTCGTACGCTTCTGGTAGTAGCCATAAACGTTTATTTAACATAATTTAGTACTTAGGGTGTACAGTACCTAGATTTTTTGCCAAGTATGACAAGACTATGTCAAATAGTTTTTTTGCACGATTGATCATTTTTGACTGTTTACCGTGACAGATTTTACGTCAGTAGGTGACATTTACTAGCAACTCGACGGTAAGTAATCCAACTCGACGGTAAGTACTCCAACTCGACGGTAAGAGTAATTCACTTACCGTCGAGTTAAAAAATCTCTTAATTTTAATTTATTTTTTGAAAGAATAAAGAAAACTAACGAATTATTTATTAATATTGAAACTTATGGTACAATTTGTTAAATTATTTAATGAAATCCCACTTGTTTGAGCTGTGGTTTCACTTCTAACAGAAACTCCTGCAGAATCGCATACATTAGTAGTATCCAACATTTTTTCTCTTCAAATACGCGATCAAAGTTGAAAACTTGGAAATATCAATGCCATCATAAAGAAAAACGGTGGAGTTAATCATTTAATATTCTGCCCAGAGGCTTCCAGGAGCTTTCAACTGCATATGTCTTTGAACGAAATATGCCAATAGAGTCTTTTCTTCGATTCTTAAATTCTTGCCTTCGCACCATTTTTTAAAACTTTGGTAGGTATTTTGATAACGGATTTTGGATTTTTCGGGAATAATTGCGGAACACCCTTCTTTCCAAGCCCGTTCAATTTCTTCAAATTCACTTTCGCTCATATTTTAATTTATAATAATCAAAATTGTACTTAAAATTATTGACAACTAAATAAAAACTCAATTCTCCATTGTTGTTATGCACCCTAGTTACTACCTAACAACCAAAGTATCTATCTTGATAAAATGAATGAAACTAGTCAATATGACGAAAATGTTTAATTTTATAATTTATAATGGTATCAATCGTGCAAAAAACGTTATAAGCATGTCGAACGTTAAGGGTAACCGATCTCAGACAACAATTGGGTCGTCGCACCGCTCCTCCTCCAAACAATTGTCTTCGATCGGTATAAAACCCTTACCGTTCTCCATACTTAATATACTATAAAGTACCTACTGGGTACAGGTACAAATAGTTTTTAAATTTTTAAATAAAACACCCTGTAACTTAGTAACGAGCCACATTTTATTTAAGAGGATGGGTACGTATTTTCGGCTGCAATGCTATTCAAATGGAGATTCATTTTTTTCGAATCCTGAGAAAACTAATAAATATTTTTGAAAAATTTAAACGCAGAATGAAAGATTACATTATTAATGAGGGCCGAAAGTCCCTGAGAACTTCTATAATGTTTATTTTAATAAGTTACAGAAGTGAAATGGAAATTCAAATGGAGATTCATTTTTTTCGAATCCTGAGAAAACTAATAAATATTTTTGAAAAATTTAAACGCAGAATGAAAGATTACATTATTAATGAGGGCCGAAAGTCCCTGAGAACTTCTATAATGTTTATTTTAATAAGTTACAGAAGTGAAAAACTAAGAGAAAATTTAGTGTGATTTTTAATTTCAAATATCTCATTCAAAATAAACCTTTTATTTATTCTAAGGGACTTTCGGCCCTCGGTAATAATTTAGTCTTTCATTCTACGTTTAAGTTTTTTAAAAATATTTATTAGTTTTTTCAGGATTCGAAAAAAATGGACACCATGTCCGTGGTAATATTTCCAAAACTATCTTTGTCTTACAACGCACTCAGTCGAATAGAATATTGTCATCATATTGTCAGTCAGACACTGACAATCAGTGACAATTTTAAATATTTGACATGGCATCGGGAATATTTGAGTTGTTGATTAAATAATATTGATATATAGTGTATTTGATAAATAATTGATCTAATACGTGAACTTAATAAAAAGTTATTTATACTGTATTATTTGTGGAAGATCCAAGCAGAGAATACATCAGGATAATATATTCTGTGATCCAAGTATTTTGTTGTTAAAGATGTTCAAAATTGTAAGCGTTCCATAGTAACAATATATTATTAAAAAATCACTTTAACACTTTTCCTCTTTTCTCGATTGAGTATTAGTTTTTGTTGTACATACATATAAATTATTACAATCACTGAATACATAGTTAGTGAAAAAATTATCACATTTATTAACTGAATTAATAATTTGCAATTATACAAATAGCAGTTATCCAAGAACATTCAAAAGCCATCTCTTTAAGTTAATGATGACATTTTCAAGTAGAATGACATTCTAGTAATGTTTACATATCCATACCAGTGTAAATTTTACTGCACATAATTTGCCGTGTAAAGACAGAAAAAGTAGGGATAGCCGTAAAATATTTGCGAATTATGTACCCATGGCCTTAAGTGATTTAGGTTAACTCTTAATATTTTGAGGTCTAGCATATGCAACTCAGAGGTTGGACATTCTTAATGAATCACTCTGTATAACTCCATTTTTCAGAATATAATAATTAAAAAGACGTCTGTTCCATGATGTATTGTTATATCTATATATCTTCTTATTATTTCCTAACAATAAGACAATATAATAAAAAAGAATCTTCTATTGTTACAACAAATTAAGTTTTATGTTGATATAAGTAAGCTAATTATAGATTCGGTAATATCAAATAATACCTTCGTTACTAACTTTTTATTACTTTATAATTACAGTTAATGAATATATATTTTTTTATGCATTGCTTTCTTCTGAAACAATATTCCCAGCATTAGGATTAGGAATGTAGCAAGAAAGTTCGTAAGGGAGACAAAAAGATTTGATAGTAATAACTGCCATACTGTAAAATATGATAAATGTAAATCTAGACTAGCGTTTCCCAACCGGTGGGTCGCGGCGCAGCGTGGCTCTTACAGTAGCTGTGTAGTGTACAGTGACAGTGTTCCTTATTTTTTTCTATCATCATGGGTGAGGGAGGGGTCGCGAATATGAAAAATCATCAGAAGGTGGGTCGTCAGACATAAAAGGTTGGGAACCACTGATCTAGACCATACGACAATACGAGGATGTATCTAAAAATGCTTAGCATACTATAGAAGTAAACAAAATTTTAAAGTCAAAGTGTGTTAGTATTGACTTGTTACTCTAGGTGTTTCAATCAAATTGTTAATTTCTCATAACCTATTTTAGGCTTTTTTATTAAACTAAGCAGAAAATGAGGATATATTGATGAAAAACATGACTAGTTGTTAAATTACCTAACTTTTTTATCATCCAACATAAGCGAATGAATGAAAAACCAGACTATTAAGAAAACCTGAGGCTACAGTTGGATTTTAATTTCAGTATTTTATAAATGCTAGAATATTCCACAGGGTGTTGCGAACTTTGAGAAAAAAACACAGTTTGATTGGTACACTCGGCATACAATGCCAATAATTTACCTGTCTATTGAGAAATTCACACCTAGAATGCAGTATGGCTAAGATAAGGCAATACATTTCTAATGGAGAATAAACGCACAGGGTTGTCGGTCTTCACCAGTTGTTGATTGCTTTCTCAAGCGCGTCGCACAGGAACTGTGGCAACACTGAATGCGCATTCCTATCTTAACCGTACTGCAATCCCAGTGTGAATTTCACGTTAGCCTCAATATTATTACAGCAATCAATAGGGCTTTTCATCGATTGTCATTTGTTTCGAGCTTCTGTCAAATGTCGTATAATCCGTGTATAATATTAATGTATACGGATTATACAAATGATAGAAGCTCGAAACAAATGACTGTGAATGAAAAGCCCTATATTATAATGTTAAAGAGAAAGACTATATATTAAAGAAATCACTTAAATCGGACAACAGGTTTAGGAAATTTGAGACATCAAAAATGACCTATTTTTAAGGTGCTGCGTTAATTTCTTGGAGAAGTGTATATTTGAATGTAGTCTGCATCTGGCCAAGTTTTTGTTTTGTAATTAAATACCCACAAACTAAAATTACGTATTAGTATTTTGCACTGCATTATGTTTTGTTTATACCGATTATGCATTTTGTTTACATGAAATTACTATAATACAAGATAATACACTGGACTCTCTCTATAACGAATACGGATATTACGAGGTTTCGCTTTTAACGATGAAATTCCTATTGAACTATAACCCTCTATAACGAGGCAAATTTGGTTATAACGAGGAAAAATGAAATCGAATAATATGTTTCTTTACCTGTTTTTAGCGCAGTAATGGCTATAAATAAATACCCCAACTGCCTGTATATAGAAATGCCCAACATCTGTGTTATTATCGAGGCCAGTGCTGTAATAAACTTTGCCGCCTGTAATAAACTTCTTCCTGTTTATCGACTGATATTGAATATTGTAGGAAATTTACAATTTATGGCGAAGTCTCATTGTTCACTGTTCAGGTCGACCATCGACACCTAATAAACTACGTAAGAGGCATCAAAATATTTCAATATTATTGTTGTCTGATATAACGAGATCCTCTTATAACGAGGTAATTAGTCCGCCATTTCAGTTCTCGTTATAGAGGGAGTCTACTGTACTATTTTCCAGAATATAATAATTAAAAGGACGCATTTTCCATGATGCATTGTTATGTCCTTATAGGTTTGTTCCAAGTAGCGGTCAAACCAGTCAGAAACTATCAGCGAATAGTCGACCAGCGCGAGTAGAGGTGATAGCACTGATGACTGTATTATGTTCTCGCACTGTCCAACTGTTTGCTGACGATTTCTGACTAGTTTGAGTGCTGGTTGGAACAGACCTATAATATCTTCTTATAATTTCCTAACAGTAAGATAATATGTACATATAATAAAAAAGAATCTTCTATTGTTACAACAAATTAAGTTTTCCGTTGATATAAGCTAATTATAAATTCGTTAATATCAAATAATACCTTCATTATTAACTTTTTATTACACTGTAATGACAGTAAATGAATATTTAATTATTTTTATGTATGCATTAGTTTCTTCCGAATACATTCTTCTCAGCGTCAGGAGCGTAACGTAAGGAAGTGAGTAGGGGATACAAAAATTTGTGCTAGAAGCAATAATCGCGAGACTAAATCTAATATATTGTACTACCTACGTGTAGACCAGCGTTTCCCAACCGGTGGCTAGCGACCCACTAGTGGGTTGCGGGCGGATTTCAGGTGGTCGCGACGCGGCTCTTACAACAGTTGCTGTGTAGCCTACAGTGACCATGTTCCTTATTTTTTTCTATCATCATGGGCGAGGGATGGGTCGCGAATATGAAAAAACATCAGAAGGTGGGTCGCCAGACATAAAAGGTTGGGAACCACTAATGTATACCATAAATTATGTATATATGTATCTATCTATCGAAGTAAAGAAGATTTGTAGGTCGGTGTTTTTGAATTGAATTCTCTCTAGCCGTTTCTTGGTTAGTGAGTGTGGTGATTTACGAACAAGTATCTTGTTGCATTGGCTTCTATCCTGGGTTGCTCTCATGGACTCAGAGAATGACCTCTCTCTGCGACCGTTTACTTTTCCTGTAAACTTTAAAACCTTTAAACCTATAAAAGGCCTTTGTAAAAGACCTTTAAAACCTTTAAGACACTTGCGAAACAAATAGAGAATAATGGAGTTTAAATGTTAAGCTCTTGGAGGATTGATTGCTTTGTTCTGATTGGAGGATGTTCATAACATCCGAAGCATTCTTATCCAACGTCACCTCAGGTCACGGGACCCTAACTGAATATTGGAAAAATTAAGGCTCGTACCAATCTCATTTTCGCGTTCTTCGACAAATCTTTCCACAGTTTTGATAGTCGACTCAGCATTTTGGTCCATTTTTATTCTTCTATGTATTTCAGATTCACAAGAGCCTACTTACATTGTCAATGTAGATTCATTAACCACTTCAAACTGGTCCAAAGCTCTAGTTATTAACAGTGAGTTTAAATAATTGACTGTCATAATTTTTGTTTTTTGTTTATTGATCTTGAGACCACATCAACTGCTTTCGGTTTGCACTAGCTGTAACAGATTAAGCAACATTGGGGCTAATAGTCTCCCCCACTAACTCTTTTGGTTTGAGGAGATCGCGCACACCTCGACAAACTGCCCGTCTATTGACATCATCGTGTTCCTCTTTGTTTTTCTCTAGTTGTTTTTACGTAAACGTTAACTTTTTTGACAAATAACCAAGGGCTGACGTTTAAATCCTTATTCATTAAATACAAAACTACGATATTGTATTTATATAATTTATTCGTCAAAATCACCCTTAAACCAAACAAAATTAGTATTATTGAATAGGTATTTTCAATACCTTTCAAACGCGGTATCACTTGCCATAAGGTCCCATTTAAAATTATCGGTCAAAGTGGCTCTATAAGTCCATCTGTCACTATTACGTCACTTGTTATGATTATTTGAGAAGCTTACATCCGTTTATTTCCTTCCTACAAATTTCACTATTATAAGTATAACCATTCAAAAGATACGAGGAAGAGAGGGGACTTATAACTAGCACTGTATATTGACAATATCAATCCATATGTCACGTCATTCAGATTCAGAGGGATGACTAAACTGTCAACAAGTCGTATAAATAAGGCAAATTTTTTCTATGACTCTGTCATTATTTTTGATAAGATTATTACGCATTATTTTTAACTCACTCTGTATGTAATATAATCTATCTAGACTACTTTTAAGCTATATGTAGATCGGCTCATGAAAATTTTATGAAGTTTGCCCCACATTCTGAAACCTTAAGGGCGTAGGCGCAAAATTTCGGCCCCAGTGCTTTTTAAATGCATTAATTTTTTTCGAATCCTGAGAAAACTAATAAATATTTTTGAAAAATTTAAACGCAGAATGAAAGATTGCATTATTACCTAAGGCCGAAAGTCCTTAAGAATAAACAAAAGGTTTCTTTTTAATGAGATATTTGAAATTAAAAATCACACTATATTTTCTCTTTTTTTCACTGTAACTTATTAAAATAAACATTATATTATGGTAGGGGAGCAAAGTATGCTAAATGTGCAGTCAGTCGAGCGCTTTGGGGACCTATTGGGTTGTGAAGAGTAGGTCCTAAAACCAAAAAAATTTAAGTAAAGTTTTCCATTTTAGTGGGAAGTTTCCATTTTTTAATTTAATTTTCCATTTCCAACAATCGTTTTTTAGATTATAGCGCCATCTATCCATAATTCGAAAAAATGTCTCGAATAAAAGTTACTTATTTTTACGTAGGGAATCCAAATCTGCAGTAAAAAATGGGGGTTCCCATTTAAGATTTTAAGTAACCCCCACCCCACCTCCGTGGGGGGTCGTGTTTGGTGCAATTCGACAGATTTTTCAAAAATATTGAATAAGTGTATTTTTCAGTTTTTCGATCTGATGTTCATTTTGCGAAATATCGCGGGATTCGTATTTAAAATATTAAATTTACCCCCACCCTCTTCGTGGGAAGTCGTGTTTGGTATCATTCGATAGATTTTTAAAAAATGTTTAGTATGTACGTATTTTTTAGTTTTTCGATCTGTCATTCATTTCGCGAAATATTCGCTTTTTTCTTGTGAAACTTGGGATTCCCCCATTTCCTTACGCCCTGCTCAAATCGTCAGATTTTTAAATATACACTGTTTTGCATGTACTTAACTTACCTTATCTTAATCTGACGATTTCGAGTTTTTCTAAGGATAGAATTTTTTTTTCGGCCCCCCTTTAACGAACTCCCCTGCATTAAGAGCCAATATATGGTAGAGGTACATTTTCAGGGTACAAGGTTTTTCACCATGTAATAATCTGACGCGCTCGAGTAACTGCAAAAATCCCCGCTTGGGCTCCCCTACCATTAGAAGTTTTCAGGGACTTTCGGCCCTCGGTAATAACGTAATCTTTCATTCTGAGTTTAAACAAAAATACTTACTAGTTTTCTCAGGATTCGAAAAAAATTAATGCATTTAAAAAGCATTGGAGCCGAAATTTTGCGCCCCTGAAGTCCTTGTTATTAGGTTAAAGAATTTTTCATAGAAATGATCGGTTTAAGGTTTAGCACTTGTTATTCTAATGATAATGACGATAATTGTAGGAAATAATAGGTTTTGTTATTTCATTGTCAACAAATTTTATAACCTTTTATCTAACATTGAAAATACCTCTATTTTATATTGTACAGCTCTTTATCAGTGACAAAAATGTGAATGCAACATATCATGTTGATTAGGATTGTTTTAAATAGACATAATTTGTGCTAATTAGTAGTTAAAATATTTTTTTATGATTAGTTACATCCTGACAATTTTTAAAGTTTTTTAAAGATAAACAAATTTAAAGACGAAAAACAAAAGGAAATAAAAAGATATGTTTCATACATTTAGCCGTGATATTTTAGTACGACATTCGTAGAATAGCACCATCTTGAAATTATGTTTTGGTTAGGCTTATTGTTTAAGAGGAAACAGTAGCGATCAACAGGTAGCGAAAACGCGTTCCAAGATTGCGGCTGTAATTTTGAATATTTTTTCGAGATATTTGGCACACGTATTCGTAATATAATAAAGAATGGCGGTACAGAGCCCAATTTAAAAAATATATTAATATGTGGAAATTACTCTGTAATTAAATACAATATTAAAAAAACGACCCTGTACAGCCATTAAGAAGAACAAAAAAATACACTTTCTTCAAATAAACTTTTTTATCCGATGCCTAGATTTTGTGTCATTTTGGAACTACTAAAATTTTTTATTTCATTAGTAGCTCCAAAATGACACAAAATCTAGGCATCGGATTAAAAAGTTTATTTGAAGAAAGTGTATTTTTTTGTTCTTCTTAATGGCGGTACAGGCTCGTTTTTTAATATTGTATTTAATTACAGAGTAATTTCCACATATTAATATATTTTTCAAATTGGGCTCTGTACCGCCATTCTCTATTATATTACGAATACGTGTGCCAAATATCTCGAAATAATACTCAAAATTACAGCCGCAATCTTGGAACGCGTTTTGTTTACCTGTTGATCGCTACTGTATCACCTTAATATAATAAAGAAAATCGTGTGAACTAGTTTGGGCTAGTCATATTTAAACAGGTAATTGGACTTCGTAAGTCAGCCTAGGTTTTCACCCAAAGTAATCGAAAGTAGAACCGAAAGTCGATATTTGAACTCTTCATGTAACTTTTGCGTCGATTGATATAAGATTTCACTAATTTTGAGTAATTTTTACTAAACTTTTGGGTCATAATAATTGTTTAGGTGGAAATGACTTCAAAACCGGAACTAAAGATTCAAGCTCTACTTTTCAATACACTTCGATTGATATGTCACAATGTACCTACTATTTCTGCGACTATATGCCACTTCCGATTACAATTTTTTAACCGGAAATGATATAAAAATAAAAAGTATACATTTGTTCTCATTTTGCTAAGGCGCGTCGAATAATATATCGCTTATACTATTTCGGTGACTTTAAAACGGTACCGGTCTTTCTCATCTTTGATACCATCCTTGGGTTACTATACAAGCTTTCATTCGACACATCATTTGTCATTCTATCTGTATTAATAATGGAGGAGTTGTATTCGCGGACGGAAAGACAGTCATGAAACCGGAAGTATATATTTGTTCTGGTGTTGCTTGTACTATTATAATAATATATCGCTTGTACTATTCTGGCGACTTTTAAAACAGTACTTCCGGTTGCATGTCTAAAATCTGAAGTTCTAGATCAGGGGTTCCCAAACAGGGGGGCGTGAGGACATATCAGGGGGGCGCGAGACAAGTTGAACATTAAATTAAATTTAGTTATTTTTCTAAAATTCAAAATTAACCGCTTGTTAGACTGTGTCTGGTAACGCAGAGTAAGCAAAAATTATCTCAAATACCTCTTTTTGACAACACTATGAAACGCCGCATTGATTATATGACCGAAGACATACAAAACCAGGTATGTAGTTGATGCAGTAAAATAATCGCCATTTTTTGCTATTCAGCTAGACGAGAGTACTGACATAGCACAATGTTCTCAGTTAATTGTTTATGTTCGGTATATTCAAAACGAAAGAATGAAAGACGAGCTACTCTTTTCTACATACAGAGTTGGAGACTGGAGACCACGACAAAAGCTATTAATGTTATGAAAGCAGTGTGAGAGGTTTTTGACAAACATGAACTCTCTTTGCAAAAACTGATCAGTTTATGTACAGATGGCGCACCTTCATGCTTGGTTTTCGTGCAGGCTATTTGCAATTAGTAATAGAGAAAAACGCTGATGTGATTGGGATACATTGTTTTATACATCGACAAGCCTTGGCAGCAAAAACCCTTCCAAATGAACTTATGGCTGTCTTAAAGTTGTGTATAAAAGTAGTGAGGTACATAAAACAGTGCGTTGAATACTCGACTGTTTAAAACTCTTTGTGAAGATTTAGAAAGTAATCCCAAAACACTGCTACTTCATACAGAAGTACGATGGCTCTCAAAAGGAAACATGTTGGCAGATTATTTGACCTTTGAGATGAAGTAATCACCTTGGAACATCAAAAGCAAAATGAGCTAAACATGGCCTTCAAAAAACATTGTACCCAAGTAATATTGGCTTATTTGTCAGACATCGTTGACTCGTTGAACAGCCTTAACCTAAAACTGCAGGGTGGAGACTCAAATATAGTAGTTACTCATTGTGATAGAGGCTTAATTACTCAACTTTGGAGGCGTAAAATATCAGCAAACCCCTGAAATTATTCAAATTTTTCTAGAGTAGAGCCAATCTTAGAAGAAACACGTTTCAAGGATATTTATGAAGGATCAAGTTTGAAAATCCAAATATCAAACCATTTGAAGAGCCTAATTGAAGAGTTCCAGAAATACTTCCCAAACACTTGTGACAATTTTATTTACAGAATGTTAACTGATCCATTCCATGTCAACATAGACTCCCTGCCTGAATCACTTCAAGAAGATGCTTTGCAAATAAATCCAAATTATTTTTTGCATGATTCCTCTGCCAAATAATTTGTTATAATTGACAAACCTTCATTTTGGTTAAATATTTTAAAGTGTATCTTAGTGTATCACGGGAAGCTCTTCATTTATGTTTGCCTTTTTCAAGTAACTGTGCGATTTTCAACACTTGTGGCAATTAAAACAAAGTATCGGAATAAACTTGATGTTGCTAGTGACTTGTGCTGTGCACTTACTAAAACTCAGCCACGAATAGGCATACTAGTAAATAAAACGCAAACACATCCATCTCACTAACCAACCTAATCTATTTTTCTTTTATTAATAATTTTTGTATTTTATGGAAACTGATATTGCTGTATCTTATGGCAGAATAAATAAATGTTTTGTTTTGTTCCTATTTAGGCGCATACAATTTATTGTAAAGGGGGGGGGCGCGAGAAGCTTTCATTTCAACAAAAGGGGGCGTGGTACAAAAAAGTTTGGAAACCCCTGTTCTAGATCAAATTTCTCACCTTTAGTACCATCCTTGGGTTATAAACTTTCATTCGACACTTCATTTGTCATTCTACCTGGTATAATGACGGAGGAATTGTGTTTACGGACAGACGGACGGACGTGGATAATTCAACGTTGTCACATTTTTTTGAAAATTGGGTGAAAACAATAATTTGCACAAATCCATGAAGAGACATATTTTAAGTAACAGACTTATTTGGGATCAGTTACAGCATAATACCATAAGCATAAACCCAAAAAAATTGGAAAAACACGTATTGATCACGCTCTAGACTCTAGATTCTAGGGGGTGGGCAAAACGGATCCGGCTCTTTTGCTTACTTTATCCGGTCCGTTGAAAAATACCATCAAGTAATTTTTTTTTAATATCTTTAATGCGATTTTGTTGAAATAAACAGTATTAGTGTATGTAGTGTTCTTATAAATAATGAGATATATTAATAATAAAGAGTACTATAATTCAGAACAGCTGTAACCAAATGCCTACTTTAATCAACATACTTTTATAATGCGGGGGATAAATGCGTGCATTTCTCTTATTCTTCGCGGCAGATTCGTCTCTATCTTCTGCTTTTCTTGTAGTGTCTGTGTATTTAATCTGGTCTAGTCGCGAATGTTTTTCAACCCGGATATTTATGGTCTACCAGGACCCCCTTTTCCTTCCTGCAACAACTCGTACGTATCATTTGTAAGTATGTGCCCAAATATGTTGTCTTTCTCCTTTTAATGGTGATCAAAAGTTCTCTGTCTCTTTCCATTCTGTGCAACACCATTTCATTTGTCATATGATTGGTTCCCGATGGTATTTTCAAAAATCTCCTAAAAAGCCACATCTCAAAAGCTTCCAACATACTCATTAAGTTGACATTAAAGGTAGACTTCCGCACCACGCGACCGAGACAGGAGACCGCGACAGGCGACAGATTGGCGAGGTCTCCCCACGACTGCTCTCTATGCAATTATATCAGGGTAGTTCTGCAGCCCGCGACCGAGACCAGCGACTAACTATCGCCTTTCCCGACCTATCTGTCGCCTGTCGCGGTCTCCTGTCTCGGTCGCTTGGTGCGGAATTCTACCTTAACAGTCCAGTCTTCGGCACCATAAAGAAGAATAGAGTGGATATAATATTTTACCATATCGGATTTGGAGATTGAGTCTTTGGTTACTCAGTAATTTTCTCATCTTCAAAAAGGCTGCTCTTTTCTTGACCGAATGTCTGATTTGGAATTTAGATATTCCCTAATCCAGATTCGTAAGTATTTTATTTTGTTCACTTGTTCAATATCTTTATTTTTTATCTGGATCCTTGTTACGAGTAATATAATGGAACATATTTCTTTAAAAATTACTGATATATTTTACTGGACATAAATTGTTCGCATGTACATATACCCAAGTAAGACAGTTTATTACTATTATCTATTAAAGTCAAATTTCCTTGTCCAACTGCTTTAAAATGATACTTATAGTATTTGCCAAAAAAATTTCTTGGACAGGGAAAAAACTACAGCAAAAAAATTCGAATGTGCACAGCGTACATACTCAGTTATAGTCCTCCGGCCCGGGAAACATTTTGAAAATTTCATTTTGGCCCGCCCTTAAAAGTATTTGCCCACCCCTCTTCTAGATAATCAGTTTAAAGTTTAAACTTAGTCACCTCATGCATAATGAGAATCGTAAAAACAGAATTGTAAACAGAATCGTAAAATATTGAAAGAGACTGATTCACATTATGTGTTTCTTTGGAGCACATAAATTTAGTCCCTGTCCATTTTGTCGATTAAATTATTAAAGATATGTCACAAAATCGTGTGTTTTATGAATAATTTTCATTTTATGTATCATAAAACAGTTTGCCAACGATGACAAAAGAGTATTTATTATTCCTTTGCGGAAATGTCACCGCACACCACTGATACTGTTATCACATCACATAACTACTTAAAAACGTATTATTGATCAGAAACAGTATAAGAAGCTCTAGAAAGCATGATACTACGACAACCTGGTTGTCGTAGTATCACGCTAGAAAGTATTTACCAATGACGGTATATACAGTGAGGTATCGAAAGTATTAAAATATAATAATAATTGAATTCTGTACTATACATATGCATATCTATTTTTTTGTTTAGTTTTTTTGGCCTTGGTTTGAAACAATTAACCACGTAATTATATATAATTATTAGTATTTATTCGTACAGGATTGTACAGGGAGGACACCTTTCACGCTCAGGGGTTCATCAGAGCAACGGCGTAACCAGGATGATCCTAAGGGGGGTTACAACTACTGAAGAGTCTCTAGGGGTATGGTGTTAAGCGTATAGAGCTTAAAGTTCATCTCAATGGTGGGGTTATTTTATATAAAAAAGAAAATTTACCATAAAGCCATAAAGGCCGCCAAGGAAATTTATTACAATGCGAGGCTGGCTAAATCAGGTAATGTTGCTAAGGAAACGTGGTCTATCGTAAATGAACTGAGAGATAAGACTTCTTCTCCCACCACAATCCCGACTTCTCCTGAGACCCTGAACAATTACTTTGTAAATGTGGCAAAAAATTTAACAAATACTATACCTCCTTCTCAGGATCCGATTTTATATCTTTCTCATAGGAATGTAAATAGTTTCTTTTTTACACCCATAGTATTCGGTGAACTACGCTCTACAATAAATGACATTAAAAATAAATCGTCATCTGGGACTGATGGCCTCACTCTTAAAATGTTTTCTGCTCTACCTGATTGCACTTTAAACCATCTTACTACCTTAATAAACAGGTCATTCGAAACTGGGGTTTTTCCAAGCTGCCTTAAGACAGCGATAATTATTCCTATACACAAAGGAGGCGATAAAGATCTTGCTTCGAATTTTGCACGTTGTCGAAGATAATTGAAAGTCTGGTAAAAAAAAAAGAATCTTATCTTTTCTGTTGAAATACAAATTGCTTACTCCACATCAATTTGGATTCCTGAGTGACAAATGCACGAATGATGCTATGTTCTTCCTTTTCGATCATGTTTACTCCAGTCTAAACAACCATCACTCTACAGCAACAATTTTCTGTGATTTCTCTAAAGCATTCGATTGTGTAAACCATAACATCTTGACTGACAAATTACAGCACTATGGATTTAGGGGAAAGGCTCTTAAATGGCTTAAATCATATCTTAATAAAAGAAGTCAGTTTGTAAGGTTGACACGAAGACGTCTTCTTGCATGCCATTAGAATGTGGGGTACCTCAGGGTTCAGTTCTAGGCCCTATATTGTTTCTGATATACATAAATGACATCTCTGTCTGAACATTAAAGGTAAAATATGTCTCTTTGCAGATGATACTAGTATTACTTGGAGTAACACGGATATTATGGATCTTCGCAATACCATAGCTACAGACCTAGTCACCATTAAATCGTGGTGCGATTCGAATCTCCTGTTATTTAACGTTTCTAAAACCAAAGTCCTACCTTACAACAGTATGATGCAACCTTTAGTACTTAATAACAACAGTCTAGAGGTAGTTGAATCGGTGAAGTTCTTAGGGCTTATTGTGGATAAGTCTCTAAAATGGAACTTGCACATTGATGCCTTACACAAAAAATTAAGTTCTGTTTGTTTTGCGCTAAGATCAGTTGCTACGGAAATGAATTTGTCAACATCTAGGACCGTTTATTATGCCCTTTTTGAGTCTCATCTTCGGTACGCCCTTCCATTCTGGGGTACGTGTTGTGCGACTCAATTTGAGCGTATTTTTAAACTACAAAAGAGAGCTCTTCGTTACTCCCTGAGACTCAATAGCAGAGTTCATGCCAAGAATTCTTTAAAAAATTTAAAATATTAACTCTTCCTTCTTTGTTTGTTTTTGAATCCGTTTGTTTAATCCGCAAACATGCATCAGAAGGTCCAGAGAGACCCACTCACAACTATCCCCTTAGAAACGTGGAGCATAATCTTTATCTGCCAACCCACGGTCTGAGCTGGTTTAGTGCTTATATTATACAATTCGAGAAAAATGTACAATCACCTGCCATCTAACATCAAATCTATTGCAGCATTTCCCGCTTTTTGCAAGGCCTTGAGAGCTTATTTGCTGGAGAGAGCTTTTTATACAGTGAATGACTTTTTTATAAACGATTTGAATTCAGCAAATTGACTTTCGGGATTATTACTTTCGAGTACTTTTATACATATTTGCAGCGGCATAGAACTTTTGATTTACTTTCCCTTTCCCTTTTCCTCGTTCACCTTCTTTTTGCTCTGACGTTGTATACATATTGTTTGCAAAATTTTTAATTTTTTAATGTGAACTTAATAACTATAAAATTATATTAAGTAGTATAACTCACGCCATTTACTTGGTGTCTGTTTCTGTTTTTGTTTTGTTTGTAGTTTTTTATTATTTTTTGTTTTTTATTGTATTTTTTTTATTTTGTATAAGCTTTGTCCACAAATTGGAAAATTTTTTGACAATAAAGCAAACCTTATAACCCCCAACCCCCCCGCCCTGGTTAAGTCTATGCATCAGAGCGACTTTATTATAACACACAAGACATAACCCACTGCAATACCAAATACCAACAATAGTCGAGGCATTGAAGCACAAAAAAGACCTTACTGTCGATTTTTGGCGCAGTAAGACGGATTTTAATGCAGTTTGGTGCGTTGGATTCGTGAGAATGTCAGGAAATTTTGTGAACTAATGTAATGAATAAGAAATCTCAAATTGCATTTGTGCATAAGAAAAATGCATTTCAAAAATGCATTTCGGTAAATAGTGGGAAAAATTGATTCAATTTTCTTACTCGGGGGTTTTTTGGGTCGCTGAAAACGAATATGAGGTCGGCGAGAGTGTGCAAACTACCTGGTGCCTGCAGCGGGTGTAATAAACGTCTTCCTCTGGATTATTATGGTAATTTGTTAAATAATTGGCCCAAACTTGTTACTCGGGGCTCTTTGGGGTCTTATGTACTTAATGGCTATTGCCAGAAATAAAAAGATTGTCATTGGAAAAATTCTTTTATCTGTTGATGCATTTACCCAGCATTTAAAAAGCATATATTTACAAACACAAATTTGGCTGCATGGGGACCGTTCAAGTATTACGTAACGCGGGTTGGGGGGGGGGGGGTTAAAATCATCAAAAATTGCGTTACGTAATACGTAAACGCCCCATTAAGATGCGTTGCGTAGGGGAGGAGGGGGGGGTCAAAAATCTTCAAAAACCGCGTTACGTAATACTTGAACGCTCAGGACAGTAACATGAACCCAACCGATTGGGGATGGGAATTACAAAATAATGTATTAATTCCAGTTAGAATGACTCAGTCACCTGGTCCTCCAAACATTTTAAATTTAATATTCCGTAGTTGTAAGTCAGACTGCGGCAACTCATGCGGGTGCACTAAGCATGGGTTAGTTTGTAATTTAGCCTGCAAAAATTGTGTAGGCTCTGATTGCACAAATATTGCATTGGACTTGAGAGAGGAAGGCAATAATGAAGAAGATGATAATTATGAAGAAAATGAATTTTAAAGATAAATTACGATAAATTTTGTATAATGAACTTTTTTAACCATAAATATATTATAATAATAAAAATTTATGTTTATTTATACTAAAAATACCACCCTTTTCGATTACTATAGTTACATCGAAGAAAATAGATTACCCCAAAAACCCCCGAGTAACAAGTTTAAACTAATTATATGATAAATTACCATAATACTCCAGAGGAAGACGTTTATTACACCCGCTGCAGGCACCAGGTACTTTGCACACTCTCGCCGACCTCATATTCATTTTCAGCGACCCCAAAAACCCCCCGAGTTACAAGTTTGGGCCAATTATTTAACAAATTACCATAATACTCCAGAGGAAGACGTTTATTACACCCGCTGCAGGCACCAGCTAGTTTGCACACTCTCGCCGACCTCATATTCGTTTTCAGCGACCCCAAAAACCCCCCCGAGTAAGAAAATTGAGTCAATTTTTCCCACTATTTACCGAAATGCATTTTTCTTAAACACAAATGCAATTTGAGATTTCCTATTCATTACATTAGTTCACAAAATTTCCTGACATTCTCACGAATCCAACGCACCAATCCGCATTAAAATCCGCCTTACTGCAAAAAAATCGACACTTCAATCCTTCAATGCCTCGACTACAATGCTGAATCCAAAAGCCGTTCCTTAACTTATTTCCTATTATAGGCAACTAGTAAGGTCAACCTTATACCGTTGGGCGTTGATTGATAAATATAGAGAGGGGGGTAAATATATCAGTATTTATCAATCAACGCTTATACCTTCCAATTCTCCCCCTCTACCCCTAGTAACTCTGCCACTCCCAAGAAACTAACGTCACTAACTTCTATTACGGGCTCCCGTAAAAAGGAGCAGCCATTCTTTGAAGAGACGAAAGCCTAAGCGTGGTTATCTAAACTTGTTGCTGATAAATGGCATTTTAGCCTGCTCTATCCTTTAAGCGTCTATCCCTATGTTTTGTGAACAAAATGGTCCTAAAAATACCATAAAAAATATTTTTCCAAAATTGTTTAACCAATAATTACTGAAGCGTCTAATGTCTTCTGATTGATGATTTTGGTCGCTGGGTTTAATTAATTACGTAGTAAAGACAATGGACTGTTTAGATTTGTAGAGATAAGATATATGTTGCACTTAGTATAGCAAAAATGAATAAATGTGTGTGTTTATACGCAAATGTGTGAAGAAATGTATCTGGCTGTATTCATAAATTGTATCAATGTTCGAGAAAATATCGCACCTACCTTTAAAATGAATGTAATTGGCCGGTATCTCCAGGAGTGGACAGCATCTCCGTGACGGGACGGCCACCCGGGTGGTGAACTAGGCAAATGTTTCTCGTTCAACGTAGAATTTCGTACTAAGTTTTTGTCGTCTTTTGCAGGGCCGCCGAGGTAACAGCCCTTAGCTTGGGTCATAAATTATTGACACATGTGGTGCTTTGAAAGGCATTAGTGTCAAAGATGCCTTTGTGTTAAAAGTAAAAGTGCGTTTTCTCTGAATATCTGCTCAAAATATGATATGCCCAGTCATTTTACAGGGCGGTGTTAGAAAATACAAAATATAGGGTGAATATCAAATAAGATTATAGGTTTTTTAAAAGAAATTAATCGTATTACATAACTAACTAGTCATAGAGCAAATATAAAACACTAATAAAGAAAAATATTGAAATACATGGCATACTTTCCCAAACAATTACTAATAAATGTAACTACATAAAAATTATAAAAAGAAACGTCAAAATCCATCTACAAGAAGAATGTTTTATAGGTATATATACATATATATCTATAAAGTGGACCGTGGACAGGAAGAAGAGGAAGAGGAAGACCTCAGATGCGATGGAAGGACGATATTGTAAAAGCTGCAGGAACTAACTGCAAAAGCGCAGCCAAGGACAGACGGAAATGGAAAGAGTTGGGGAAGGCCTATGTCCAAAGTTGGATAGAAATGGGCTAAAGAAGAAGATACATAATATGTATATATTTTAAGTTTTCGATATCACCAATTTGAAAAAAGGGACCAACTTCATCCAGAATAATTGTAAGACAACGTTTTTTCAAACCTGCCAGCTTTTCTAATTAGCCCAGTAAATGAACGGGAAAGTCGGCGATACCGTGTAATTTTCAGGGGCAACTCCGAATTGCATGAAAATTTGGATTTAGGTTCTACTTACCCTCCACTTCAAAGTTGAAATTGTGCCGTTAGTTGCTTTTACTTGGGGGCTGACAGTCACCCCTTTTCGGGGGTGAAAAAACATACGTTAAAGATAAGACCGGAAATGGATAAATTGACTGATTTTAAGTAACTTTTGTTCTATAGAGTCAATACTTTTTGAGTTATTTGCCATTGAAAATGTTGATTTTTCGACAAAAAAACTACGTTTTTTAGACGGTTTTTCGCAAATAACTCAAAAAGTAAATATTTTATCGAAAAAAATATCCTTAGCAAAAGTGTAGCTTATAAAAAAAACAAAAAAATGGTGTATCAGTAAAGTCTATCAATCAAATAAAAACAAAGTTGTAGCTCATGAAAAACACGTTCTTATTCATCTAATTCCAAATCGAATATTTCAAGGTGAAATCACCGAAAAATTAAGCACTTTTCGGGAAAAACCCATTTAAACTTTTTTAAAGTGTTTATAAAAAGCTTTGTTTTAATTGTAAACAAAAGTTTTAGCATTAAAAATAGGCGAGTTACGCTCAAAATAAAGTTGGCCCTCTTTTCTTTTTGTAAAAAATCATGAAAATCTCGCCGTGTTTAGCTCCCCAAATGAAATTAATCGCTACCGCTTTACAAACAATTTACTTACCTATCTATTTTTTATATGATCTGTCAGTCTCACCGGTTTAAAGCGTTTATTTTTGAAAGGGTTATAATTGAGAAAGCTTGAATGGGTCACTAATCACGAGTGTATGCAAATTTTGAACAGCCATATCTTAACTAATTTTTGTCTTACGGAGAAACAAAATGAAACTAGCATATTTATAATAGCAAAACCTACATTTTTGTACTCTTTAAGATTTTTCTTATCACTAATACTTTTTAAGTTATTTTGAAAAAATGAAATTTTTCAAAAATTTTTAGAAAATTTTTTTTTTACTATAAAACCAAATATTTTCAAAAATAAGCACTTCAAACCAATCAAACTAACAGATCATATAAACAATACACATACAGTTAAAATAGATGGTAAAGCCAAACGATTAATTTCATTTAGGGTGCTAAAAAAAAGGGCCAACTTTTTTTTCAGTGTAACTCGTTTATTTTTGATGCTGTAAACTTTTGTAAAAAACAACTAATAAGCTTTTTTTCGATACTTTAAAAATGTTAATAAGGTTTTCCTGAAAAACGCTTCTTTCTTCGGTGATTTCGCGTTGAATTATTCGATTTGGAATTAGACGATTAAGAAGGTATTTTTCATGAGCTACAACTTTGCTTCTACTTAATTTGTAGACTTTACTGGTACACCATTTTTTTCGTTTTTTTATAGGCTACACTTTTGCTAAAAATATTTTTTTCGATAAAATATTTACTTTTAGAGTTATTTGGGAATTTTTTTTTTGTCGAAAAATTAACATTTTAAATCGCGAATAGCTCGAAAAGTGTTGATTTACGTAAAAAACTTCATAGAACAAAAGATGGTTAAAATAAGTAAATTTATCCATTTTCGACCTTATTTTAAACACGCGTTTTTCACCCCCCGAGAAGGGGTACATGTCACCCACCCAAGTAAAAGCAACCAACGGCACAAATTCAACTTTGAAGTGGAGGGTAAGTAGAAGCTAAATCCAAATTTTAATGCAATTCGGAGTTGCCCCTGGAAATTACACTCCAAAACGGTCATTTATTGGGCTAAATATGAAAAATAATTTTTCTCCGGGCAAGGGCAAACAAGTTATATTTAAATTGTATATTATATACTAAGGATTTTCACAGTTTTCACTGTATTCCTTCATTCAATTGTTCTCTCCAGTTCTTTCTACTTTGTAGATTTCTTCTTTTTATTACTTCGTCCACTTCATGTCTGAAAGTTCTTCGGGGCCTGCCTATCTTCCTTCTTCCTATCAGGTTCCACTCTGGTATTCTATTTATCCAACCTCCAGCAGCTTCTTCTTAGGAATTACATTTTTGTTGCTCTTATTTTGTTTTTGGTTTTCTTATTTATTGTCATGGTGTTATAATATATTCTTCTTTTATTTTTTTGCTAATGTTCTTATCCCACAGTACCGGGTTCAATTTTCGTATGCAATTTGTCCTAGTCTATTTTTTATGTCTTCTTCCGTTGTTCCTTTGTTTGATATTATGAAACCTGAATACTTGTAGTTGTCTGTTCCTTTGATTTGTTTAATTTTACTCTTCTTCCTATCAGGTTCCACTCTGGTATTCTATTTATCCAACCTCCAGCAGCTTCTTCTTAGGAATTACATTTTTGTTGCTCTTATTTTGTTTTTGGTTTTCTTATTTATTGTCATGGTGTTATAATATATTCTTCTTTTATTCTTTTGCTAATGTTCTTATCCCACAGTACCGGGTTCAATTTTCGTATGCAATTTGTCCTAGTCTATTTTTTATGTCTTCTTCCGTTGTTCCTTTGTTTGATATTATGAAACCTGAATACTTGTAGTTGTCTGTTCCTTTGATTTGTTTAATTTTACTCTATTTTCAGCTGTTTTATTTCTGTACTCTTAGGCGAAGCAACGAAGCACTAAAAAGCCCAAAACCTAGGAATTTTGTGCAGTAAGATGAATTGTCATGCAACTTTTTGCATTCGATTCGAGACAGTGTCAGGCAATTTTGTGAACTAAATTGACATCCGGTAAAAATTTTTGTGCATAAGAAAATGCATTTTCAAAATGAATATCGAAGAGATGGAAAATTAAAAATTTAGAACTCAGGAAATATTGACGGAAATGAGTTCAATTTTTATACTCGATTTTGGAGGTCAGTGAACACAAATTTCATGACGGCGATGGTCTCCGAGGTACCTGGTGCCCAGGGTGGAGCTCGTCGCCAGGGACGATCGAATAATTCGCGAAATGAAGATTGGATAAAAAAACTGAAAAATACGCATTCAGTATTTTTCAAAAATCTATCGAATGACAATAAAGACGACCCACCCACTCCACCCTCTGGAGGTGGGGTGGGATTAACTTCAAAATCTTAAAAGGAAACTTCCATTTGTTATTACAGATTTGGATTGCTTACGTAAAAATAAGCAACTTTTATTCGAGACATTCTTTCTAATTGTGGATAGATGGCGCTATAATCGGAAAAAACGATTTATCGTGATACCATAAGTAAATTATAGAGACGGTCTAATATCTCGAGAAATAGACTTCCAAATAAAAGATTAAAAAAAAATACGTATTTAATATTTTTTAAGAACATATCGAATAACATCAAACACGAATCTCCACTTCACCCCCTGGAGGTGGATTAAAATATTAAATAGAAATCCCCATGTTTTATTGCACATTTGGATTCCTCATGAAAAAAAAGTAACATTTATTCAAAACATGTTTTAAAATTGTTGATAGATGGCACTAATAAATAGTGTTTTTCCGATTATAGCGCCATCTATCCATAAATCGAAAAAATGTCTTGAATAAAAGTTACTTATTTTTATGTAAGGAATCCAAATCTGCAGTAAAAAAGTGGGGGCTCCTATTTAAGATTTTAAAGTTACGATCCACCCCACCTCCAGCGGATAGACGGAGAGGCAGCGCTGAAAAATCTATTTGAATTTACTAAAGCTAGATTTTTCACAGTTGATTACTGTTAGTGTGTAGAGAAACATACTGCGGTCGGTCAAGCAAAACGTAGAACAGGGGTTGCTGAGAGGTTATCAAAGTTGCTTTCCTACGAAGGTAATTATTTCCATTTACTAAGGCTGAAAATCAGTACACACATTCTAAATTAAATATAAATAAAAGTTATTATAGTCGGTCAGCTGTATGACGGGACAGAGCCGGTCGGTCGGCCCCAATAGTCGATTGAGGAAATGAAGCATTTTGGCTCGCAATTTTTTCGTCCAGCATGGATTTACTTGAAATTTTCACAGAAGGTAGGGAATAGTCCAAGGATCATTTTATATATCATGCCGCTATCATACGCTAAAACCTTGGGGGTGGTTGCCACCCCGTCTCGGGGGTGGGAATTTTTTATTACATTTTAACCATGTAATTCGATGGGACAAGTGATTCTAAGAAAAAAATGTTTTTTACATTTTCTTCGTAAAAGTAATATTTTTTGAGTTATTCGCGCTTGAAAATAACAGTTTTTCGACGAAAAAATCGACTTTTTTAGAGGGTTTTTTGAAAATACTTCGAAAAATATGCATTTAATCAAAAAAACTGCAGATATCAAAATTATATCTTTTAGTAACACAAACCAAATTCTTTTACAATAATATCTTTAAGACCAATACAAACCGAGATACGGCATGTTAAAGGTAAGCTTTTTTCGTCAAATGCATAATTTGAAATATTCAAAGCCAAATAATGGGAAAAATTTGCATTTTTCGAGGAAAACTTAATACAATTAGACCTTTCAAAAAAAAATAATAAAAAGTTTCTAGCATGAAACTTAAGCGACCTATAATCAAAAAATGTCGATACCTGCTTTTCTCTACGAAAAAATCAGTGAAAACAACCCCCTAACTACCTTCCCAATTCAAAATTGGTCTTCACCTTTCTGTAGTTCCTTTCATATTTATATTATCAATACACTCAAGGAGTTTGACCTATTTAAAATGCCTAATTTTGGAAAAATATTATATCTCACTGTGTACTGATTTTCAGCTTTAGTAAATGGATTTAATTACCTTCGTAGGAAAGCAACTTTGATACCCTCTCAGTAATGAGACCCCTCAAAAATGATTTTGTAGGATTTTTAAAGAGCTATAAGACTGTGCAAATTAAATTCCGTAAGATGCCTTAGTTTTTAATTGGGGCGGGTTTAAAGGGCTCGATTAAGGGGGTGTTTGCTGGTAAATAGAGGTTTTAAACAGCTATATCTGGCTAACTATTTACTGTAATGAAAATCTATGCACAGTTTAATTTTAGTCATTAAAAAAGCTACAATTTAGTAGTTTATAATTTTTTTCATATCTTCAGTATTTTCGGAGATATTTTGAAGTAATGGGACTAGTACACGTTGGGCCAATCAGTTGGGCCAAGGAGTTGGGCCAACGTGTACAGGACCACTTGGCATGAGTTTGCGATTGGCGGTCAGCGTTGGTCTACAAACCGAATCTTGTCGGTATTTGGTGCACAAATCAAAGGATTTTTGGGACTTGCGTGATCTGCCAAACAGCTGTTTGGTTATGAACACTGAACACGTTGTTGTCGTTGAGTTTAAAATATTTGTTTTCTCTTCTCACAATACTGATACTGTTTATAAGAATTAATTTTAAGGTTGTGTTTTAATATGAATACTTTTTTCGGTGTAAAAGCACCGTCGTTTGCGCCATTGTTTTTTAATCACTCTTGTTTGGTACACTTTTCTATAAGCATTGAACGCATTGTACAAATTAATTGCGACAGCTGCTACAGTCTCCACATCCATATCCATAATCAGAGTTTGTTTTTTGTTTATCCACTAAGAAAGGTTAACGCAGACTGATAACTCCACCAACGTGTAATCACCATCTATTCACTGTTCTTACTTGGCCCAACTTATTGGCCCAACTCATTGGCCAACTGGTTGGCCCAACGTGTACTGGAGCCATTAAAGGTGAAAAATACCAAATTGCAAAAAATCAATTTTTCTTGCACACTCCAATTTTTCCAAAATTGGGCATTTTAAATAGGTCAAACTCCTTGAGTGTATTGATAATATAAATATAAAAGGAAATACAGAAAGGTGAAGACCAATTTTGAATTAGGAAGGTAGTTAGGGGGTTGTCTTCACTGGTTTTTTCGTAGAGAAAAGCAGGTACAGACATTTTTTAAGTCGCTTAATTTTCATGCTAGAAACTTTTTATTTTTTTTGAAAGGTCTAATTGTATACTTGAAAAAATATTATTTAGTTTTCCTCGAAAAATGCAAATTTTTCCCATTATTTGGCTTTGAATATTTGAAATTATGCATTTGACGAAAAAAGCTAACCTTTTAACATGCCGTATCTCGGTTTGTATTGGTCTTAAAGATATTATAGGAAAAGAATTTGGTTTGTGTTACTAAAAGATACAATTTCGATATCTACAGTTTTTTTGATTAAATGCATATTTTTCGAGGTATTCTCAAAAAACCCTCTAAAAAAGTCGATTTTTTCGTCGAAAAACTGTTATTTTCAAGAGCGAATAACACGACAAATATTAGTTTTACGAAGAAAATGTAAAAAACATTTTTTTCTTAGAATAACTGTTTCCATCGAATTACGTGGTTAAAATGTAATAAAAAATTCCCACCCCCAAGATGGGGTGGCAACCACCCCCAAGGTTTTAGCGTATGATAGCGGCATGATATATAAAATGATCCTTGGACTATTCCCTACCTGCTGTGAAAATTTCAAGTGAATCCATGCTGGACGAAAAAATTGCGAGCCAAAATGCTTAATTTCCTCAATCGACTATTGGGGCCGACCGACCGGCTCTGTCCCGTCATAAAGCTGACCGACTTTAATAACTTTTATTTATATTTAATTTAGAATGTGTGTACTGATTTTCAGCCTTAGTAAATGGAAATAATTACCTTCGTAGGAAAGCAACTTTGATACCCTCTCAGTAACCCCTGTTCTACGTTTCGCTTGACCGTCCGCAGTATGTTTCTCTACACACTCACAGTAATCAACTATGAAAAATCTACCTTTAGACTAAATTCAAATAGATTTTTCAGCGCTGCCTCTTGGTCTAGATGGAGTGTAGAGGATGGAATGGGGGGTCGTGTTTAGTGTCATTCGGTAGATTTTTGAAAAATATTGAACAAGAATTTTTATGTTATTCGATAGGTTCTTGAAAAATATTAAATACGTATTTTTTGGTTTTTTATTTGGAAGTGTATTTCCCGAGATATATACCGTTTCTATAATTTACCTATGGTATCACGAAATAATCGTTCTTTCCGATTATAGCGCCATCTATCCACAATTCGAAAAAATGTCTCGAATACTTTTACGTAAGCAATCCAAATCTGCAATAACAAATGGGGGTTCTCTTTAAGATTTTAAAGTTACCCCCACCCCACCTCCAGAGGATGGAATGGGGGGTCGTGTTTAGTGTCATTCGGTAGATTTTTGAAAAATATTGAACAAGAATTTTTCAATTTTTAGATCCAATCTTCATTTCGCGAATTATTCGATCGTCCCACGAATTATTCGGTCGTCCCAGGCGACGAGTTCCACCCTGGGCACCAGGTACCTCGGAGACCACCACCGTCATGAAATTCGTGTTCAGTGACCTCCAAAACCCCCAAGAATAAATATTGAATTCATTTCCGTCAATATTTACTGAGTCCTAAATTTTTTATTTTCCATCTCTTCGAGATGCACTTATGCATTTTCTCATACACAAAATTTTTTGCCGGAGATCAATTTAGTTCACAAAATTGCCTGACACTCTCTCGAATCGAATGCAAAAAGTTGCATAACGATTCATCTTACTGCACAAAATTCCTAGGTTTAATGCTTCGTTGCCTCGTCTATCTTCGTTGTTAGGTATTCATTTTTTTTTAAATTTATTTTCATCCCATTCTTTATTCATGGAGTTCCGCAAGGTAGTGTCCTCGGACCTCTGCTTTTCTCACTCTACACAGCCGATATACCAGAGTCTCCTAATACTACGATTGCTTCCTTTGCTGATGACGTAGCAATACTAGCAGTAAATGAAGATCACATACAAGCCTCACAAGACCTGCAACACCATCTGGACATACTCAGTGAATGGTACACAAAATGGCGAACTAAAGTAAATAAAACAAAATCATCTCAAATAACGTTTACAAACCGCCACAACACATGCCCTCCTGTAAGAATGGAAAATGTACGAATACCAACAGTAACAGAAGCTAAATACCTTGGCCTCCATCTTGACCAACGTCTTACTTGGAAAAAACATATACAGACTAAAAGAAGACAACTAGACTTGAAATTTCGGCAAATGTATTGGCTCCTTGGACGCAGATCAAAACTCAACATCAAAAACAAAATTCTTCTGTATAAAGCAATAATCAAACCTATTTGGTACTACGGACTACACCTCTGGGGCTGTGCAAAGTCAACATCACTGAATATCATTCAAAGATTTCAGTCGAAAGTTCTAAGATCAATAGTGGATGCACCTTGGTATGTAACTAATCAAACACTTCACGAAGACTTAAATATACCTTTCATTAGAGAAGAAATCCATCGAGCCTCGGAATCACAAAACGAGCGTACCATTCACCATGACAACGAATTAGTAAGGGAATTATTTCATAATGGCCCTGTCACAAGGAGACTAGATAGAACCTGGCCTCAGGACCTATTTTAAAACTTTAAACATAAATAGAATAAGATGAGACATCATTGGAAGTCTCTTCTTCATGACCAAAAACATAGAAAAAATTTACTTAATACTCTTTTAATGATGTAGATTGTAAATAAACATAATTACATAAAAAAAAAAAATCCCATTCTTTGTAAGTATATTCCTGTTCGAGTTTTCTCATCATAAAACTGAGGTCATCTTCGTCTTGTGCCTGTACCACAAGTACCACATTTGTAATTATATACCACACACGGGTACTTTCTATTTAAATTTAGGGGTTGTGGAATTGGGATGGATTGGGTTGGCAAATGACAGATGTCTGTATGGTTAAAATGTATCCGATTTGACCCCCTCTATATTTAAGTAAATTCACTAATGCTTAGTAATAACGTCTTGCATTTTTGATTTTTAGAAAAATACGACTTCGTGGGAAGACTGTTGAAGCCAGGTGAGCAGCCGACTAACTATTCAGATGAAGAAGACGCAGACGAATCAGCAGCCGGCGGAGATAAAGCAGACAAGGAGAAAAAAGAAGATTAAATAATCCGCAAGAGAAGAAAAAAAAAAAATAAAAAAGGCTGACGCGGTTATAAACACCGATCTAAACTAAAAGTAAAATATTTCAAAAAAAAACAAAACTTAATTTCGAACTTTTTTGTAAAGCATTAAATAGTACACTTTGTCCTTATATTTATATTATAGTTCACCGTTCTCTGTTTGTTTGAGAGTAAGCTGAGTTTTTAAATAATTTATTTGTAATTATAATTGATGTGATTTAAAATAAATGGTTAAGCATTGTGTAAAAATAAAAATACCAAATCAGTGTCCTTTCATCAAAGGAATGCAGCAAGAGAGACCTGGTTACGGATGTGGTGCCCTTGTAGTAAGTACACATAAAAAATGTCTAAGAAACAAAGTTTTTTCCTAATATATACATCAATTTTGATTGAATTTTTAAAAGTGACATACCGTTATAATTTAACAATAAAACACCGAAAACGTTTGTTTTCTATACTTCCACAAAATTTATTACAACTATGTGACTACAGCTGTTTCGGCAGAGTGCCTTTCTCAAGTGATTTAGATTACTCTGGGTTGGCCTTCTTAAATTCTTTAACTGAAGAGGTTGAGGAGTGGGGAGCTGTTTGTCTCGAGTTGGTCATTCAGAATTATATCTGTATTTTTCAATTTATTAATTTCCATAGATTCTAAAAAGATAGCTTAAGGCCTTTATTTTGAATATGCAGAATTTGAAACTGTTCATTAAAAGAATGATTATGATCTAGAAGGTGAAGTGCGTATGTAGAGTGTATGTTTTTCTATTGTTGAAAGCCCTTTTGTGTTCTGCTATCCGTTTGCCAAAGGTTCTGCCATCCGTTTGCCAAAGGTTCTGCCAGTTTGACCGATGTAAGTTTTCGGACAGTCACCACAAGTTAGTTTGTAAACACCACTCTGTAGTTGTTTTCTCTTTCGGCTCTTATTGTTCTTAATATATTTGCTTAAGTTGTTGTTAGTTCTGAACGCTGGTGTTATTCCTTCCTTTTTTATGTATCTGGCTATTATTGTTGTTATCTTGCCAGTATATGTGATAGAGCAGAAGGTACTGGGTTCTTTCTGTGGTGGTGGAATAATGGTTCTGGTTCTTTCTGTGGTAATAAATTTTGTGGAAGTATAGAAAACAAACGTTTTCAGTGTTTTATTGTTAGATAAAGTGAACTTCCATCAAGTAACGGTCGAATCCATCAATTACCGTTATAATGCCTGACTAGTCAGTAATGAATTCATCTTATTTCAATGTAATATACTTATGATTTGTCTATCATGAAATAATCAAACAAAAGTTAAAAAGTGCACTAATCTAATGGAAATTCTTAACATAAAAGTCATATAAAACATAAAAATCTAACAAATGTGTTTAACTCGTTCAGTGCCCACGCCGACAGTGTGTCGGCACGAGGGTTTCATCAAGGGTGCCGACGACGCACGAGGGGCGGCGGTAGTACTGCCTTACTAAATAAACCCTTTAAGTGCGTGGTACCAGCCATGTGGCGTTTGTTCAAGCTGGGCACCGAATGTCTGTGTTTTCTCCAGCAGCAATAATTACAGTTTGATATCGCCTTGTCACGTTTAAGACACGTTAACACGTATCCAGTAACTGGCGCCAGTCTCACTGGCATGCCAGTGCTGGACAGGTACGTTTACACGTATCCAGTAGCTGGCGCCAGTGTCACTGGCACTCTTATTAAAAATCCAAGTACTGCCACTGAACCTCTTCTCATATTTGAAGGCTTTTTTTGTCGTCACTCCAATTGTTTAAAATTCCATTGCTTTATTCATACTATGTTTATTCATTAATCACTAGTAATGACGACAGTGCATAATTTTGTCTATTATAATTATTGTTATCTAGGCATGAACCACATAATCCACACGATTCAGAGATTTCACTTTAAGTGACCAGGTGGTACTTCCTTAAGGGGAATGGTCTTCCAGGTCTTACTTCCAGCATAAGATTTCAGGATTCTATTGGTTTTTGCTATGTTGATGTTAAACTCGCAGCCCTTTCACTCCATTTATGATGATAAACTGCACTAAAAATCTTGCAGTTCCTCTATATTGTCTGAAATATTTTTCTACATAAATTTTGAACAGTAGTGGGGAGGGAATACAACCTTGTGTGACATCCATAACATACCATTTTCAGATCTTAATCATCGATTGTTAGTGGACGTTTTTGGAGCAGAATGTCAGTCATCGAGAAATAGGCTTTGTTGCACGTCATTGTTCTTTTTTGAATCTGAAGTTTTTACTGCTTCCACATCATCCTTTGGTGCCTATTTCCCCGTGTTCCGGTTTGTGTTTATGGTTTTGCCTTTGTATGTGTATTTCTAGTCAAATCTCCCTGACTTTTGTAATCTTTAAAATGTACTATAGAGTTGATTACAATCTAGACATCACAGACTAATCATATTGAATACAAACAAAGTTTCTCCATATTTATCGGCCGTAGTTCAGCGACCTTCTAAGACAGAGCGCACGAGACCGAATCTCGGCACTAACGACATTTTCATTTCTATAAATGATACGAGCCGTTCACCGTGCCTGGGAGGGCACGTAAAACCGTCGGTCCCCCTCGGCTACTGTGCATCGATACAACAATCCGAAAGGATCTCTCCCCGGCAAAAATGCCATATCAGATTATTATTATCATTCTGATAATCTTATAACTTGAGGGACTAATATGGCAAGTTCTCTTTTAGCCAACCTTTGTTTTTGAGGACATTTTCACATTTTGAGGAACAGGGGTGTTTAATCAATACATCTGAGGATGTATTGAGTAAACACCCCTGTTCAATATTTTTCACAAATGGCAAAGAACCTAGTATTTTAAAGAATGATAATGGATTTTAAAACTGGAAACATTTGTAACCAAGTCAACTTATTCATATTATTGAGGACACTGAATTGGTATAACGAATAGTGAGATTTTTACAATTTAAATGCTTACATGAACCAGTAATGTAATTCCAGAAATTTGCATTTGTTATTATGTATGTATAAAGTTTGGTTTGAAATATGAATTAAAGATGTCTGAATATCGCCTGTACAGGGCGTGTTAAATTATATTTATATTGTGGTATTGTGATCTTTTTCCTAAAATAAAACATCTTAAATGGTTTATCTTTCAATTTAACTCAAAGGTTGTTATGAGTATTAAAAACGTCACTATATGTACATAAGTGAATTTCTAATTATTGTCCATTGTGTTAGTAATTTATGATGCACTAAAAAAGGTGAAAGTCATCTTTCCTAATTACATTGTAATTCATTCTAATTTACCAAATATCGTATTTTTGCAGCTATACAACGAATGAACTTTATGATGAAGCGTTTACAAAGTCTGGTAGATTCTACATTAGATTTCATCATTTTGTGTATTATTGTCTATTTTTAACTTTCGGATGATACATATTACGTATTACATGATTTGGAGTAATGCATTAGATAGTGAAAACAAATTATAAAATCAAACTGCGAAGATATATACAGGTCTGATACGTATGGCTCATTAAATCGAATCTTTAAAATTGTTTTAGTGCGTTAAGGAGAATTTACAACATTCATCCGATTCATTCACTTGCGAAAGTTTCAAATATGACATAATTTTTGGAATAATGTAAAAATTGAGTGGAATAACACAAGTGAAAATTATCGAAAAGTAAACATACATGAAAATGCTTACAAACCTCTATTAAATGAGTTGAATTTCTTATCAGTTCCCACATAAAAGCAAAAATAAAAACTTCAGGTATTATCAATGATATGCTACAATATAGTACTCTGAAGGGAGCACTTAGAATACTAAAACTGTAGCTTAGTAATGGAGTGTGATCTATATCTGAAATCAAACTAATCTTCAGTCATTCTCAAATATCTCCGGTATCTAGGATAATCTTTCCAGCTAATTCGGTTATTAATTGCGTTGATGCTCCTAAATGTTTTCGGCGCTGATGCCGCCAACGACTATAAATAACAAATTGTACAAATGTGAATAGCTTTCACTTTCATTTTAAAGACGAATCAGTCGCGGTGTACAACCAAAGTGAATGATGTAAATTCGCCTTTAGCAAGTTTTTAGTTTTAAAGTTAATTCAAGAGTGAATTTTTAAGTAATTTCACTAAGCCAGACTCTCAGAATGGTCCACACTTTTCATGTGCCCACTTGACCGAACCGGCCGGCGACAGAACATACCGCTTCAGCCCGAACTTTAGAGCCGCAAGGCGCAGTGACCGGCGAAACCACGTCAGCTCAGTCAATCTATTTACATATTTCATGGAAGATGGATCCATAATTTGTTTTGCCAGAAAGAGGATGAAGAAAATAAACTTCCAAAAAATAAGAGTAATAAATAAGTGCATGAATTTTCTAAAACGTGAAATACGGAAAGTGAGTTTACTACTTTATTTACCAGTTTAATCGATCATCAAGACAAATTTTATCAATACTTCAGAATGAGTTTCGAAAAACTATTAAGAACTCTTATCTACTATAAAAACTGATCGCACAAAATACAATATTTAGAAAAACGTTTAGCAGTCTTAGGTAAGTATTTTATATTTTCCGATTCGTTCTATTGTGGTAGTTCCCACTAAGTGAATAGGCAATGCACCACTACACACTAACCGCAAAAATATTCCATTCCAAGTCCATGGCCACGTTGGGCGCCAATGTGTAATACAGCACAACTGTAACAATAAAACAACATCTCAGTCGTGCAACTATAAAACAACACTTGAGATGTCAATTTTATAATTACGGCTTCGACTAGGTTTTTCTCAACTGTAGACACGTCTCTTAATGCAAACTGTACAATACGGAATTTGGCAGGGACAAATAAAAGTAGCTCAATTTTATAATTAGGGCTTCGACTAGGTCTTTCTCAGTTGTAGGCACGTCTTATCTTAACACGTTGACGGACAGCGCGTCAAATGTATAAGCAAGTGTTGTGACACTACATGTATTTTGCGTAGTAGAATAGGGGAAAATGCAACGTCTACAGACGTTGTGTCACATTCCATCAATGAAAATTATACGTCTATAGACGTTCTGTCCGTCAATGTCTTAATGAAAACTGTACAATAAGAAATTTGACAGGGACAAATAAAAGGAGCTAAGTGGAGATGTTAGATGCAGCTAGGATTGTAGGCTTGCTACATCTCTTTAATTAGCATTTAAAATTACACCACATGATGTTAGGGTATTCCACAAAAAAGGGGACAATGCGAAGCCCAATATGAAATACAACGGGTATCTGAAAGAAAATTCTACTTTAAATGCACATGAAAGGTATACAGAAAATATTTGATATAGCCCGGTTATCGATAAATGACACATTTAAAGAGATAGACCAATTGGTGTACAAGTGGTAATACCATTTGTACACCAATTGGTCTATCGCTTTAAATTTGTCATTTATCTATAACCGGGCAATACTTGATATGACAATCAGAATTAAGACCACACAAACAAATTTGTAGCTAGTTGAATGTTCATCAAAGTTAGTATACAGGGTTTGAATACGGAGGATATACGAAGGATAAATGAGAATTGAACTGAAATAATTGAAAATGTAAATTAAATAATGATTAAATTGAATATTTAGTGAACAAAAATAGTAAGACAGAACATAAGGTTAACAAATGAGTTTAATCAAAAGAAATCTGAATAAAATAATTAATTAAAGAATATTAAACATCTGAGGTTTGTAAGTTCTCTTGTGATTGATGCTAGTGCCGATCTTATTAACCTAACAGAATTTAATTACTTTTAAGCTTGAGCTTAGGCGAATGATAAAGAAGTAAGGCAAATGTGGAAACAAATAACATTTAATATGCATGTAGCGAACTCAAGCAGCTACAGGAAATGCTTTCAAAATTAAGAAATATTTCAGAAAGAATAGGCTTGAAAATGAATCTAACAAAGGCCAATATTTACTTTGGAAGAAGAATCAGTTACTGTGGCGAAGAAAGTGACAGTGACGGTGAGATGTATTCTGTTGAAGTTTAGTGAAAAAAACCAACACGCGGATATAGACCGAAGAATTCGCATAACAAAAAATTCTCTGCCTTTGGCAAACTTAACCCGGCATTGGTCGCTAGGTTGGTTGTTACGCGAGTGGTCGCGCGTGAGATTTTCTCTCACATATCCAACTTTTGCCTTTCTTTACAAAATTTTACAAAAAAGATGAGGTTTCATCAACGATAAAGCCATTTTCTTTAAAAAGACACGACGTTTTTCTGTTTTATTATTATTATCTTTATATAAAATGTGACTATTGATGCCGCCAATATTCACCATTGAAAAATATATGGTATAGTCGGTTCGCTAAACTCAGACGCGACTGGCTAGATATTTTAGTCGATAATTTTTTTGTTTTTTGTCAATTTTGCAAAAATTGGCAAAATTACTAACTATTTAGTGATTATTAACTATTTAGTAATTATTTTTTGCCAATTTTACTGAAATTGGCAAAATTACCGACTAAAATATCTAGGAAGTTGCGTCTGAGTTTAGCGAACAGACTATAAGTGACCATCTACAACTAACCCGTGAAACAGAATATAGGATTTTCATATCATCGACCACATCCATAGAGCCTTTTATTACATCATAAAAGGATATTATTTTAGGTTTTAAGGGGAAAAATAAAATTAATTTTTAAACACATTTGGTGACGCCGGTGGTCGCTTGATGAGAGAATCTCTCACATGAAACGCACTGACTCAACAATATGGTGATACTAAGTAAACTGGGTCACTATCTGAGCGGACGGGTCTATTAGATTGTCGACGGAGGATAGTTAGGAGACTAGAAGGAACTACAGCGCGTATAATTTCCCAGAAAAAAAGTTTTGCGCAATTTTCTGAAACCGTGAGAGAAAGTCTCATATAGCGACCACTGGCGGGTTAAAATTGTCCTCGGAACAATAATATTCCCATCAATATCAAGGCAAAAGTTTTCAATTCTTGCATCCTTACAGTGATGATATATATATATAAATTTTGTCAATTCCTGTTTATTGCTTAATTAACTTCTAAAATACTGTGTAAAGATAATACAGAACTGTAACTCTGTGCTGAACCACTACAGAGTAGTTGCGTCGTTATTGAAATACGCACCATTTTAAACCTTGTTTCAGATTAATAATGACGCAACTGTAAAATAAACATGAAAATGGGGGACTAAATTAAGATAATAAAATTTGGACCAATAGGGATGAAAATAACAGCCATCGCTGTAAGAATAAACGGCATACTAAATATTTAAAAATAGTTTTTTTTGTACAGAAAAATTTTAAGATCACGAATGACGCAACTGTAGATAGGATTGAAAATGGGGAGATTAAATTAAGATAATTAAATTCGAACTAATAGGGATGAAACTAAAAGCCCTCATTGTAAGAATAAAAGTCATACCAATGCTCCGGACGATTGCCTTTTATTTAATCCCTATTTTAAATATTTAAAAATCGTTTTTTTGCTCTCCTGAGAAATTTTGCTTTTTGCAGTTACGTCATTCTTATTTCCGGACCGGCGATATTATGGTCTACACTAGACTCTAAGACACAATTACGTTGACCATAAAAGCAGTCAACAAAAGAGTTAGGGTAAGCACAGAACAAGTAAGTCGCGGTGGAGGTGTAGTTCGCGGTGGATGCTACTAGTTAAGTCGAGGTCGATGTCGACAGCACATAGCAAGGAGGTCACCTGCGCTGTCAGTCGAGCTAGAACCACTATCAATTGGCTGTAAATAATAAGATCCGCATTCATATTTCAAAAATTTACTGAATTTAATTACTTTAGAAATTCAAAAATTAACTGAATACAAAAAAAAAGGGATTATATAAAAAGTATCAAACAAAACATAACAAACTCATTTTATTTTCAACAAAAGCATCGATGTAAATAAACCTCCTGGATGGTATCGCGCTAAACCTCCATCGCGACTTACCTACTCTGTTCACTTACATTCATTACAATGTGTTTGTTTTACATGGATGTCGACATCGACCGCGACCGACACATACAGCTCCACCGCGACTTACTTGTTCTGTGCTTACCCTAACACAGTGTGTAGTGGAACGACTTATGCAGGGAATAACTTAAAAGATTGCGTCCGTAATGAACAAATACATAGAAGAACAAAAGTAGAGAACGTAATACAACGCATTGTTAATTGAAATGGTCTTGGGGAGGACCTTTTTCCATACAAGATGATACCAGGTGGACTAAACGCATATAGTAGATGATGTGAAAGAAAACGAGGGAAGACAATGGCATCAGGTAGTAAGAGACTAATTAAAACGGAAACGTCAAGGGGAGGTGCAGGATTGGATAGTCAATGACTGTTAAAAGAAGATTGCTTGTAGCTAACTGTATAGGAATACTATAAAATGAATGAACGATTAAATGTATTAGCCAATGGTAAACTTCAGGAATATGTTACTGGCAACACAATTACCAAAATCTGGTTAACTGGAAGTTTTTTAAAAGTTATGTTATAAGTTTTTTTTAAGAGATTCGTGCTTTCTGTTTTCACATATGGATCAGAAACTTGCACCACTTATGTTACCTATGTCTAACAAAATGGAGATCACACAAACACGAATGGAATGATCAATGTTAGGGTACTTGGGGTTGCTAATGTCATAGCATATTGTCACTGGACACGTTGTCTTGTTCAGGGATATTGGATGAATACGCAAGCTGTTGGAATGAAGACTAAGAATTGATAAACGCAGTAGAAGACGACCACTCATGCGCTGAACTGATGGCATTAATAAAATTGATATCAGCTGGAAGATTTTTGAAGGATATAAACGCAGCATCTAAAAGTTTTTATTGTATAACTGCAAGAATCAATAAAGTGCTTAATTTGTAGCTATTTCCATATTTTTTACATGAAGCGAATCTAACCAAAAGACTTGGATTGTGATTAACAACCTCTCATTGAATATGATGGAGATAACAACTTTGAAAAATACAGAAAATGTTTAGTTAGAATAAAAAATATATTTAGTTACTTTGATTCTAGATTAACCATTAAGAAATATTATTGTACATTGCCTCGTATAAAAATTGTCTGTTCAAAATTAAAAGTCTTCTAGTAATTTTTAGCAGATAGGCAAGACAAAACTATTTTTTAAAAGTTTTATATTTTTTTACTAATCGAATTTGATTTAAATGGAAGCATGGAAATTAGTACTTGCCTACAGATCGAAATTATTTTTAAGCTTGATTGTATCTACGGGATTGGTATTGGTTTTATATTTCTTGGTATATTTTGTCATTAATGTTAAAAACCCCAAAAATTTCTTTTAAATGTTCAATTTTATATACTTAAGAATATACTTTTTAATTTCTTTGCAAATTGAATATTTAAAAGGAAGTTACTCAGTCCGCAAGTGGTTCCAAAAATATACAGGAATATCCAGAAAAATATAGTAGTAATTTTTGTTTCTTGATTTTATGTAAGAGAGAATTATCTATTTTTATCTCACATATTGTGGGTCTTCACATTGTTTCTTTGAGCAGTATTCGTTTTTACGATTGGGTAGGTTGATAACCTTTCCGATCACCCTCCACATTTTATCCGGGCTTGGGACCGGCTCTGGTAACCGCAGAGCTACTCGATCCACCCCGCAATTACCCCAGGCAGTGTTTGCAGACGGTGCAATACTTATCTCTCAAAGTGAAGATGATTTATAACGTATGCTGCACCAATTTAACATAACTTCCAGAAAATTTAACATGTTAATTTCCCCCAAAAAGACAAAATGCACGGTTATAACAGCAAATCCAATAAAGCAGAAAACTCATGACAAGGCTGAAGCGTATTGATGCGAGCCTCAAGCGTTTAAAAATTTAGACGTCGGCAAAGAGAGATATAATACATATAATAGTGAAAAAGAAACAGAATGCAGTTACCACCCTACAAGATGGTAAAATTAGTAATATTTACTTTGTGATAAAATGGGTCAAAGCATATGTCCCGAAGAATAAAGGCAACCAAAAAGGTTACAGCCCCCAGTGGTGGAGGAAAAATATTAGTAGGTTGGTTAATTCTCACAATGATAAAAATTAAAACAAAACGTAGTTTAACCATACAATTACCACGAAACTGATCGTACCCTCGGTTTTGTGGCAAAATACGAGACGATCCACAGGACAATAGATTTTAGCATTTGGTATTATCTTAAGGGTCATAAATACCAAATTTTGACAGAAATTTCTCTATTTCACGTTTCGTTTAATCTATTTCACGTTGGATTGAATCCCGTCTTCAGTTTTTATCTTTTTCTGTTACATTTTTCTATTTCACTCAGAATGTAGCGCCACGTTCCGTCAGTTTTCCTCTTAAGAAGTAAATTGGAGCTGGAGGGTCTGGTAATAGAACAAATGATGGAGTTAAATATGTAGGCTTCACACTATCTAGCTACGGAAAGTTCCAAAGATAAGTGGATCAAGTGAATATAGCAAACAGAGTTGCAGGTTGCCTGAATGACACAATAGGGAGAAATAAAAATATCGGAAAAGAAATGAAAAGCAGAATTTACAAAACAGTCGTCAGACCAATAAGCGACAGAAACACGACCAGGGCCCTGATTCTAATTCAAATTTCGACCAAAACAAGTCGCAATCAATATGGCGACGTTAAAATGCGACTGTGCGAGCATTGTGGATTTTAGTTGAACTAACGAAATGATGTCACAAAATAGCGACTTATCGAAATTAATAGCGACTCCAAAAAAGTGGTTGATATTATAATTTCGAGTCGAAATTATTGTGACGCGGACATGAATGAATATGAATGGCCGAAAGCGAGGTTGGGTTTAGTTTAGGAGATGTGTTTTGTTTACATCTTTCTTGCAAGGAAAACTAAACCAAAAGGTATTAATATGGCTGGGTTTTATGGAAATTTGCTGGTTTTGGAGGAATTAGATAGAATAATATTAAATTAAAATAGATTATAATAATTGAGAATTTCCACAACGTGAATTATCAACACAATGAAAGATGTAAGGTAATAATCTGGGAACATTAGTATAAAACAAGGAAAATTATGTACCAGCTATTTTATTACTAGACATGCTGGAATCAAATCTTAAGATTTCATAATATATTAGTAATATAGCTATGCAAAGTCCTCAGAAAGTGTGCTATTTGGTTTATAAACAAATTAGCGCTCCGAAATCTTTTCTCAGTTATTGCTCTGTAACTCAGAAGATTTTAACGTTAAGCCAAAAACACTCACATAAAAATTCACTGTAATTTAATTCTGCACATAGATATTTTTTTCCGATTTCCTTAGGCGGAAATTTTCCTCGAAAAATTCGGGTTTTCCAAACAAAATCTTTAATTTTCAACTAACATTTTAGGGAAGTAATTATTTAATAATTAAATAACTTGGTGACATAAATCTTTTTTATGAGTGTCTTGATAGTCTTGAAGATATGAAAATTTGTATGTACAAAGAGGACCGGAATAAAAAGGTAATGGTTCAAAGATTGAAATCCTGTTGTTTTTAACTCTGTCGCAAATGCCGGTCAATTTTGACCGGTTATACCTGGAACCATTCCTCGCAATTCAATTTTTTTTTCTTCGAAAAGGGCACAGAAGCCGTGCCCTTTTCAACAGCGTTAACTTAATTTATTCTAATATTTTCTGAGGGGTTCTATTTGTTTACAAGCCAAAATTTTTTTCTTTATAACATTCCTGAGTTGAGACCGCTCAAATAGTCCAATTTCAATTCTGTAAAGTACGTTGAATAGGTATAGTGCTTTTTTATACGAAAATCATAGTTATTCTGGTGTATCATAATCTTTTTGCTTATTATTTCGACCGAAATTTTTTAATTAACATTTTAATTATTGCTAAACTATTGGTTAGATTGTCGCCGGCCTCCTGATATATCGCTGGTACCTATGATTAATGTGATTCCTAATACATTTCCAGTGAAAATAATAACTTTTTGATAAGTGTTGACGATACAATTCTTTTTTATATGCGTGTCCGCGGAGATTATAACTCCCAAAATATTTATAACGAAAAGATTTAGTGCATAATAGATGCCGACGAAAACAATTATTTCCCTTTCTGTTGCTATTTCTGCCGACGAAAACAATTATTTCTGAGAACTTTTTGGTAATTATAATTTTCGTGGACCCACAGAAGAAATTAATGATGTTTTTTTCTGATTCTCCTCAAAAAATGAATTTTTTCGCTAACACTTTATTAGGGATTATAACTTGCACAATCATAATATA